>NC_140168.1:42644757-43158710 GCF_963971535.1 Notolepis coatsorum | reverse complement strand
AATTCCTCTCCTAATTGCTCATTGGACCTGGCTGGGGGGGCCATGTGATAACCATTTTAAATGAAAGATGTTGTATTAAATATGGGCTCACACGAGATGTTTCTCTCATAACCCGTTGCTGTTTTTTTCTTGCCCTGTGCAGTTCTTCACTCCTTGGATCTTGGGCTGCGCGAAGCTGCAGAGCGGTCCCCGTTGATTCATTCAGAACCAAATGCGTGTGTGACAGGCTCTCCACCTTCGCCATTTTAGCGCGGATAAACCCCGATTCGGTGAGTATTCTAGCCATTTATCGTGTTTTTCCACATATGTCTGTGTTCATTTAGTGTATGCATGGGTTGAAATGTCTATATGCGTTGTTTTTTCAACGATTCGATCTTGCGCTGCCTCGATCACTTCTCTTTGTCTCTGTGCAGGTGCTATTGACCAAAAATATACGGTAATAGCCTGCATATGTTATGAATAGGTACTGTAAATAACCGAGCAACATGTTGAGATGGACTACGTAGACTACACGTTTCAAAACAGCCTAAACAATAGATTGTAAATACGGGAATAGATGCCGATTTTCCAGATATGCATTATCTCTTATTAAAGCAATTGCCATTTGTTTGAAGCTAGTCAAATTAATTATAAGGTAAACAGACTTATCATATCAACTAGCCTAATTGAAATAACGTAATTGTTTATTCGCTCACGAAATATAGCCTAAATCAATGTTTATTAATGAGCACAAAAAAGAGCTACAGGCGTCACCATAGAATTGTGTATTTTTTTCGCATTTCTTCGCTTAAATCTGAAATGTAAGTTTATATTTATGAGTCACTATGTTGTTTTCTATCGTTTTTTTCCCTTTTATATGAATGCATTGTTGAAACACGCATTATGTCTGCATACAGCCTGCAGAGTTTACACAGTAGAAGTTGGGAGCGCGCATGTATGGTTTGATTAGTGATTTCTATTAATACGCATAGCTCTTTCTCTCGCGCAAAGACAAAGTGTAATTTCTCCCTATGCCTCAGAAGCAATTCAGTAGTTGCCCTGGTAACCGCTTCTGCAGTGCAAACTCGGGTCCGTGTGATTTTTGGTAACTGAGACATTGAGGAAAACACACACACATACCCCTCCCCTCCTCTCTCCTCTCCCCATCCTTGTTTTGTACAAACCCCCAGGTCAGAGAAAATGGTTTGCCCATCTCTGCTGTGTAACTGAGTTTTCTGCGGCGAGCAGAAGAACATAGACGATCAACAGATGGCATTTGGCTGTAGGCAAATGCCTTTAATCGTGCATTCGATTCCTTTCCTCCGGTAACCATAGGGGGGCCGGTCAGGGGACCGTACACACATACAGGCACCCAAATCCGCTTGTGAAATGCAGTCAGCCTGTCACTATAGGACTGCATGGTTTTGCTGCAACACTGTCAAACCTGTCCATCCAAGATCCATTCAGAGCCTTTGCTATCCCCAGACCCATTCTTGTCATCTTTGATTTGATTTGTCTCTGTTGCTAGTCTGGCAGAAGGAAGGGCTCAACAGCGCCTCCTATATTTGTTTTAAGACACCACCACCACCCTACAGTCAACATGCAGTTGCACCAATCATTCTGTCTGCCAATATCTCTGAATTCCCCATTACATCCACCTCCTCCTCCTCCTCCCCACCCATTCGGCCGCAGCGGCTAGTCTCACTCTTAGAATGCCAGGGAGTCTGACCAATGAGAAACAGACGTCTGGTAGCGCTGATGGTTCCTCCTCCCGCCCCTCCATCCATCCATCCTTTGATGTGTGCTGTGGACATTTTCAATACCGTCCGCCCGCCAGCTGTATGAAGAAAACATCAGCGAGAGAGAGAGAGAGAGAGAGAGAGAGAGAGAGAGAGAGAGAGAGAGAGAGAGAGAGAGAGAGAGAGAGAGAGAGAGAGAGAAACACAGACACTGCAGTGCTTTAGCTCTGATTCAATGTGATGTGATTCCTGGAGCCCTGCACCAATGAGAAGATGTGTTTGACACACAGTGGGACTCAGTCCAGTAGATGCCCTTGACCATTGGACCCTTATTAGAGTGGTGCGTTCTGGGTAATCAATTCTGAACACAAATGAAAATGTGCACTGGTCCAGAGCTCCTTGGTGGGATTTATTTTTCATATTCCCTGTTCCCGAGTTTCTAGGTTTATGGAAAATGGGAACATAGGAATCGGTCAAGGACAGAAGCAAAGACAACCTTCTTATTTAGGTCAAACTGGCTGTCTGGCAGCTGAAGCATCAGCCCAGATAAAAGACAGGGAGGCAGAGAAATGAGAGGCAACATGCCACCATATTGTCTCTGTTATTATTCTTCTCCCTGGCTTCAGTGAAGGTAGCAGGAAGAGGCAGCTCTGTTATCTGCCATCTGTTCTGGGGGGCCTCTGATGTCGTCGGGTAGATTTAGAAAACGTCTCTGGTCGCCGTGCGGCCAGAGTTTGCCAGCTGTGCTTTGATAGCAGGCGGGTCTATATGGAGCACCGGTTGAGATAGAGAGGAGCAACCCTCCAGGGCTCTGTATCCTTCTCCCAGTTTAGACAGCATGCGTTTTGTATGCTACCAACATGAGAATTTATGGCCCCTATCATAAAAGGCCAAAGCAATTTGTACCCCCCCACACACACACAAACACAACTCTTCCATCCATGCAAGTTTATTACATTTGAGGAAATGTTTTCCTCTAGCTTTAGCAAACCACTTAGTCCTTTGTCACCCTTTTCCTTTACGCCACGTTGCTAGCCCTCATCCCTCCAGCGTGAGGTCTTCTTCACCGGGAGCCTCTCCTCCCTACGGTTGCCTCCATCTCATTTGCCTCACGCCGATTGGGGGAATTAATCGGAGATGTTAGATCGACTCAAACCCTCACGAAAGAGCCAGGTGGGAGACGGAGCGCGGTCGAGAGGGCAATGAGCCCCACTCGATTAGCTTCTGGAAGTGGCGGTAGGTGAGCCGGCCAAGCCGGTGGCGGTGCCCCGGTGGCCCTGCGGGTGAATGGGCAGCAGCAGGGGAAACGGGCTAGAGACATCCCCTCCTCTGTGCCAGGCCGTGGCGGGTTCAGTGCCGGGGCTGTCTGAGACACAGAGCGGTCACCGCCGCTGGCAGTGGCGGGACGCTAAGCTGCTGTCAGAGCGCAGCAGGGCAGAGCGCAGCAGGGCAGGGCGCGGCAGATTAATGCACAGGTGCTAACGGCCCACCTGTCCACTTCTGCAGGGAGGGGGCGAGGAGCTACCGGTTCACAAGCGGAGACACAGAAATACACACACACAGTGAGAGAGAAAAAAATACATTAAAAAATTATAATATATATATATAACTATTAGTTTCGGCACGAGGCAAAGAGATGCTCAAAATGTCTGTCAGTAATTGGAAGGTTAGGTTATGGCTGCCAAAATGGAGGATGAAAATAGCAACCAATAGCAACTGAAATGTCGAGGAGAATTAAACGCCCCCCCCCCCCCCCCCAATGCTGCTTAGTGTGGAGAGATATTATGTTCTTTATCCTCCATGCCTCATTTGCTGGTTCAAAAGCTCAATGGGGAAAACGCTGTGACCTCGGCCACGTCTTCAGTGGGGCCGCTTCATCTTTCTGACATGTTCACCTTGGGGTCACCTTGCCTCAGCCGTGGCCTAATTGTGCCATTCAGCCGTTTGCCCACTGGGAGATGTCTGCTGTTCCAGATAGCACATACCCAAAAGATTCGCTAGTGTGTGGTACATGGATGTGTGTGCGTGTGAGTGTTCATATTGGTTTCTCTCTGCCTTTTAATGCGTGTTTGCTTTTTTATGTGTGTGTGTGTTGAAGAGTGCATCTCTAAGTTGTCTTATTGTCTCTCTGTAGATGATGGACAAGGCACTGCTCCCATCCGTGACCCTGATTGTTGGCTGTGGGGTCTCCTCCCTCACCCTGCTGCTCCTCATTATCATCTACGTCTCCGTGTGGAAGTAAGTAATAATACCTTTATACCAGCAAAACCTGCCATCATCTATGTGCCATGTGCCATCATCATCATAATCTGATTTAGTATGCAGAATTTTCTGGACTCACTCACTCACTCAAACTTGTTTCCCTCTTCCCCTCCACCAGATACATCCGTTCAGAGCGCTCCGTTATCCTCATCAACTTCTGCCTCTCCATCATATGTTCCAATGCCCTCATTCTTATTGGACAGACCCAGGCTCGCAACAAGGTAAGGCAGAGATTTATCCAATCCCTGACACCCCTCTTTTAAAAGCTCATTATTTTTTTTTCCAACAAAAAAAAACATCCAGCTTTGGGGACTTCTGGGTGGTAGCTGCACCACTGACACAGTTTCTCCTGTCCTTACCTTCCTCTCTTTTTCCCCTCCTTCCCTCCTCCTCCTCTGCCTCCTCCTTGCGTCTCCTCAGGTGGTGTGTACTCTTGTTGCCGCATTCCTCCACTTCTTCTTCCTCTCGTCTTTCTGCTGGGTGCTGACGGAGGCTTGGCAGTCCTACATGGCCGTCACGGGCCGCCTGCGCAACCGCATCATCCGCAAGCGTTTCTTGTGCTTGGGCTGGGGTAAGGGCACCTATACCCTCTGTGTCCGCCTCTCTCTCTATCTGCCTTTCTCCTATCTCTTCTATCTCTTTCTCTATCTCTCTTCTTATCAGTTTAATTTTGTCTCGTTCAATCCTAATCCCTCTCTGCTTATGTATCTTACAGGGCTTCCTGCGTTGGTGGTGGCTGTTTCTGTGGGTTTCACCAAGGCAAAAGGATATGGCACCGTCAACTAGTGAGTTTAACCTCAATCTGCCTGCTTCCTCCCTTCTCTTTTTGTCTCTACAGCACTCCCTTCACCCCCCTAGGCTTAATTACTAAAGTTTGTCCCCTCTCTCGTCTCTAGTTGCTGGCTTTCCCTCGAGGGTGGACTTCTTTACTCCTTCGTCGGGCCTGCTGCAGCTGTTGTCCTGGTTTGTACTACTTTTTACATCCTAATTACATACATAGTATGTACATAGTAGCACATAGTAACCAACACAAGGTCACAACAAGGGCGTTTAACCAGCGGCGCAGTGTTGTTATTGAATCCTTCAGAGTAGTATTATACCTGGTAAAATGTATTACATATCATTGCATTGTCTCACCCGCAGTCTCTTTTGCCATCTCACGACAGGTGAACATGGTCATTGGTATTCTGGTCTTCAACAAGCTGGTCTCCAAGGATGGCATCACCGATGTTAAGCTGAAGGAGAGAGCCGGGTAGGTCTCATTGCTCACTGTCGTTACTGGTATATTAATGATGCACTTTGATATGGATATGGCTACATGAGGAAATCATTCTTACACTGGTGAACAATGATACAGTGAGTGTGTGTGTGTCTTTATATGGCTTATTGCCGACGTCTAACCCAGTCTGTTGTTCCCCTCCCATCCTGCAGGGCGTCGCTGTGGAGTTCCTGTGTGGTTCTGCCTCTACTGGCTCTCACCTGGATGTCCGCCGTCCTCGCCATGACGGACCGCCGCTCCGCCCTCTTCCAGATCCTCTTCGCCGTCTTCGACTCCCTGGAAGGTTTCATTATCGTCATGGTTCACTGCATCCTGCGGAGAGAGGTATGAAAACGCTGGATATGACTGAAAATAACTATTAAAGATTAAAGTGAGGTAAAAGGCTGTAGGAGATGTGTTGAGAATGTGGTTGTTGAACTGGTCCCTCTCTGGTCCCGTCAGGTTCAGGAGGCTGTGAAGTGTAGAGTGGTCGACCGTAAGGACGATGGCAATGGAGATTCAGGCACTTCCCATCAGAATGGCCACCCCCAGCATATGGTAGGTCCCCTGGCATAGTGCCCTCTTAATGTCTTGAGTGCCTCTCGTATTATATCCCCAAATGAATATGTGAATACATTAAGTACTAATAGAACCATCATTTCTCTCTCTCTCTCTCTCTCTCTCTCTCCCCCCCTCTCTCCTTCTTTCAGCAATCTGATTTTGAAAAGGATGGAGACTCCAGCAGACAAGGTGAGCCTCACTTCCATTTAGATTTAAAAGTATGCAAGGTGTGCACTTAAAACCCATAAAAACGAATTTAACCATTTATTAAAAAAAAAAATTCTTGCACTTTTATTGAACCACCCTCTCAAAAGTACTTTAGTAGAAAGCATGGTGTGTTTTTTAACGCACTCTCTAACATATTCACCCTCTTTTTCTTTGACCAGGCATGAAGAGTTCCTCCGAGGAGAAGATGCCGCCGCCCCAGCTGACCCTCCCCATGAACTCCAACTTCCACACCCTGCCGTCCAACAAGAGCCACATGCACACCGTGCCCGAGTACTCCAGCCACACCCTCACCCTGAAGAGGGAGAAGAGCCGGCTGGCCGGAGGCATGGACCCATCCTGCGGGAAGCCTGTGTACGTCTGCGACGGGGAGATCTTCCAGCAGCTGGACGCCGACCTGGCCCGCGTTCAGGTGGAGGGCGCGCTTAGATATCCTATATCACTCCGCCATTCGCTTCGCTACCAATGCCCCCTACAGGACCCACCACTGCGAGCTATACTCCCTAGTAAACTGGCCCTCCCTGTTACGTCCCCAGGCCCGCATGAGAATGACAGTGGACGGGGCTCAAGTCCATCCCGGTCGACCGGGTCAGCGTGTCGTACTCGGAGAGAGACTCGCCCCTGCAGAACATCCACAACATGTCCAGCGAGTCTCACGTCACCCACAGCAGCCTGGAGAACACCTTCGAGTCCATGAACTCCATGATGTCCAAGAGCGAGACCATCTCTACGCTCTCCATGAGCTCCCTGGAGGTGAGAACGTGGTTTCTGTAGGAGTGCGACTGTAGTATACTTGTATTAAGAGTACAAGCTTTTGTGCGTTGTCGTACATACATTTGCTGTTGTGTGAAATGTGACTAAACCAATCTTCTTTCCCCACTCACAGAGACAGAAATCCCGTTATGCTGAATTAGATTTTGAGGTAAACATATTTTAAAGATTTCAATCGAATTACATATCTATCACTGTGTGATAAACGTATATAAGAAAGACCATGTCTCTGCTTTCTCTGATGCATTGTTCTTGTGTCCTTGTCTCCTGTAGAAGATCATGCACACAAAGAAGCGCCACCAGAACATGTTCCAGGACCTTAACAGGAAGTTGCATCATGGCTGAGAAAGACAGGGAGTCCCAGCTTCCGACACCAAGGTAACCTTATATACCACATTAGATTAGATTCAAATCTAATCCAACACCGACGGACCAACACACACCATCATGAAGGCATTCACTGCAATACAACACAGACAAATATAACAAAAAGGAAATAACAAAGAGGCCCTGCTGTGCAACATATTTTAATCGAGCAGGTGTCATTTATTCACGGTGAGAGTATTGTTGTGGCGTAAGACCGACACTCAACAAAACCAACCACTGTTTGTACTTTTATTACTGAACTGGGGTTAATATCCCTTATTTGAGATCATTGTAAGTAATGGTCTGTTCTCTTCCTTCCCCTTTCCAGTCTGTGAGATGGAGTGTGTCCCTCTTCTGGAGGAAGTGAAAAAACCAACCACAGCGTGAGTGTTTTATATACAACCTCACCAAAAAACAATCATGTTGCACTTGCCTCACAGAAGGGCTAGTCTAGCTGCCCACACGACAATACATCAAAGTCGTCCGTGGAACGGCGTAGCTTATTCAATAACACTGATTAATAATATGACAGATCTGTGGGACGATTGACACCTATACTCAAACCCTGCCTCCTCTCTCTCGTCTCCGTACAGGACAAACAGCAGCAGCCCCCGATGGACAGGCCGTGGGAGGGAGTCCGGTTGATGCAGCAGTCGCCCCCTGCGTGGGTACGCAAAGACCTGGAGCCCCTGGCCGCCTCGCCCCTGGAGCTGCACTCGGTGGAGTGGGAGAAGGCGGTGTCATCCGATGGTGGGGCAGGACATCATTCGACCTGCAGACGGAGGTCTGAGGGAGGAAGGGGGCCAGCGAGCCGCCCGATTTCACCTCGTCACCTTTTTGCTTTAGGAGGAAAAGAGGAAGATCCAGTAAGGATTAGAGCAGAAATAGAAGCCGGAGGGAGGGAGGGAGGGAGGGACAGAGGGAGAAAGTAGACCCCCCCCCCGAATCCATGTCTTCACACCCCCTCAGATAGAGGAAGGAGAACGAAAAGGGAGGGCAAGAGAGATAGAAGAGAGGTGGAGATAGTCAAGGTGGTAGTGTTATACCGTGATGTCGTCTCTCAGCGCGAGACCTGAATCGTCACTTGTAACGGAGGTGTGTTTGAAAGTGAAGTGGTTTAAAAGTGGCTTTCCTGGACCGGGACTGGCTGTGGTTCTGTTCACGGTCCACCGAGAGTTCCCTGTAACCTCCCGACCCGCTCGGGGGGTTGTGGTTCGACATGCTGTGCTTCTTTTTCCCCTCACTTGGAGAGAACAAAAAACGAAATGACACGCTGCGCCCACCACTTCCTCTTGGGGTGGGGGGGGGGCAGCCGGACCTTATTGGCCATTCCGGCTTTCAGCCAAGTCATCTTCCAAGATAGAACAAAGCAAAAGCGTGTTTTTAAGGCTTTGCAGTGGAACTGCTTCTCAAGAGCTTGAAAAATATGAGAAACCTTCTCAGAGACGCTCCATACTGAGATTAATATATGATGCCTATACTGGGAGACAAGGCGTGACCATAATTAGAGCTGACCATTGTACTTTTTATTGTTATTATTATTATCACCATTGCTAGAAATGATTCCTATGATTATTGTTACCATTGCAGATATAATTATAATATAATTATTATGACCTGTATTATGTTCCTTGTTTTAGCACATATTTTTAATTTACATCCCCCCCCCCCCCCCCCCCCCTCCCCCCCCCCCCCCCCCCCCCCCCCATTATGATCATTCAACAGTCTTTTGTAGTGTGCTCAATATACAAGTTCCCAAAATCAATGACTCAATCAATTCTCTTAGCAGAATTGTGAGCCTATTATGGACCGCATGGGGACATGAACCTAGGAGTGGTGGTGGAGGTGGTTGGGAAGCCAACCTGTCTCCACATTGCCGGCATTTCCGCTTGCATACCGGAAAAACACCAGCACTAGGATAAAACACAGACTCTCACACAGGAAGAGCAGTGCATTCTGGAAACTGCTGGGTGGCAAAACGTAACGAGGTGGGCTCACCAGGACGAGATCCCACCCTCCTCCTCTCGGCTGGAATAAAGAATGCAAGGAGTCAAGCAAAACCTTTCCCATCATGGCCCCCCTTTCTTTTGCTACTCAGCCTTGCAGAACTCAAAAATCTCCTGGACTTCAAAAAGAAAAATCTAAAACCGCGAGGCAACCGCCACTGACACGACTTCCAGCAGTGCTGCCCGTGTGTCGGCGCAGTTCCTAAAGACTTCAACACATCTCTTGTGTTTTTAGACCATCAGTGTGCAATATGATGGGCCGCTTGATGCTCAAGCAAGACTGATACAGTATTATCAGGATTTAGGAAGGATTTTTTTTCTTACCGACCATTTCACGACTTTTATATAAGATATTCCTCATATTTACAGAGCATTATAGTATAGTTTGAGAATATTGTATAACAAAATCTGTATTAGTAATCAAACTTCGTTCAATAGAGGTTTGTTTAGCACACGACTCCATATTTGGAGATTTCTGTGACAGGTAACCAATATTGTACTTGTTGAAAGCAGATGCTATATAGAATGAATGATGAGCCTATATGGATATCTCTCAACTGTGCATCTGGATATTTGTGGTTACTCAATGCAGTAGTCTGTATGTACGACCAACCAATGTTATTCCTATTCCTCTTCCTTCCCCGTGGCCCGGTCTACACCTCGAGTTGCTTGAATGAAGAGCCCATTTTGTATTACCTTGTTCCTTTTTGGTTTGATTTTTATTTTATTTTCCTATTTTTCCCTCTTGTAGATGTACAGTTTTCAGAGCACAACATGAATGTGACTTATTTCTAATAAAACAAAAATCTATATTACATGACTGAGTTGTCCTTGTTGATTCCTGCGTATGATCAGATGGAGCTGTATCTAGTATTAATTTCAGCAGTATCTAAAAGCAATGAACAAAAAAAGAACCCCAGACAAATGATTGCTGAACATACAAATATGGCAGTTGCGAGAACAAAATAAATTGGAGTTTTTTTTTGTTATTTCGTTTTGTTTTCAATATGTCTGTCACATTAAAGCCTCTGGTGCCAGTTTGCTCCTAAATATAGAAATGACTCTCCGGTAAAGAGGCAATTTGTATGATGATTGTCCCGGTCCTCTGTTCTATTTTCATGCTTTCCAAGAAATAAAAACATTACAGGGAAGAAGGGAAGAAAAAGAAAACACAAGGTCATCGTTGCAAAGACATGAAATTAAACCCTGCGAAAACAAACAAATGTGACAGGAGCTAGAATGGCCTAGTTCAAAAATAGGAAATGTTCTGAACAACTCTTAATTTAGCCTTCCCAGCTTTTTCCTGTAATATCACAACTTTTCTGCCACCTCCCTTCTGAAATATCTCACTTCTTGTTCTCATTGAATATTAATTGAACCCATATACCGTAACTAGCCCCAAGGCGGGGGGGGGGGGGGGGGGGGGGGGGGGGCGACGACACACAATAGATTCTGCATTATCCCCGTCGTCGTTTGAGGGCTGCTCATTTCTGTGAGGTCGTTTGGAGAGCAAACCGCCTTGTGCTAGGGATGGCTTTCAAAGGCTATAGCAGCCATTGCCACACGATGATTAGAATGGTACGTTCTCAAAATTATAATCCCATAGTATGTGAGATTATACACCTGAAAGGATTAACACCACCATACATGTGGCACAGTATAGACTCTCTGGCCCTCTGTGAACAAAGAAACACAGCACTCTGTCGATTACAACGTAAACATTTGGGTTATCTTCCTAACTCTTAATACTAGAAGCATTTTCACCACACAACAGTTACAGAAACAGGACAGGTCGAATTGAGCTGATGAGTCATGACATCGTATTCCGTCATTCCAGAATCCTCAGCTGGTTCAAACCTCAATGAGCAGAAGCAGGCAGACAGAAACAGACAGGCAGCTGTCAGATGGGCATAAAGATGGAAACCAAAGCAGGTACATCTTTGATTTTGGGTTGTCAGATCAGCTCTTAGACTTAGAATCCTAAACCAGCAGAGACCACCTGTTGCCATCTTTGGATATCTTTGGATTCTTTTGAAAGCCCTCGATTACTACGTATTATTTTATAAAGCTGTAGCCATAACCCCCCCTCCCCCAAAACTCACCCACCCCCACTGTGAAATCCAGCATCAATTAGCACCTTGCTGACAATAACAACAGGGCTCTGGCTGTGGCTTAATTGAAGGCTGTTGCCATAGAAACTGCAGATGTTAATCCTGAGGGGGTGGGCTGTGGGCAGAAGGAGAAGGTCTGTAGACACCCGTGGGGACTCTGGCAGATAGAGGAGACTCTGGTTCTTCCTTCAGGCAATCATGTATTTGCTAATGATTGTCAGCAGCACTAATGTCATGAGAATGTCAATTGCGAAGCAGCAGCGATCTCGACCAGAGATGGCTAAATCACGCTTCGCTCCTTAGGGGGAACGCACACCATGTATTTTATCATATTGGAAGGCTTGAGAAGAGAGACTGCAAGAGAAAGTGGAAATTGGCTATATATTGTTACATGGAGAGTGTTTAGTGTTCATAACAGTTTATTTAGTGTTCATAACAGTTTATAGTGTGATTAGTGTTCATAACAGTTAATACTGTGTTTAGTGTTCATAACAGTTTATTTAGTGTTCATAACAGTTTATACTGTGTTTAGTGTTCATAACAGTTTATTTAGTGTTCATAACAGTTTATACTGTGTTTAGTGTTCATAACAGTTTATTTAGTGTTCATAACAGTTTATTTAGTGTTCATAGCAGTTTATTCAGTGTTCATAACCGTTTATAGTGTGATTAGTGTTCATAACAGTTAATACTGTGTTTATCATGTACAGAATGTCTGGCCCCTATAGGCCCACATAATTTACAGAAATGCTTCTCCAGGAATCCGAATACATGGGAGACCCATTTTATGCAATCAAAAATAAAATGTCTGAAAAAGAAATGGACCGTAAGGATGGTGATCATAAGCATTACACACGGTACCCAATGATGTGAATTTATAAAAGGCTGCATCGACAACAACCCTTACAAGTGGAAGCAGACCGATGTAGTGCATTATCAGAATTGCAGCAAAATGTCCATTCAAGCAGAGGCTGTGAACGTGCTCGTATGGACAGACACTGTGGCAAATCTTGTAAAGGGCTGCGTGACCTTACTTTTGCTTTTCTCAGGTCAGTCCTGTTGCCAGGTTACCATTTCCTATGGCAACAGTTGAGCCGGCGAGGTGTGCAGAGTAACTAACAGATGCGGGTAAGTGGCTGCTCTGGCTGTCTCCTCCAGACCGGATGTCCATATATGTACATGACCACACACTAAGGCACACACACACACACACACACTAAGTCCCACACACACACACACACACACACACACTAAGGCACGCACACCCACACACACTAACGCACGCACACACACACACACACACACACACACTAAGGCACGAACACACACACACTAAGGCACGCACACACACACACCAAGCTTTCAAAGCTTTTGACGCAAGACAAGATTCATCTTAATTTCCGGCATGATGCAGTGTTTCCCTCAGAGACCAATAATGTACCAAAAACTGTATTTCACAAGTATTGTCTTTTGGGACAACCTGATTTTTGTGGATGCTAAGCTCAGGGCGCTGGCGCATGTGGGTGTGTCCAAGAACTTGCCTGGCACAGCAGAGCCCAGCAGCAATGTATCGCACCATAGAGCCATCAAGACAATTACTGTATATATCAGGCTGTACCCGCCGTTGTTCGTTCATGAATTAGTTGATCATTTATTTTCGTGTCATAACTTGATTTGTTCCATCTATATAGCCTACACCGTACACCTATTGAAATCTGATTGAAAAAAAGAAATATGATTCAAATTATTTGACATGCTAGCTTTTCTCACAAAATATGATGCATCTTCTGTCACTCTATAAGCACTCCACATGGCGCCGCTATTCTCACTAAACAAAAAACATGAACTCAACAGCGTGTCCGATCATGTATTGTATGAATATGTATTATTTAGAATAGTTGATGAGCCAAACTTTATCACCCCCAGATCCAATCAAATTTCAGGGTGAAATGCATGATAAACAGAAAATTATGTGTTCCTTGTGAACACTTTGCACCAAACTTGACAAATGTTTGTTGTGTGATTTGAGGTAGTATCATCACCATTCTTGATACATAAAACATAGATCTACAGCCTGGGTCTGTTGAGACTGGCAATATAGGCAACTTGTTTCTGTAGATTGTGGGGAGATTGTTTAGCCTTTGCGGTCTGCGCTCTACTGAGTGCATTCTTGTAGTTGTAATTTACCATTATTTGTAAACTCTGATTTAGAAAATACCAATACAAATAAGGTTAATTCTAATTGGTAGTTAGAAGTAGTAGTTGTAGTAGTATTAGGACTATAGTAATGGTGATGTGTATTGATTGATTAGTCAATAATTAGTAAATAATGTTGTGGTTTATCACTGTATGATTGAGTGATTTAGTGACATGATCAATGTAGCCATATCAAGTACTTCTGTGGATGTAATCTGTACTGGTTGATATGGTATCTTGCCCCTGCCAGTAAGCCATTCAGCCTTTGCCTTGACATCCTAATTCAAAGCTGTTTGACAGACCAAATGCTTCCTTTTGTCCTTTGCAAGGGAACAACATTTTCTTAATTTTATATGAAAGGTAAAATAGTCACTCAGGTCGACTGTTGGGACTTGGGGCAAGATTGTAAACAAGCTGTGAGAGTGTACTTAACTCTTGCTACAGGACCTTTTACATTTGTATGTAATAAATTACCTGAGAGTGCTGGTCCGGCTACCCTGCTTTTTGATATATATGTAATAAATTAAACATGCATGCATGTGTACTAGCCATGCACTGCTGCATTATTGTATTCAGTCAACAAACTCAACAGTGCACACATATTCAGTGGGGATGTGTTGCATATGGGCTCCATATGTATGAGCATACTGCCACCATTTGTTGGGCTAGCGTTACTGCTCCCATGCCTCAAGCCTTCTGCATGCATATGTAGCAGTCTGGAAAATATGGTATATTATTCCGAACTGCTGACTGTGTTTATATCCCTTTTTGTACACAAAGACATTCTAACTAGTGTCATTGATTCAGACGAGCAATGACACAAACGTCCCCTTCCGAAGAGCATTGGAATACGGATTATAAATGACAGTACTGATTCATATTCTACAATGCGTCCCCCTTGTGACTGGCAGGCGGGACCTGCAGGGGGCAGTGGCAGGCAGAGAGTGGTGGAGAGAGCTGGGAGTTGATAAATGGAAGGGACCAGCGGAAGTCGTCCTCTTCGGCAGTGAACTTGACAACGAGGAGTCGCAGCTAACGGGGCTCCGGATAGCCCTGTTGTTGACGTTATGCCAGGGGGCCCCGTAAGAGGATAACGGGTGATAACGAGTACTGGCTAGTGGACACGATATCCTAGCAGTACCAGCGGTATTATATGAACAATGAGTGCATAAGCCAGGCACTAGTAATCGGGTTATAGCAGTTACAGTGTGCGGTATAGGTAACGTGCGGTTAAACAATTATCCCAGTCTTTAAAGGGGAACTATCTTATAAATGGCCTTTTTGAGTGTTTAGCATTGTTTCCTAGCTATGTGAACTTATATTAATATGATCTATGTCTCAAAATTCTCATATTGGCGCATTCTTCCAATTCTCCTCTCACAATATTCACCCTCACTGAACTGAGTCGTTTGAAAATGTGCCTATATGTGATGTCATATAGTCACTGCTGCATGTTAATGTTCAGGCGAACACGACGGTGCTCAGTGGTTTAGGTGCCGCCCTGCAGCTGCGGCTGCAAAACAGCTCGAAATCTTGAGGTAGAAAAACGCTGTTTTTGAGGACTTGATTAGAAATACAAAACAATGAATAAAAAAAATATATATATTACAGAGGTGTTCCATAGACTCACAGGAATTGTGTAAAAGTGCCCAAATAGTGAAAGAAATAGTAAAATAGTTCCCCTTTAAGTACCGAGTTATAGTAGCTACAGTGTGCGGTATAGAGCGTGCGCCCCAAGACGAACGTGGGCCAACAACCAGTCTGCGCCGGCTGACTTCGACCAGACCTGCGACCGGCTGCCTGCGTTCAGCCTGCCCCGGAGGACTTCACTCAGATCTGCACCAGGCTGCCTGCGGCCAACGGGAGTTCCGCCCATCCTACAGGGGTCGCCATCACTCAGTACATGCTCCCAGCCGGCACTGTCTCTCTGCCTAGCTCCGCCTGCTGACACCCTCGCGAGAGCGTTCGACGCCATCTTGCCTCCCGGACAACAGTGGAGTGGCGAGGCGGCCATTTCGGATGAGTACAAATGAGCATTGATGCTCCCGATTCCATATACAGTACACAGTGTGGTGCAGCCCGCGGGCGAAAGTAACGTTGCTACTACCAGTTCATAGGGGTACCCCGAACAATATATGCCGGCATTAAGATAGGACTTATAGGTATTTTGTGGGCTCACTCTTTTATTTTATTCCTTTTCTTTGAGCGTGATAAGGCGTGTATTTCCTAAATAATTCCCGTTCTGTGAATCCCTTTATTCTCTTCCCTATGCTCCCCCCTTCCTTCCCCATATTCTCAACCGGGGACAGTAAGAGTGTAATTCCTTAGAGAAGGTAAATACTGTGTTCCGCCCAGACGTGGGCAGCGTTTAGTCTGGGTACTTGAGAGCACTTGGTGCCTGGGTGTAATATTATAATTGACTCATGTCATTGATTCATGCCATTTATTCATGCCAGTAATTATTGTATGGATACCCATGGTGCAGTAATCACCAGACGTAGCATTGTTGTAACTAGGCTGAGTTACAATACAGTCATCCAGAACGGGAGCACGGTGTGTGTGTGTCTTTCATTATTTCTAACCCTAACCCTAACCCTTTGATACGGGTAATATATGTAACCTTAACCCCTTCCTATTCTACCTTTTCCATTTCCATTGTAAGGGTTCTGGTGTCACTGAGGGAGGGTACTGCTTGCGGGGGGAACCAAGTTATTTCTCTACCATCCGGTCATTAGGTGTGGGAGGGCAAAAGGGGCAACTGTGGAGGGTGAGGGTGTGTTGGGGAGTACTGCTGACTGCTCCAGAGAGAGGGAGGAAGACCAGAGTACCGGACCAGGTTTGTAAACCCTGGGCCTCATACATCCCCACTGCCAGCCTCCAGTTGACGCTCCGGACCCCAAAGACGGAGGTGCAGCTGGCCAGAGTGCTACTGTGTCTCGCTACCTATTGACCGCACACCACAGTTCCCACGAAGCAGGGATAATCCACCCTGCTACACATAGGGAAAAGGAAACATAGCCTCATAAGCTTTAGGCAAGAATAAAACATTAAAAAAAAAAAAAAATCCCCTAAGAAAATAATAGGTACAAGGCCTTCATGTTACAATCCTCCATTGTGCAGAGGAAAAAGGGGGAAGGTAGCTTTACGTAAGATTTTTTTTTTAACCTTTAAACCTCAACTTTGGATGATCATGTTTTCTCATTGTGTCCATTGTTTCTAATTTACTCATTTACTTCCGCTGTTGCATAATGATCAATCTTTCCCACTCAGGATTCTTAATGTTCCGTGTCCTTCCTCCCCGTTGGTGGGCCAAGGCTCTTCTCATGCAGTGAGAAAGCCTCTAATCTTTTATGAATCTTCAGAATTGAAAACTCGTACTGCTTCCGGATTTGTCATGTCAATTGTCGCACCTTCCACAATGACATCAGTGTCGGACCTCGGCTCGCTTGTAGACTGTCAAACTCGGCTGGACTCGGGTGATGACGGGAGCGGACGGGGAGTGCGTCAGATTCAGCGGGCTCTTGTAACAATAACCGGTATTCTGGGCCATTCGTGAGCCATCCTCCACAATGACTCATCTAGGCTGAATATACCCACTGCCTTTGTGCAAAGCCTCTCTTTGTGGTATAGGGGAAATCTCGTTAAGCGCTTGAGTGATGAGCACTGCCGTGTCCCATCCTATGTAAATAGAGTCAAGGGCCTCTGTAACATAGGAACGTGACAACAAGGAAGGTTGACAACTATAGTGTTTACATCAGAATTAATGTAAAATCAATTAGACATGCCCATGACGTGTGGCCCCTTCCTGTGCCACTGTGTCAAACAGAAATCTGTGATTAATCTGTGAAATCTGTGATTTGTGCACGTGTTTCCACATTGTGATACAATTTGAGTTACTCGCTCCAGTATTACATTTACATCCCTTATCATTGATATGCTTCATACGAACTTTGAACTTTTCTTTTTTTTTTACTCAATTTATACCTGCCTACTGCTTTCACTGTCTACTACTGCCTTACACTGTAATCATAACTACCTACCTCAAACTAAAGCCTATACTGTAACTCTGTATGGTGATAGCATGTACAATAATGCTGTATATACCGTATACCTGGTTAAATAAAGGCTAAAAAAAATATATATATATATATATATATATATATATATATATATATATGTAGCAGGGTGGATTATCCCTGCTTTATGGGAGTGGATGTACACTGCCACCTGGTAGTGGGAACGCAGCAGATCTGGGTCCGGCTGAGTCCCCGACTGTAGGCCAGGAGTATTGGAGTGGAGGTTTAGCAGAGGGAGTGGATGGGGCCTAGGATTCACTAACCTAAGGGTGGTGCGCTGGTCCTTCTTGCCCTCCAGGGCGACTCGCAGTAGTTCCCCACACACCCACACTTCCCTCAATACTTCCTGCGCCCTCCCACACCCGATGACAGTAATGATGGATGATATACTTTCTCCCCAAAGCAGTACCCTTCCTGATTGGCGAGTAGAGACCTGTCCCAATGATGCATAGGCAGGGGGTGGGGACAGGGTTAAACAATAATGAGCATTACCCGGAAATGAAAGGGTTAGACAGAATGCACATTAACAGACACGCACACAGTGTTCCCATTTAGCTCTCTTTTACTGAAAGACTTATCTCTTAGACATATATTTACACAAGGCACTAGAAGCAAAGCTCTTTCCACACTGGGCACCTAGTGCTCTCACTCTACGGCAATGGCTAAAGTTCTTCCCACACTGGTCAAGACACAGTAATAGAACCCGTCCCTTTAAGGGTTTAAATACTTGTTCATTCCCCCCGTAGGTGGGGAGAGAGGGGAGGAAGAGGGAGAGGGGTACTGGAGCTACTCAATGGGAATTTTATAAAGGAATACACGTTATCACACCACATTCAACCAAAAGACAGTGGGCCCACGTTGAAAACAAAAGTCCTATCTATAGCCGGCTTCCCCAAAATAATAAATGTGTCATGGTTTTTGCCTTATTTCACCTTTCTGTGAGGGACAGCTGTCTATTTTTGCTTTATTTCACCTCTCTGTGAGGGATAGCTGTCAATCCCTGTTCCCTGTGGTTAATAGACCTGTCGCTAAACCACGCCCCAAAATAGAATTTGTCCAATCAAATCACAGCAAAAATCCTCGCTACAGAAACCTCGGTCAACTAGGTTTGTGGGCTGTATCAAACCAGACGGCTGTGATCGAAACCACTGTGAAGAGTTCAGTTTATATGTTATTATCTACCTAATATCTGATGGTGAAACGCTGTGCGTGGGGTACCTGTAATTCGGACACCAGGTACCCTGAAAGACTGGATGGAGGAGTATATTTCATACCTTTTCCGAAGCCCAAAAGACAACTCGACAAATGCAAGCGATGGATTCTGCTGTGTCGTCGACCACATACACAACTGAATGTGAAGACCATTACCAAGGACACTTATGTTTGCTCAAAGGTAAGGTCAATTAAAGACATAATATTTGATGGCATGTATTAGAAACGTAGACCAAACTATTAGTTTGCTAACATTTTACTTTGACTGCCAACTAGCTAGCGTATATCCGGGCTCTCGTATCTGCTCCGAAAAGACACAGACCCTACCTCTCGAATGACAACCTTGTTAGCTTTCTGCATCATAACGTTAGCCTTATGTATCATAACATAAGCTTTCTGCATCATAACGTTAGCCTTATGTATCATAACATAAGCTTTCTGCATCATAACGATAGCTTTCTGCATCATAACGTTAGCTTTCTGTATCATAACGTTAGCTTTCTGTATCATAACGTTAGCCTTATGTATCATAACATAAGCTTTCTGCATCATAACGTTAGCTTTCTGCATCATAATGTTAGCTTTCTGCATCATAACGTTAGCCTTATGTATCATAACATAAGCTTTCTGCATCATAACGTTAGCTTTCTGTATCATAACGTTAGCTTTCTGTATCATAACATTAGCTTATACTCTGACTGGATTGATAGCAGGGCTAGTAAATAAGTCCTGGACTTTATCCCTGACAAGGCAAATACAAATGTTGATCTCAAGTCAAGTCAAGTCAAGAGTTTTATTTGTCACGGCATACGAGTATACAATGAAATGCGGGTGGTCTTGCCCGCAACGATGTGCAATATAGTGGTACAACATATAATAGAATCCAATACAAAAAACATTGTGCAATAACAGGTAACAGGCAACATGGTGTGACATCTCGGCATTTGTACATAGTTATTTACAGAGTATATAGGACATGCTAGGTAGCTTTGGTAGTGCAATACACTGTTACTGTTGCTAATACTAGTTATATTTCGTATTGCATCGCGTCCCGCTCTGAGCCTTACGAGATACTCATATCTCCTGTGATACCTAATGTATCTCCCACGAACAAAAACACATGCACCCCACCTGTATGGGGCCCCGCCCCTTATGGTGGCCACCGCCCATATAACCATGACCCTGGTCATGAAACACCCTTCCTCTATTTTCGTCCCAGCGTATTGGATGCATGCACCATACGAGCTAGCGGAATGAAAAGATTAAGGAAGATTAATAATGTTGGAAGCTTACCGGAGGTTGCTGGCCCCTGGCATCTTCGACGCATGTTTTCGGCGACACGACGGGCCTGTGATGTTCCTCGTTTGATGACTGCACATCGAGGTTCAGCTGTGCAAGGCTGGCTGTCGGGCCAGCTTGTACTCAGGTAGGCCCTGTGTCTTCAGGCATGGGTATTCGTGTTAGTAATGCTGGTTTGTGTTGTTAACACAACCTTGTTGTGTGTTGGCGCCAGGGGCAAGATGGTTTGGTGAACGTTCTCTGCAGGGAACGGTTTCCAAGCTGTCTTGGGCGTGCTGCTAAAACATCTAAAGCTATGCTAACATGCTATCGCTACTGCCGCATGCTATCACTACTGCTAATTGCTATGCTGTTTTAATGTCTCCGCCGTGAGATGTTGTCACTCTCCCGCCTCTTGCCCGGTTCATCAATGAAGGTCAGTCGGTAGCTGTTGTGGGGTTTTGAGTTCTATTTACCTTTTTCGGGTAAATGGGTTGACAACGGGGTAGGTCGTGGCTAGGTTCTAGCCAGGTATTACCTTGTGTTCCGGCGGGGTTTGTTGAACGGTGTTCCCATCTGGGTTGGCGTCGGGTAGTGGGGCTATGGGTCCAGCCGACATGGTAAACATGTTGCGTGTCTGTGCACAGGCAATTGTTGTCTTGGGTTCCACATTGCCTGGCGTTAGGCTGCAGTAGTATAAGGGCAGGGCCGCTTGGGAGAAATGTGAGGCCCTGTGCGTTTTTAGACGCGAGGCCCCCCATCTCCTGGGGCGGCCCTGTGTAGGGGGCTATTGTTTCATTTTGTCACTCTGCTATGAGAAGGTCTGTCTTGCTACAGCTTTCTCTCCTCTCAAACCATTCATACTGACGGTCAATCGGTATACTGGGGGAGTAGTGCGGGGGGGGGGCTTTGTTTACCTTTTTTGATAAATGGGCTAAACTAGGGCTGGTGTTCTGTTGTGAATATTTTGAATGAAGACGGGTCTGGTCCGTCTCCCCTTAAACTTTGTGTGTATGGGTTTGCTCATTCTACAGTTTTTGTGGTTTAGCTCTTTTATTCATTTAACCTTTTCATGGTCCACACCACAGTGGAGGGTGCTGTTTGCAATCACCACTGGTGCTCCATGTTAACGTCAGTCCTTTGTTTTTGATATATTGAAACAATGCCCCGCCCGGCCGACACCATGGGTCGGCCTGGCGAGTGGCTGGTGGGCTGTTAAGGCTTGTACCGCCACGGTATGGAATTGGCAACGATTAGAACTGTGTTCGAATTGGTGTTTTTTCTATTAAAGAAATGGTGTCTGGTGGAGGGGCCTTGAGGGCCGGCCGACGTCGACACATCGCGCAAGGTTGTTGACGTTATTAGCTTTGACCCAGCCGCAAGCTATAACCGCTCAGGGTTCCCCTCTCCGCAGGGGATTTTGGTCTTCTGCTGGAGCGCGGGCGGTATTGTCCTAGGCCCTACACCGCCTCACACCGCGCAGCCAGAAGAAGAGAGAGCACGGCCTCGTCAGCGGCGATGACGGGGCCCTCGACAGGCGGCCATGTTTCCCCCGCCAGTGGTGCCCTGGTTGGAGAATCGACAGGGTATCGCGAGGCCGACAGTCTTGGCGGCCGAGGGATCGGCCATTTTGGGTGATTTCGGTGTTGGTAAACCACTCCGTCGTCATTTTGCCGCGAGCAGCCCGCTCCCCGTTCAATCCTCTCTCTGGTATCCCCAGAAGCGGGGCTCTGAGCGTTCTCCTTTGGCTGCGGGCCGCGAACCTTCATTGAAGCGTATGCGGCCCCATTCTTCGCTTCTCATGGAGACAGGGGCTGACACCCAGTTGATGGCTGAGCCTGGGTCTGTCCGTGAGAATGTTGTGCTGTCAAGCGGCTCCCACACCTTGAACTGTGTTGGTTGAGCCTGGTGTTACGTCTGTCAACTTAAGTGTTGTCAGCAGGGGGGCTCGAAACCTTTTGAGGCACACAGTGCGGGCTTCCCCGGCCTCGCCTTCGCCAGGCCAGGTATCATGTTGGTGCTCCCACTCCTGGAATATTGGCAAGTGGTCGCAGCTCACATGGTTTGGGGTGGTAGTGATATCACTGCAGGGCTACGGTGTGTAGGAACCCATGGGGGCCTTACACCTTGCATGTCCGGCTGCAGAACAACTCCTTCAGCATGTTCTGGAGGGGTGTTCAGTGGGGGGGCTTTTTTGATCGGAAGCCCCCCGTATCAGACAGGCCCTTTTCTGTCGGGGTTCCCCCTTGGGTGCGATTGCCTCGTGGGTGGTGTCAGGGTCAGGTGTTCCGACACGGAACGCGCTCCTCGCACGATTCCAGGGTTGTCTTCGCACAGCGGGGGGGACCGGGCCAACTATCTACAGTTCCTGGCGGACCTGCGCCACGTGACGGCGGGTGCGTTGGGAGTGTCGTCACATATGACTACGGCAGTACCATATGTCGAGGTAGATGGAGAGAATGGTGAGGCGGGGACTTGTGTTTACACAACCCCACCCGTTTTCAGGTTTGGTACAGACCCTGTTGTCGGGGTCTCCAGCAGGGACAGCTCTGGTCGACGAGATCCAATCTCTGTGGACGAAGCAAGCCATCGTCGTGGCGTTCTCCTCCCGGTGTTCTCTGCCCGAGAAGTCGGGAGGGAGGGGTGTAAGACCCAGGCTGGACCTGTCCCATGGGAAGGTTCAGCATTTTTTGGATCGTCTCCTACCTGTTGAACACTGTCAGGTGGGGGTCTGGTTCTCCTCCATAGACCTGTAGGATGCGTATGCGCATCCCCGATCTTCCATCCTAGGGCTTACCTACGCTTCCTTTGCAGGGTTAGCGTATGAGTACCAGAGGCTGCCGTTCGGTTTTCTCTGGCTCCCCGCATCTTCACCAAGTGCGTGGAGGCCGCACTGGGGCCTCTGCGTCATCCGGGGTTACGGAGTGTTCTGCCCTGATGACGTTCTGGTCCTTCGCGGTCAAGGTGGATCGTCAGGTCTCGTACCAGGCAGGTCTCTACCAGCCTGGGGTTGCTGTAGACTGGATGTAGAGTATTCCTCTTCCCAGTCAACGGTTGGAGGGCTATGGGCATCCATCTCGGAGCGTGTTGTCAACACGCTCGGGAGGTTCCGTCCTAGGACGGTTACGGCGCTGTCTCACGTCGCGTTTTCACCGACGCCTCCCTCGCTGGTGATGCGTCGGGCCAACGCAGTAGGGGGCAGCTGGCAAACCATGCTGCCCGGTCTGCGCTACGTTCAATGTGTTGGTGTTGAAAGCGGTCCTTCTGGTCCACAAATGGTGTTGATCAGGACGGACGATACGACGTCAGTGTCGTGTATCGACAGACAGGGAGGAGTACGCTCCCCCTGTCTGCACCAGGCGGCGGGCGGCTGGCTATGGGCGTCCTCCATCTGCGCGGCCTAAGGGCTCCCCACATCCCCGGCAGGGAGAATGTGGGTGCAGGTGTACTGTCGCGGGGCGGCCCTCATCCTGACGGGTGAGGATTGCGTCTGGACATGGCCAGGCAGGTCTGGGACCGATGCCGTGCCGCCAGGGATTCTTCCCCATACATCTGTTAGGTCAGTTGTTGGGACGGGTACGTTGAGGGGCGCAGGTTCTTGATCCTGATGGTGTTACCATCTGGAATGCGCATGCTCCCTCCACTGTCGCGCTTACGCGGGCAGATGACGTATGTTCCAAGTGTGGTGTAAGGCGGGGGGCCAGGACTCAGTCTCCTGCCCCCTGGTTGCTGTCCTTAGTTACCTCCAGTCTCTCCTTGATAGACTGTCGGCTTCGACGGTGAGGGTATATGCAGCAGCTATATCCTCCTATCATGAGGGGTTTGAGGGGATGTCTTGTTCAGCCACCCTCTTGTGAAGCGTTTCCTGCTTGGCGCTCGACGCGTTAAGCCGGTGCAACGCTCCTTGGCTCCGACTTGGGATCTTCAATTGGTCCTCGGTCGGTTGTCCTTGGCCCCGTTTGAGCCGCTCGAGCGGGCGCCGTTGGGACAGCTGTCCTTCAGGACCGCGTTCCTTCTGGCTGTCACTTCCGCTAAACGCGTAGGTGAGCTCTGTGCTCTCTCGGTACATCCAGAGTGCCTGTCTTTTCGGACCGATTGCGGTGTCACTCTGCGACCTAATCCTGCTTTCGTGCCTGAGAATATCCGGAGTTCCTTCCGCTCCCGGGATATTGTGGTTCAGGCGTTTCGTCCTCCTCCTCACACTGGTGAGTTAGATGCGGGCCTTCACCTGTCATGTCCAGTCCGTGCTTGGGGATTTACCTCAGCCATACTCAGGATTTCAGGGTTACCGACCAGCTTTTTGTCTGTTACGGTGGGGCTCGTGCTGGTAAGGCACTGTCGGAGCAGCCCCTGTCCCATTGGTTGTGCGAGGGTGTTACCCTCTGCTACACGCTGGCTGGGCAGGATCTCCCTGGGGGCGTCAGGGCGCACTCCACTCGTGGGGTGGCTGCCTCTGCCGCTCTCCTGGGTGGGGCCTCGGTGGAGGCCATCTGTGCTGCAGCTTCATGGTCCTCCCCGGGCTCCTTTGTAAGGTTTTTCCTCATGGACATGACCGGGGGTTCTGTCTCCCAGGCGGTTCTGGGGTCTGTGGCCTTTCCTGCTTCCCGTCCTTTGGTCGGGTCGCAGGAGTGTATGGGTATGGGCCGCAGTGTGTTGAGTCACACGTGGTTCCGCCTGTACGGTGTGTTCAAGGGGTTCTGGCTCCCTCTTGTTCGCATTCAGGTGGAGTTGACTGCGCCCCCCCTTCGTTAGGAAGGATGGGGTGACAGGGCTCCCCGCACCCCTTGATGTGGGCTTACGGGTCCTCAGGGGGTACATCTGTCGGGTCTCGCGCCCGCTCTTCCCCATTATCTCGTAAGGCTCAGAGCGGGACGCGATGCAATACGAAATATAACGATAGGTTATGTAGATAACCTAGTTATATTAGTATTGGCTAAGCGTCCCGCTCTGCGCGCCCTGAGTTCCCTCTTGAGGGATCTTTTCCTGGGACGGGTTTTGGCGAGGAAGGGTGTTTCATGACCAGGGTCATGGTTATATGGGCGGTGGCCACCATAAGGGGCGGGGCCCCATACAGGTGGGGTGCATGTGTTTTTGTTCGTGGGAGATACATTAGGTATCACAGGAGATATGAGTATCTCGTAAGGCTCAGAGCGGGACGCTTAGCCAATACTAATATAACTAGGTTATCTACATAACCTATCGTTTAAAGTGGCCTTTCCTTTTGGCAATAAGTGTGGGTGTGTGCGGCATGAGTGTGTGCCCGCTCATGTTAAAGTGTCAAAGTGGCTGCTAGTGTGTGAGCGTGCACAGCGTGCGTGTCGTGTGTGTGCTCATGTGTGCTTATGTGTGGATAGTTCAGTGTTCTGTGGTACTCAATGTTCATTGTTCAAGACTCTGATGACCTGGGGGAAGAAGCTGAGCCTAAGCCTCTCTGTCCTAGTAGCTGGGGTTCGCAGGCGTCTGCCTGACCTCAGCAGCTGAAACAGGCTGTTATTGGGGTGGTGGGGGTCTTTCATTATTCTGCAGGCTCTGGATTTGCACCTCTTGTTGTATAGAACCTGCAGGGGAGGTAGTGCAATACCCGTGGTACGCTCGGCTGAGCGCACCACTCTCTGTAGGGCCTTCTTGTCCTGTGCCGTGCTGTTTCCGTACCAGGCAAAGTTGTTGTTTGTTGTCAATAAAATCCACTTTGAGCTGCATTTTATGTATGAAAGATGCTCCATAAATGAACTATTATTATTATCTGTCTATGCTACGCTAATACTCAGCTTTTTGTGTTTTTTTCACAGAATGAGGTGTGCTGGAGATGTTATTGCCCTCACAGAGACGACACAGGTCAACCCAAGACAGGACATGAGTGACAATGAAAGAGGTCTGATTTATATTTTTGGACTAAAATGAGCATCATGGAATGTGTGCAGCTTTACAATCATGTCATTGATGAACTGAATAATATCCCTCTCTCCTCATTCACCTCTCCCCCTCATCCCTCTCCCCTTATCCATCACCCCTCTCTCCTTATCCATCACCCCTCTCTCCTCCCCTCTTACTCCAGATGAGGAGTGCCGGCCTGTGGCTCCCCCAATGGAAGGTGGACATTACTAGAAAGCTAAACAAGAATGCTTAAATAGGAATGTTAGAGGTTCTAGAAGGTCCTACTATGACATCATCACCAACGTTCCAGAATGATCGGGCAGCACTAAGGTTCTAGAATGTACTGCCATGACATCATCACACACGTGCCAGAATGTTCGGGCGGCACTAATTTTCTAGAATGTTCCTAACAATAGGACCGTGGGTGAATTATGTACCATTACAATCACTACAGTACTGTATTAAGTTTCAAAAGTAAAAGTACAGTACATATTCTATAGGGTGTTCTTGTATTTCAGTGCATTCAACCCTCGATATATTGACCTGAAGGTTGTTAAAGTGGTCCAGTTATGCTGCTCTGTGTCCCTCAGATTGCTGGTTTAAAATGTTAAAGTACTTAATCTTCATCAACAGTTGCTGATATTGCAAATGTCAACAGACCAGGCTATTAATCCATAATGGAGGTACTAGAAGAGGGGTTACAGGGTAACCAAAATCAACATGTTTCTCCTTCCAAGGGTCATCAATAATCACAGCAAATGTTGTGACTATGACTAACGGGTCAGGAGATTGACAATGTGCATCCAGCGATAACATTTTAATTCGATTTGTGAACTATGGGTCTGGGGTTGGGACAAAATAAAATGTAAGCCTCGTCACAGCATTCATTTGGCTACAAGAATATAATGTTAAATTACCATAGATGTATCACAACAACACATGATATTGTTCGCTATTCCAGTTTATATCGTACATCCATTTGTGTAACTGTAAATCCATGTATATTTATTGTATATATTAAAAATAGTGGCTATTTATGTACACTTTAGTTGTGGGTTTTCTTTTCTAATCAGAGTGATCTATCTTGAGAATGTGTTGTATATGCATTTATTTATATTTATATTAAATATAACTTATACTTAGTGTTATAAGAAAAGCTATGTCCTGTAACCATATACTGTGATTTACAGGTATTTTGGTAAATGGTAAATGGCTGTATTTATATAGCGCTTTTATCCAAAGCGCTTTACAATTTGTTTCTCACATCTTACCCATTCACTCACACATTCACACACCGACGGTGGAGGCAACCATGCAAGGTGCCAACCTGCTCATCAGTGTCTTGCTCAAGGACAGTTCGACACGCTGCCCGGGAGGAGTGAGAATCAAACCGGGAACCTCCGGATTACCAGACGACTGCTCTACTCCCAAGCCACTGTCGCCCCCTATTAGGTCTATTTTATTATTAGGTATTTTTACTTTGGTCTCTATCACTATGAATTTATAGTTAGTGTAATCAATCATTTGACCTGATGTACACTAGAATGTGCAGCATACCATTCTCTGACGTCTCACCCCTTTATGGAGGAGGATTGTTGGCAAGTGACAGCTCTCACTTTTTTTCTCATTCTAGTGACTAGTGACACAACTGTCGGGTCTAGCTCGTATACTGCGTTGGACCACTAGCCTTAAACTAAATGTATCAGCAATAGTAGTAATCATGGATTATCGTCATAGTTCTTGTAATCTTCAATCAAGTCAACTGTAAATAATGCTTGAGACGTTATCTATAGCTAATGCTTGCATCACCATGGAGGTCTAAGGTAAATGTGTATCTCATGAACGTACTTTTCCACTGCATATTGTAACCCTCTCTGTCTGCTTCTAGATGAAATATTTGTGTTATCTTTAAAAAACAGGTCTATTTCCTGCTGTGGTAAATCTCCCGCGGCCTAGCCCCTTTCGTGACTGTGAAGCAAGGCTTGCATCACAGTCAGGAAAGGGGCTGCCTGTGGCCATCGTCAACGAGAGTCATTCACGGTCGTCTTTGTTTGTCCGAGTTTTCAAAGGGGGCGTGGTTTACGACAGGTCTATTGCCTCATGGGTCGGCAGGTGTGTGGGCTTGATTGCACCTGATGCAGTGCAGCTGTGCCTATGGCCATGTGGAGTCTATTTAAGTTTGGAGATCGCAGTGTCAACTGCTTTTTCATTTCCTAGTGTTTGCAGTCCTTTTGGTCACGCTCATTATATTGAAGTGTAGTCTGATCTCTGATTCAGAATTGAGCTTTATGGTAGTCATTCTTATTTTAGGCTACTCACGTGATTCTACACATAAACTCCCATAGTGGTTTATTGTTTTACTTTTTCCAATATAAACTCCTTTATTAGGAGGTGTCCTTGTGGCTTATTTACTTTTATACTATACCTCTTTATTGAGAGTAGTCCTGTTTTTTGGGACTTGATTTATTTTCTTAATTACTCACTTTGAGATTTCCACCTGTAAAGGTTGTTTTCTGTTTAATTTTCCCCCTCTCCTAAAATATCTGCGTAAGCAGTCTAGTGGTTGTCCGTTTCACGGATAACTTTAAGAGTCCGTTATCTGCTCATGACCCACACACACACACACACACAGCCCTCACAGAATGAAAAAGCCATGACTGGGTCAGCAGATAACACAGGTCTTGAACAAGCACTAGCTGCGCAGCGTCAAGGATTGCTTTCACATGAGGAAGCTATCGTACAATTACAACAACAACAAGCTCTCATGGTGCAACAGCATGGGGAGATGTATGAAGGATTGCGCAAGATGGATAGTTCCATGCGTGATTTGGCTGACCAATGCACAATTACCTCCCCCTCACCAGAGCCCACCTAATGTCTCTCAAGCACTACTCACAGGCCCCCGGTCATTACCTTGTGAGGCTAAAGTCCAGCTCCCCTCACGCTTTAATGGGGAGTCAGGTAAATGCCGTGGTTTTCTGGCACAATGCCAAATAGTGTACTGAGCCCAGCCATCTCGTTTTCAGTCTGAGGATTCACGTGTTGCCCTAATTCTATCCCTGTTGGAGGGACCTGCCCGCGATTGGGCTGTTCCACTCATACGGGCTCAGGCTCCAGTTTTAAACGACTCACAGGGACTCATGAATGAGATGGAGATAGTTTTTGATCATGAACTCTACGATAAAGAGGTCGCCATGAAGCTGACGCGCATGCGCCAGGGCGCCAGTAGTGTAGCTGAGTTTTCCATCGCTTTCAGGACACTGGCTGGGGCTACAGACTGAAAGAAACTATGATGTTGGGGACAGGGAGCTGTTGGCGGTCAAGTTGGCATTGGAGGAGTGGCGCCATTGGCTAGAGGGAGCTGAACACCCATTCACAGTCTGGACAGACCATAAAAATTTGGAATATATCCAGGGTGCTCAGAGGAGAAACTCGCGACAGGCTCGCTGGTCACTGTTTTTCTCTCGGTTTAATTTCCTCCTGACGTACCGTCCCGGGTCTAAAAATATCAAGCCGGATGCTCTTTCCCGGTTATATGATGGATCAGAAGAGGACCGTCCTCCTGAGCCCATTGTTCCTGCAGGACAGATCCTAGCTCCTGTAACATGGAGCATTGACTCTGCTGTGCGGAGGGCACAACGTTTGGAACCAGATCCGGGTGGGGTGCCCCCGGGTCGGTTATTTGTACCAAACAGCATTCGTTCTCGGGTGTTGACATGGGGCCACTCCTCTCGGCTGACAGGACATCCCGGAGTGCACAGAACTCGTGACTTCTTGGCCAGAAGGTTCTGGTGGCCTGGTATGATGAAGGACATTCGGGAATTTGTGGCAGCCTGCCCCGTTTGTGCACGGAACAAAGTTTCTCAACAGTCACCACCAGGGCTGCTTCATCCTTTGCCCATTCCTAGTCGTCCGTGGAGCCACATCGCCATGGATTTTGTGACTGGTCTGCCTCCTTCTGATGGTCACAGCGTCATCATGGTGGTGGTCATAGGCGCCCACTTAACGGAGCAGACGATGCACGTGCTCCAGGACTATTGAACTTGGGGGAGCAAGCTTGTCTCTTTGCTCCCTCACTTTTTGATCATATCATATGATATAAATATCCCCCCCAAATATATAAATCTTATCGAACCATAACTACGTAATTTCAATCAAATTAATAATACGCAATGACACTTAATAGCAAGTTTTTAAGTTTCCAAAGATTGTGTGACCCCCCACTTTAATGGTTTGATCCAGTGCCCACGGGCCACGGTTCGTCGGCATGACGTATACAACATGTTGTGGGAGGCGGCTTTTTCGAAAGCCCTTGAAAAATTCAGGCTGGATATTGGATAACATTGTGACTCGTGAGGATTATTCTTCGGCGTTTACATCAAAATGGAGCAAATCATCACGTAAGTCGAACACTGTGACTGTATACTAAATGCGCAAACAGATTGAAACTGAATATTTCTCGTATGGTGAGCCTCGCCGCTGCACCGAGTGAATCCAGAGATACAGGATGGTGCGCAGGCGCTGTGATCACCCAACGGCGGAAATAATGCCGCTTTGAGCAGTTTATAAAAAAATATTAAAAATATTTATTAGCAACGCCGAGCTTTCAAACCATCCCGTATCTCTGTGCGAACCCCTCGTGCAACTGTGAGCACCTTTGTAATGTCTCTGTGATACTTGTATAACGAACGGTTCGGCCAGAACCAGTCCTTCATGGTAAATCTAGGTTGGTTTCCCATTGAGGAGCAAGTGACTGTGGATTCACTCGGTGCAGCACAGTCACGAAAGGGGACCCTGATGTAAACAAGACAAACGTCTTTCTCTGGTCTGCATCCCCTTAACAATTGTGTGTATTGAGCCGTACTGTATTGTACCCATTCTGCAATCTGTTAAATAAAGTTTTCATTCATTCAGCCGCGGCGCTCACTGGGGCTATTGATAGCGTCAATTAGTTGTTGTTGTTGTTGTTGGTGCTGCGGATGTGAACGGGGCTGGAGGGGCTTTGGGAGGATGGGAAAGTTATTATTATTATTATTATAATAGTAATTGGCTATCATACGTGCCTAGCTAGCGTTAGCTAAAAGAGCCCTCGCAGTGAAGTTATTATTATTATAGCTATCATACTGCAATATAAACTGAGTTTTATAGTGAAAAGAGCAGTTTTATTTAAGTCAAGATTGAAGGCTCTATATTGCAGGAAATTGCACATACAGGTGTTCATTAAATGTAAAAAAATCTGCCACCCCTTGCAAAAAAAAAAAAAAAATGTAAAAAAATGTAAAAAAAAAAAAAAAGAATAAAAAAAAAACTTGCACCCCCACTTTCAACTATAACTAGGCGGCCATGGCTGGTGGTGGATAGGTTCTCCAAAGCAGCTCACTTCATTCCGCTGGTCAAGCTGCCATCTGCTCAGGAGACCGCTCAACTGGTGGTTGACCATGTCTTCCGAATTCATGGCATCTGCCAGGACGTGGTGTCGGACCGTGGACCCCAGTTTACTGCTCGGTTTTGGAAGGCATTCTGTGCTATACTGGGTGCGACGGTTAGCCTGTCATCAGGGTTCCACCCGGAGAGCAATAGGCAAACAGAGCGCACCAACCAGTCTATGGAGAGTACGCTTCGCTGCTTGGCCTCCTCCAATCCGACTACTTGGAGTCATCAACTGGCATGGGCAGAATATGCACATAATTCATTGTGCAATGCATCCACTGGTCTCTCCCCATTTGAGGTTCAGTTTGGGTATCAGCCTCCACTGTTTCCTGAACAGGAGAGGTACGTGGGGGTGCCATCTGCCGAGGCGTTTATCCGTCGGTCTCGGGCAACATGGAAGAGGGTGCGTTCGGCTCTTGTGCGTGCTGCAGCCCGGCACAAGCGGTCGGCGGATGTACACCGTCGCCCTGCGCCTTCCTACCATGTGGGCCAACAGGTGTGGCTTTCCACACGCGACCTTCCATTACGGGTGGAGTCGCGCAAACTCGCTCCCCGTTTTGTGGGCCCTTTCACTATTGTTCGCAAGATAAACCCAGTCACGATGCGTCTTCGGTTACCCTCGTCGATGAGGGTACACCCTACATTTCACGTATCCCGCCTTAAGCCGGTTCAGAGGAGCAGGTTGGTTCCTGCAGAGAGACCTCCACCTCCCCCTCGCTTCGTTGATGGCCAACCTGTGTATACTGTATGGCGTATCCTGTCCAGTAGGCAGGTTGGTAGGGGTATACAGTACCTGGTGGACTGGCAGGGTTATGGGCCGGAGGAGCGCACGTGGGGTCCGGCCAGGGACATCTTGGACCCTGAGCTTGTTCAGGAGTTTCGGAGACGTGTCTCAGAGGGTCCGTCTGGAGCTGCCCCCTGGAGGGGGGGTCCTGTCATGGTTTTTGCCTTATTTCACATTTCTGTGAGGGACAGCTGTCTATTTTTGCTTTATTTCACCTCTCTGTGAGGGATAGCTGTCAATCCCTGTTCCCTGTGGTTAATTGCCTCATGGGTCGGCAGGTGTGTGGGCTTGATTGCACCTGATGCAGTGCAGCTGTGCCTATGGCCATGTGGAGTCTATTTAAGTTTGGAGATCGCATTGTCAACTGCTTTTTCATTTCCTGGTGTTGGCTGTCCTTTTGGTCACGCTCATTATATTGAAGTGTAGTCTGATCTCTGATTCAGAATTGAGCTTTATGGTAGTCATTCTTATTTTAGGCTACTCACGTGATTCTACACATAAACTCCCTTAGTGGAGGTTTATTGTTTTACTTTTTCCAATATAAACTCCTTTATTATGAGGTGTCCTTGTGGCTTATTTACTTTTATACTATACCTCTTTATTGAGAGTAGTCCTGTTTTTTGGGACTTGATTTATTTTCTTAATTACTCACTTTGAGATTTCCACCTGTAAAGGTTGTTTTCTGTTGTTTAATTTTCCCCCTCTCCTAAAATATCTGCATAAGCAGTCTAGTGGTTGTCTGTTTCACGGATAACTTTAAGAGTCCGTTATCTGCTCATGACCCACACACACACACACACACACACACACACACAGCCCTCACAGAATTAAAGTTAGACACATTGAATTATTGTTAGACATATTCAGGTGTCTACATTTATATATATATATATACATATTTATATTTACTGCATATATATATATCTGTCTGAATATACCTGCATATAACCTGTAACTGAGGGGTACAATTCCCTGACTGTATTGATAAGTATGGTATCATTAAACCACTACCGCTTGTACTTTAACTTCTGGCCATCCAGTACATGATATAGATATGATGAACACTTTCCCACCTGATGAAACGAAGTCCACACAAATGTATAAATCGAATATTTTATATAGCAAAGGGTATATACAACATTCACTTAATGACATTTATGATTTGAAATGCACTTGTAAGGCAAATGAGTATTCGTAGGTAAATCAACATTGAATGTCCAATCTCTGGTTACGCAGGGAGCAAGTATACAACCTGGTTCTTTAGGGAACTATAGCGATGGTACTTAAATGATTATAGCTGGATACACTAAAGGGGGGTCCCGCTGGTTGTAAGTCAGTAGGGGGGGGGGGGTTAGGAGAGCCGCTGGCGGTATCCCATCTGGCCGACGATTTCTTGGGAGAATTCAGAGTGCTGAACACGGTGCCCACAGAACCTCGGTCCGCAGATGAATACAGCTGGGCCCTCTGGTGGACGGTAGCTGCCGGTCCACAACGAAGAGACGTGAGGCGACCTCACTCGGGTAGAGCGCCGTCTCACCTGGACTCCTCTCGGGGGGGTAGTTCCAACACTCAGCAGTGTTGGCCGTTATCCATGGCATAATCAAAGCACCCAAAGCACGTAGATAATCCAAGCCGTGGAGGGCTCGCCGTCGTCCGGGTGAAGTAATCCAATGTACAGGTCCACTCGTCCTGGCCCGGAGCTCCTCGGATGCAAGCACCACACGTGGTCTGCCCAGCCTGGTTAAGACTCCAGATAACGTCAGGAACGATGGGGGTACTGCTCACTTTATAACTCTAACCGAACGATGCACCATACATAATAGACTATTATTAACTTAATAGAAATACGTCCCACTCGACGGTATAGTGCCAAACTATGACAATTCAACTATTAATCCACACAATGTCTCAATGCCTATTCTGAGGCCAAGTAGGCCATACTACACCACACGTGCGTCGTGGGTGAGGCTTCACGTCTGTTACTAGGTTGGAGGGTAAAGGACTAATGGACTAAAAGAAAGTTCTACTTTACTTGCGCCATATATATATGCGCTGTGAACAAATAGTACCATTCGTATTTCGCCAGACGTATTCCTACGCGGAACCGGGCTTGTAACGACATGTTCGTCGGCACGATTGAACTTGAACCAAGGGGCTTGGCTGCTGGCGCCAGGTTCTCGTCCAATGGTAGAATGAAACTATTATGGGCTGTTAGTAGACTAAAGGGATATTCAGTGTATATGTACAAGGAATATACAAGGGATATCAAACAATATACAAATACTATTAAATATATATCCATAAATAAATATATATATTCGGTTTAATCTGATCCTTCACAACATAACCCATATACAGAAACTCTGTATGACAGTATGTACAATAATGCTGTATATACAGCATATATATATATATATATATATATTTATACTTACATATCTGTCTGTACATACCTACATATAATCCTTTTTACATATCTGTAGATACTATATATATTATCTGTACATATCCAGTACTACTATTACTAGTTACGCTGCTGGCCAGTACGACTGGTACCATAGTAAAATAATGTGAATCCCTACCCTCCTTCAAAACTGCTCTCAAAGAGCACCTACGGGAGGCTGCAATTCGAAACTGGCCCCAGTAAATGTCCAAACCCCCCACCCCCCTCCAATGTACAGTTTCTTCCCCCTCCAATGTATATATTTTCTTTTAGGATCTCTGTCTCTTAAACAGTACTGTATATTTGTATATCTTGTCATAAATGTCTGTAACAGTACTGTATATCTGTATGTCATGTGTCATAAATGTCATGATGAATTGAAAATGGGGCACCCTGATGTAAACAAGACGAAAGTCTTTCTCTGGTCTGCATCCCCTTAACAATTGTGTGTATTGAGCCGTACTGTATTGTACCCATTCTGCAATCTGTTAATAAAGTTTTCAATCAATCAATCAATAGTGTCTTATATACCTGTATCTAAATAATAATACTACAACTCCGTAAATACATCTGATTAGCACTATTACTCAGTAATACTAATTTATATATTTTATATCGAGTTTAATCATCTATACATTGTATATTACTACTGCACTTTACTATTACATTTGCACTCTCGTTGGATTATTTTCGTTGGACTGTACTTGTGCTGTATAATGACAATACATTTGAATCTAATCTAAAAAGCCTTCTTCTTGTTCGATCAGTTATGCAACAGTGACTCAGGAGGTAAAGCAGTCGTCTGGTAATCCGGAGGTTCCCAGTTCGATTCACGCTCCTCCCGGGCAGTGTGTCGAAGTGTCCTGACTCCTTGAGCAAGACCCTTAACCCCTAATTTCTCCCAATGAGCAGGTTGGCACCTTGCATGGTTGCCTCTGCCGTCGGTGTGTGAATGTGTGAGTGAATGGGTAAAATGTGAGGAACAAATCTCGGAATCCTCTGTTGTAGTATAATGTGCTAGCAGTATCAATGCCATCATTGGCTACACACAGCACTTTGCAAGCACTTACCAAAGGTGCCAACCATTCTAATGTTGGCTTTTGAGTAATTGGACAATGGATCTGGAGAAGAGAAACAGCCTAACCTTTCTTATCTAGAAGTCAAGTTGATTTGAATGATTTAGAATAGGGCTGCCCAAAGATGGCCCACAGTCCAAATTCTTCCTTTTGACCCTCTAAACAGGGGTGTCAAACTCAATTACCAAGGGAGACAACGTTTAAAAATATATATATAGATGATTTTGCGGGCCGGACACATAATACCTAAAAAAGGTGCATTTTCCTGAGGTCACTACAGTGTTAATTGGTCATTTTGTTGATCTATTCAGTTTCCGGCTCAATATGTTGTTGTAAATGTACTTCTGTTCATCTTCCTCCAACGGTCCATGAGGTTGCAGGGTTGGTGCATTTATATTCAATAGAAACACAATGCAGGTGCAGATACATCACCGACGATGATGAGGCGGAGTACAGAGCCCTGGTGGAGAGCTTTGTGGGGTGGAGCGACAGCAACCACCTCCAACTCAACACCAGTAACACCAAGGAGCTGGTGGTGGACTTCCGGAGGGGCAAGAAGAGGCCCCTCCCGATTCCCATCACCATCCGAGGGGTGGAGGTGGAGGTGGTGGACTGATACTGTGAATAATGTATATTTCAGTGGATACTGTGATACTGTGAATAATGTAAATTTCAGTAGATAGTAAATTATAACACTACCTTATGCATACTGCACCTTATGACACTGTGAATACTGTGAATATATTTTTCAGTTAGTTAGATAGTAAATTATATTGACCTATTTGTTTACACTGCTTGTGTTGTTTTTACTACCTGTACTCCCCCCCCCCCCCCCCTTCCCCCATGCTGCTATGATGCCTGAATTTCCCCAAGGGGATCAATAAAGGAATATCTTATCTTGTCTTATCTTACAACGCTCTGTGTGTTTGCTTGAAAAGTCTGAGGTCCGAGGTGCGCTTCATTGCCGTCACAGGCCAGATGAATTGCGCCTTGGAGAGGCAGCGGGCCAAAATGATTTGATTTGGGCCCGGATGAAAATGCCAGGCAGGCCGGATTTGGCCGACGGGCCTTGAGTTTGACATTATGTGTGCTCTAAAGGGATTTCAGAGACTGATATTCAGTCTATTTAGATGAATTGTGATTGTATTCCAGAGATTTTGAGACAACTTGCGTATTACTAGACATTAACAAAATAAATGGTATATTAAAAAGCGAATGGATACTTATTAGATAATAATCAGTGTTGAACTCCCGTGCCTATTATACGGTTCAGCCCTTGGCACTCCATGTCAAAAGATTTAGAACAACGACTACAGGAATGTGTGATCAGCCGCAAGCTATTTGACAGGAAAGCATCAATTCCTCCCCTCCCTTGTTGTCTCATTATGTGAGTTAACCCTATAGTATTCTAACAGCCCAATCGTCTATCATCCCATCTTCTAATTCAAGCAATAGATCCAGAGGTCAGCACTCCTTAGCAGATAAATCCTTTTTCTTTATTTTTTCTGAAATAGCTCACAAACTGCACTAATCGGTCCATTATTAGAATCAAATAGGCCTACTACAGACAGTATACAATATAATAATATATCATTAGGGCACAAATATCTTGTGCTTTATTAGAAACACAAGAACAATATCCCACACCCACTACAACAAAGGTCATATTGGATATTACTGCCGATTGCAGCCAGGTGGCAGTAAAGAGTCGTCCAAAAAGTGATGGCTTTTTATCCACGCCCAGGGCGTGAATCTATGCATACCGTTATTTCCGCGTTTAAGTTCAGCAGATGTATTCCTGTTGCTGTACTTGATAATGGCAATGTTTCTTACTAGATTAAACTTTAGGGGCTTCATTGCCACCCAGTTCAGAATGGGATCTGACCAGGTAAATGTGTGGCGAGTCATGATGACAGATCATGTGCTTTGTGTCCAATAATGTTAACGGTCGACAAACGACAGTGATGCTAGCTAACTTCAGGTCGACTGTTGGGACTTGGGGCAAGATTGTAAACAAGCTGTGAGTGTACTTAACTCTTGCTACAGGACCTTTTACATTTGTATGCAACAAATGAAACATGCATTGTGTACTAGCCATGCACTGCAGCATTATTATGTGTATTCTCAGTCAATACACATAATGAGCTGTATGTCGTATGTCATATTATGTTATGATGAATTGAAAATGGGGGACCCTGATGTATACAAGACGAAAGTCTTTCTCTGGTCTGCAACCCTTAACAATTGTGTGTATTGAGCTGTACTGTATTGTACCCATTCTGCAATCTGTTAATAAAGTGTTCAATCAATCAATCAAACCCATTCTGCAATCTGTTAATAAAGTTTTCAATCAATCAATCAACAGTGCACACATGCAATCAGTATGGTCGGATCTCTCTGTTGTAGCTTGGTGAGCTGGGGAAAGGAGGAGGCTCGGTGAGGGAGGCCGGGGGAGCCTTTGGAAAGAGGCAAGCAGCAGAGGAGGAACGATACTTCAGGTGAGATGCATCCTCTCACACAGCGCGCACCCCTGCAAGCTGCAAGGCCTCCTGTATACACCATGTGACACCAAGTAACGCTGTGCGGGCCGGGGCTCCACTCCACTGGTCAAATTACTTACTTGTGAGTAGTACGTCCGTTGATAAAGAAAAGCAATGTCCACAGCCGCTCCAGTGTATAGTAAAGATATTCAAATGGTTTATTTGCAAAGTCTTTCTTTACAGAAGTGGTCCTAAATCTACTTTCCTAAATATTCCTGTCAATACTACACATACTACTACAAGGTAAGAAAACTGTATTTTCCCAGTCTCCAATTCACCACCGACTCCACACAGGAAAATTCCTTCGTAGTGTGCCAGCCGTAAATCTACTTGCTGGCTTCTGGCTTCAGTTCATTATTGAGTCTATCCTTTCGGTCCCGTCCAGTCTGGTCGAAGATGCAACTGCCGTTCTGAGGAAACGCCCGCTTATATAGACCCAAAGGTTCTAGAATGTTCGGTTATGACCTCATACGGTGACATCACGAAGGTTCCATAAGCTTCTATCATGACGCCATACGGTGGTTCCAGAATGTTTTACGTTCTAGCATGTTTTATGTTCCAGAAAGATCTATTATGACATCACCACAACGGTCTAGAAGTTTCTAGGTTCCAGAATGCCCTATTATGACAAATACGACGGTTCAATGACTTTATCTAAATCCAATCAATATTAAACATTCATATAATACAATAACCGAAATATATATAGCTTTGGCTCTTACAAACGCCTTCTGTGAGTCTTGGACAGTTTCTACGTCAAATGTATATACTCTCTTTTCTAGACTCTTTTTGTAACACAAACAATACTGTATTTGCAAATCTGGTATGTCATAAATGTATAGATGTAGCAGTACTGTCTATCTGTATGTCTTGTATGTCATATATGATGAATTGAAAATGGGGGACCCTGATGTAAACAAGACGAAAGTCTTTCTCTGGTCTGCATCCCCTTAACAATTGTATGTATTGAGCTGTATTGTATTGTACCCATTCTGCAATCTGTTAATAAAGTTTTCAATCAATCAATCAATGGAAGGGAAAACGTTGCTATCATAGAACCTGGCCCTCCACCATCCAATGTGTGTCAGTCTGGAAAATATGACATGTCTCTCTTTTCAATACTAGGCAAAAGGAGAAGGAACAGATGGCAGCCCTGAGGAAGCACCACGAAGAGGAGATCGACCACCACAAAAAAGAGATGGAGCGTCTACAGCGGGAGATTGACCGCCATAAGGGGAAAATCAGGAAGCTCAAACATGATGACTAAAGGACCAGACCAGAGTCATTCTTCATGACTACAGTCTACCTACCGACACACCCATGTTGCCAAATCAACGCTTATTGCATGAAGATATTTAATTAACATAATATTCTTATGCTGGCAGGTGCTGTATGGTATTTTATAAACTAGTCATACTATATTTATTAATGATGAAGTATGAATAAAGCATTTTCCAGTAACATATATATTGGTATCTTTTTCTCCCACATACATGGGGTGTGTCGTTGTTTACATATTCAGAAGAGCTTATCTGTTATCAACGATAAAACTGGGAACGAGGTTACGTCTCTGTAAACTAAAACTACCAGTTATTGGGTTGAAGTCACGTCAGTCAAACTGTAAAGACTTCCGATTGGCTATTTGTAGATGGCGCGCTCGATTTACAAAACTCGTACCGCCCGGTGCTATAGTCTGGCGCTGGCCGCCCAGTTTGAACAACATCCTCACAAGGGGGTCAAATCACGCCCACCCATCGTCCCGCCTAAACGAACATACCCTGCTTGTAGTTCCTCCTCCTCGTCGCCTAGCGGTGGGCGGCGTGTTGTTCGACCGACGACGCGACCGACCGTCTGGAAACCGCGTCTCGTGGATAGACGACCTAAACATATTATTCATATTTAGCCGTTTTGAAAAAACATTACACGTTCATTGTTAGCCGATATAATTCACGCCACTGTTACTGTCCCGGAATAGATAGGTAAGCCGGTGCTAACTGTGTGTTTGCGCCTCGTATGGCGCGTGTTTATTTGAATTGTGAACGGTGTCTTTCTGCACGACGAGGCCTTCACTCACATCGACGCGCGGGCTAACGTTAGCAGCACAATATAGTATACGCGAATGAATTTCTTGTGACCCATTTGACAATACTGCTATATCACTGGTAGTAGTACACTATACCTGCTTCAATGTAATGTTCTCATTAATGCAACCCAGACTCCCCCTGTTACCGTTCCGAGTTAGGTTGGTAAGCGAGTTAGCGAACACAAGCTAGCTAGCTACATGCATGTGAAGGAAGGGGGCGGGACGGGGGCTTTCTGCAGCTCGTCTGGGAGCGACTGCGAGACATGATGCCAGACAGCCACACATACTGTGCAATATACATACTTGCGATAAGTACTTGAGATGCAATAACGTATTTAATATATCGTTGGTGTGTGTCAGTTTGGTTCCAATTAAACCTTGACGCCAGTTGTGAAAGTAGGGTCAATGTTGGGTCATGGTTTATTCTAGTAGATTCTAGTATGATGATGGGTGAAGATATCTTATAGGCCAGAAAACAAACGCTCGCCAATTGGGCCCGACGTAATATTAATTGGTTATTAATGTGTTGGCTTTGTTTGTTATGACACTTGGTCGTGCCGATGGCGCTAAATTACACGAGTTGATCGTTTGTAAAGTGCAATGACTATCATCTTTTCCTCAAACCGAGCAACGCAGTCCGACACGTGATTGCATTTTCAAGTTGACCTGCCAATGTTTCCCTAATTGAAGGTACCTGCTGGTAAACACGTTGTGCACGGCAAGTCACCTGCACTATGCAATCACGTCGGATTGCGTAGCTCAATTTGAGGAAAGGTCATATGCAAACAGTGCTGGGATTATAAACATTTCACTTTACAAACGATCGGCTGAATATATTGCAAGTGTAATAACAAAGTAATTACACGTCTTTAGACTCTTTACATTACTTCCTTTGTGCCAAATTGGTGAGTATTTGTTTTCCGGCCTATGGTATTTTCACCCAACATCATAACGTAGTCTACCAGCTAGGTTTATCCAATCACAGAAGCCTACATAGGTCATACATTAGAATGGACTGCTTATACATTTTGTCAAAGAACCCCATCATCAATTGTTTAAAAAAAAAAATTATAATAATAAAAGAATTACAGGTATAAGAGTTATACATGTAGACTTTAGATTTACAGTCCTACAATTGTAGTTCACCACTGGGAAACTGTTCTCGAGTATTGTTTTTGTTTGTCTTTGGCAGGAGAATGGATGCTGCTGAGGTGAATGGTGCCTCTGCTCCAGTGAAGGGGGAGGAGGAGGAAGAACCCAAGGAAGAATCCAAGGAAGAACCCAAGGAAGATCCCATGGAAGATCCCATGGAAGAACCAATGGACGTCTCCACCACCACACACACCGAGAACTACCAGACCCTCATCGATGCAGGACTACCCCAGAAAGTAGCCGAAAGCCTGGATAACATTTTTCAGACAGGTGGGGGGTATTGTACTTACTCTGCTTTCACTGTCGGCAGTTGTATTTTAGCATTTTGTGAAAATGACTGAGATTTTCACATGGCAGGCCTGGTGGCATACGCTGACCTGGATGAGAGGGCCATTGACGCGTTGCGGGAGTTCAATGAGGAGGGAGCGATGACTGTGTTGCAGCAGTTCAAAGAGAGCGACCTGTCCCACGTGCAGGTGAGAATTCAAGGCTGAACTCCGATTGCCTGCCTCCTTGGTGATATTTTTCATTTGTGTCGTCTTTACAAAAAAAAACATGTAATGGTGATGCTTTTGAATTATTATATTCTCAGAACAAAAGTGCTTTCCTTTGTGGAGTCATGAAGACCTACAGGCAGAGGGAAAAGCAAGGGAGTAAAGTACAAGAATCCACCAAGGGTCCCGATGAGGTCAAAATAAAGGTAAACAAAAATGTAGAAGTTGCGTTGAAAGCCTGTTGTGAAGCTCCTTGAAATACAGTCCTGTATGAAAGAAACAGTTGGAAATGAACACCAACCAAATGTTATTAAAAGTTGTCTAGCTGATAACTTTCTTGGCAGGCAAAAAAAACAGACTACTTTTTATAACTTAGACTTACTATTATAAAATTATATTTGGTTGAATAATGAAAGTGTCTGGTGAATTTTTTTTAATCCAGGATGAAAAAATGTTTTCCTACTAGGGCTGCACCTGGCAACCTGGTCCCCAAGCAGGAATTCAACCCAGGACCTTCTAGCTGTGAGGCGACAGTGTTAACCACTACACCACTGTGCCGCCTCATTAAATTGATTATGTAAAAGTTAAATAGTAAAACAGTTTATGTTGGTCATAATGACAACGTCTTGTTTTCATCGCCACTTAAAAAAAATCTAAATCATGTGTTTAACAAAAAGAAAATTCTCAACACTGTTTTATATTAACTTAATAAATAAACAAAAAGATAAATCTACTTATGTCGACAAATGTCCAATAGGCCTAACTAAATAACAGATTGTGTGCATAAAATGCTGAAAACAACCAACTGTACAAACAAAGCAACAATAGTATTTTTAATGAGGCTATTATTATTATTATTATTATTATTATTATTATTATTATTATTTTGCAACAAGATAGACTGACTCACATGGTCCCGATTCCAGCATATCAACATGGTTAGACTGGAGCGCATGCAGCCTGGTCTCAATCAGTCCAAAAACACTCGCTCGGATGGTACCGATGCCGCAGGTATACAGAGGTACTGGCGTGCCAGCTTTGCCAGCCTGGGCAATCTCCCCACGTTGACTTTCGGATTTTTATCCAGGGATGGGGAATGCCATATGCCGGCCGGCAAACTTCTAGTTAGCAACACAGCAGTAGTGACTCGCCAGTCCTCTGTGATGTAGTAGCAAGTGACGGTAACGTAGCTTTCGGTCGTCAGGGCAGTCCAGCTGTCCGTCGCCAATGCAACCTTGCAATCACCGGTAATGTTAGCTAGCTGCGCGAGCAACTCCAAACTTTGCGTCGGTGTAGCTCTCCTCGATGTGCAAGGTGGTTGTACGCTGGCTCAAGCAGGTGTATCATTTGCCGAAATCCTTCGCCGGGTTTCCAGATCTTGCTTGGTACACAATGATTAGTTCTTTGGTCTTAGTCACATTGATTTCCAGCCGGCTAATGTTACACTACGATTCAAGAGCCTTAGTGTGGGCCAGGTAGACGGCTTCACCAGAGGGGTCTTTTCGCTGCAAGAGGCCAACTAGGGCTATGTCGTCAGCATACTTGATCAAACTAAAATGTTTATCTTTAATCATAAATTAATTTGTTAAAAAAAACTCCTCTTCTCAGGCTCTGTTGGATCGAACAGGATATACCCTGGACGTTACCACAGGACAGAGGAAGTATGGAGGGCCCCCACCTGACGAAGTCTTCACAGGAGCACAACCTGGGATAGGAACAGAGGTAAATGTGGCCATGGAAATATTACAAAGCATATTTAATTTTTTTGTTTTTAGCTTTCAGTCTTGGCGTCTTATTTACCTTCAGTCGGAACGTCTTCACATCATTTACGGCTGTTCGGCTTTATCACTGTTCCATGTGGCGTCTCCAGGTGTTTGTGGGGAAGATTCCCAGGGACCTGTACGAGGACGAGCTGGTGCCCCTCTTTGAGAAAGCCGGCCCCATCTGGGACCTGAGGTTAATGATGGACCCCCTGTCTGGCCAGAACCGAGGCTACGCCTTCATCACCTTCTGCGGCAAGGACGCTGCGCAAGAGGCAGTGAAACTTGTAAGTCGGAGATTTGTGCGATTGTCACTTGCTCTCGGTAGGAACATAACTAGAGGGGGCGACAGGGGCTCGGGAGGTTTCCGAAGCAGTCGTCTGGTAATCCGGAGGTTTCCGGTTCGATTCCCGGGGCAGCATGTCGAAGTGTCCTTGAGCAAGACACTTAACCCCTAATTGCTCCCGATAAGCAGGTTGTCACCTTGCATGGTTGCCTCCGCCGTTGGTGTGTGAATGTGGGAGTGAATGGGTAAAATGTGAACAAATTATAAAGCGCTTTGGATATTTACCATTACAACGCATCTTTTAACTAAGATCATCTGTGTGTGCCCTAAGATCATCTCTGCCCGTTGGCCTCAAAGTGAAATTTGTTTCTCACGACTCCCGCTTTCTTGCGCAACGATGTTCTGAACTTTTTTTTGTTTTCATTCACTTCCAGTGTGACAACTATGAGATCCGGTCAGGGAAGTATCTGGGAGTCTGCATATCTGTCGCAAACAACCGCCTGTTTGTCGGATCAATTCCAAAGAACAAGACCAGAGAAAGTATATTGGAGGACTTTGGCAAAGTCACAGGTTAGTCTCAGTTGAACTCCTGGCCCTAGTTTCTCCACATTTGGACACAAAAGCCCTTTTATTGGATTTAAAACCACTGAACTGATCTAAACCACACGCTTCCATAAGTCTTAAGCCATGTAGGACAACATGTATGAGTTTGTTGCTGGATAGCCCCCTTTGTGACTGTGATGCACCGAGTGAATACACAGTCCCTTATTCCTCCATAGGAAAATGCCACAATTAACTCTGAAGAACTGGTCCTCCACGAAACGCTTGTTGTAAAAGTATCGCAGAGAAATTTCAAAGGTACTTACAGTTGCACGAGGGTTTCGGACAGAGAAATGCAATGGTTTGAAAGCTCGGCGTTGCTAATAAACATTTAAAATACATTTTATAAACTGGTCAACACAGCTTTATTTCCGGCATCAGGCAGCTAAAGTAGTTTTGAGTGGTGTTGACCAGTTTATAAAAATTATTATTAAAATGTTTATTAGCAACGCCGAGCTATTGTGTTTCTCTGTCCGAAACCGTTGTGCAACTGTGAGTACCTTTTAAATTTCTCTGCGATACTTGTACAACAAGCGTTTCTCGGAGGACCAGTTCTTCAGAGTTAATTACGGGATTTTCCTATGGAGGAATAAGGGACTGTTGGCGTGCATCACAGTCACGAAAGGGGCTAGTTGCTGGACATGTGAGAGAACCTTAGGGTTTGTGATGTTGGCCTGTATCGTTTGCATTATGGGAACAGATGGGGAATAGAACCTCAGGTTTTGTGATGTTCTCTGTATTGTTCTCATAGGGGCTCCAGGAGAATAGCACCTCAGGGTTTGTGATGTTCTCTGTATTGTTCTCAGAGGGGCTCCAGGAGAATAGGACCTCAGTATTTGTGATGTTCTCTGTATTGTTCTCAGAGGGGCTCATGGAGGTGATCCTGTACCACCAGCCGGACGATAAGAAGAAGAACCGCGGCTTCTGTTTCCTGGAGTACGAGGACCACAAGTCTGCAGCACAGGCCCGCCGCCGCCTGATGAGCGGCAAGGTGAAGGTGTGGGGGAACCCGGTCACCGTGGAGTGGGCCGACCCTGTTGCCGAACCAGACCCGGATATCATGGCCAAGGTTAGCGGAGTCTCTCATCTCATCCCCCCTCTCTCTGACTTTTCTGCCAAATGCAATAGCATCTCCATTTCTCTATGATGACCTGAAACCATAAACCAAAATGTCAGTGGCTACAAGTGTGAATTGTGTCCTTAGGTGAAGGTGTTGTTTGTGAGGAAGCTGGCAACACCAGTGACTGAGGAACTTCTGGAGAAGACCTTCTCACAGTTTGGGAAGCTGGAGCGGGTGAAGAAACTGAAGGACTATGCCTTCGTCCACTTTGAGGAGAGGGATGCTGCTGTGAAGGTGGGTTGTTCTTCCTAAAACAGACCCATCCCTGTTTTGTATCGAACAGCCTTTCAAATGATGCACACGATTAATTGTGATCTATGTTTTTGTGTCATCTGCTTAGGCAATGGATGAAATGAACGGGAAGGAGCTGGGGGGGGAGCACATTGAGATTGTCCTGGCGAAGCCCCCAGACAAGAAGAGGAAAGAGCGGGCGGCAGCCCGTCAGAGCACCAGGGATACAGGGTGAGGAGCACTGACCAACAGGTCTTTTTCTTCCATCCCCCAATTTAGTCGCTATGCCAATTCCCTTCCTGGTCGTTGTGCGCATTGCCCTACTGTCGTCGGTCTGGGGAGTGTGTAGAGACTAGGGCTGAGTGTGTAGAGACTAGGGCTGACCCCTATTAGTCGCTTAGTCGACTAATCGGTCGAAAGGAGCCGTAGTCGACTGCCAACCTCTTATTCGAATACAAAAAAAAAGTATTTTTATAAAAGAAAATATTCTTTCCAAAATAAAAGAGGCCTAGAAGCGTGGCTAACGCTAATGGCACGCATACCAGAGGCTAACTGCCTACGAAAACAGGCACAGAAAGAGGATTTCACCCATCTAATGAACACACAGACGACAAATATCAAGATGTATCCATCAGTGAACCAATTGCATGCTTTTGCAGAGGACAAGAAGCCTTCAGTCGACTCTGTAAGAGCCAAAGCGATATATATTTAGGGTATTGTATTATATGAATGTTTAATATTGATTGGATTTAGATAAAGTCATTGAACCGTCGTATCTGTCATAATAGAGCATTCTGGAATCTAGAACCTTCTAGAACGTTGGGGGTGATGTCATAGTAGTACTTGCTAGAATGACGTCATGGAACCTTCGTGATGTCACCGGATGAGGTCATAAACCGAACATTCTAGAACCGTTGGGTTTCTATATAAGCGGGGGTTGAACAGTAGCTTGTGCATTGTGGGCAAACATCCAGATGGGGTGTGTGAATGTTGAGAGACTGAAACTGTCGGGCATGTCTTCCTAAAATGTGAAAGGTATAGGAAAGAGAGGGAAATCTTTTATAAAAGTCTGGTAGAGCTGGGAGTCTCTTCCTTCTCTCTTAAATCATTCTTTGGCATGGATAATGAGAACCACCAGCTGATCACAGAGGCAGTGCTGACATTTCTGCATGCTTCAGAGTTGTACCAGAGGATATAGCGTTAGTGTATGTATTAGTATTGGACAGGCAAGAGGAGCAGAGAAGAAGGAGAAAGTGTGAGTTGAAGAGGCCTAAAGATGGCACACCACTAGTGTAGTATAAGAACTGAGGAGGGAAGAAATACGCCAAGAAAGAAGAAGAAGAAGAAGAGATCATCAAAAGAAGTGCGGAGGGCAGTAATACGCCACGATGCGTCTACACTGCCGGAAATTCAAAAGAAGAAGAAGAAGAAGAAGAAAGGTCCTTTTGCATCTTCGACCAGACTGGATAGGACCGAACAGAGGACTGAAGCCAGAAGCCAACCAGCGGATTTGCGGTTTCCACATTGCGAAGGAATTTCCATGTGTCGAGTCGGCAGTGATTTTGGAGACTGGGAAATTACAGTTTTCTTACCTTGTAGTAGTATGTGTAGTATTGACATGAATATTTAGGAAAGTAGATTTAGGACCACTTCTGTAAAGAAAGACTTTGCAAATAAACCATTTGAATATCTTTACTATACACAGAGCAGCTGTGGACATTGCTTTTCTTTATCAACGGACGTACTACTCACGAGTAAGTAATTTGACCAGTGGAGTGGAGCCCCGGCCCGCACAGACTCCTTCAGACATTAAGCACCCCCCCCACAGCCCAAATGGAAAGATAAAAAATAAATAAAATTTTAAATATATTATATATATATATATATATATATATATTTTTAGCCGACTAACGGCAAATTTTGGCCTATCATAGTCGACCATCCAAATTCTTAGTCGGGGACAGCCCTAGTAGAGACTATCACACGCCTCCTCCGATACATGTGGAGTCGCCAGCCGCTTCTTTTCACCTGACGGCGAGGAGTTTCACTGGGAGAGTGTGCAGAGGTTCACGCTATTTTCCCCCAGATCCCCTCCCTGCTGAACAGGCGCCCGACCGACCAGTAGGAGTCACTGTTTGCAATGACCAGGACTCGTACCCCACGACTTCCCACCCACAAACACTGCCAATTGTGTTCGTAGGGACGACTGACCAAACCTCCGGTGGCGCTGACAGCTGGATTTGAACCTAGAGTCTCTGTGGTGGTAGGCGAGTGCTTAGACCTCTACTCTACCCAGCCGCGCCCAGGTCGTGATGGCATTTAATCCAAAGTAAGAAATGTTGTTAATATGGAGTTGTCGTCATCTCTGCAGGTATAATGATGACTACTACTACTACCCGCCTCCACGCATGCCCCCACCAGGCAGAGGCAGGGGGCGTGGGGGCAGAGGTGGCTACGCCTACCCACCAGATTACTACGGGTACGAGGACTACTACGACGACTACTACGGCGGCTACGACTATCACGACTACCGCGGCGGCTACGAGGACCCCTACTACGGCTACGAAGACATGTACAGCATGAGGTCCCGCGGCAGCCGGCCCAGCAGGGGAGGCCCGCCTCCGCCCAGGTCACGGGGAGCACCGCCGGGGAGAGGCCGCGGGGGCTACGTCCAGAGGGGGCCGCCCAGAGGGGGGCCGCCGGGCGGCAGAGGAGGGCGCGGAGCCCCCTTCCAGCCGCAGAGAGGTCGCGGCCCGCGGGGGCCCAGGGGTAATCGCGGGGGCAACGTCGGTGGGAAGAGGAAGGCAGACGTGTTTAACCAGCCTGACTCCAAGCGCAGACAGACCAACAACCAGCAGAACTGGGGGTCCCAGCCCATCGCCCAGCAGCCCCTGCAGCAAGGGGCCGACTATTCCGGTAACTATGGTTACAGTAATGACACCCTGGAGTTTTCACAGGATTCTTATGGGCAGCAGTGGAAGTAGATGCACCGAAAGGTATTTTGGCAAAGTAAACGACAACACAAAAAAGAGAAAAAAAAGTGATAAGGAGATTGGCTCCAATTTTTGATTGACATTTTACTCTTCATCCCTCGTGAAAAAATATACATTCACAGAAAAAAGGACAGACCCCAGAATTGGCTCAAGTTGATTGGCTGAAATGCATTTTGGCTGAAGAAGTGAGTGTAACCGTTTTTTTTTTGCTGAATCATTTGTTTTACGGTTACATTTGGGACACAAAAACACACAAACACGTTTACTCCTATCTTTTTATTTCTGGTTATTTTAAAGCCAACAATGAACATAAAAAAAAAGAAAAAAAACGGACATTCATTTTCAAAAAGTCTGAGAGGACATTAAATCATAACATTGCCTTGCAGGAAGTTTGTGTCCATGACCCCCTCCCCTTCCCCTTACTTGTATCCCTCTATTTGTGGTTTCTCATAGTTGCTTAGGGCTTGTAAATAAATGCACATGGTTAGAGCTTCATATTATTTTTTTCTTTTTTTTGCAGTGGTGGAGAAAGGAATCCACAGGGTGGGGGGAGTTTTGTAACGTTCAAAGTGTTTGTCTAGAACTTCTAGAAGTAGATACAATTGTGTTTTTTAAAAACTGATACTATTATTCACAACTTCCTATGTTTTCTTTTGAACATGCCCAGTAGAATTTGGTTTGGCTTACCTTAAGAGCCGTAGAAAGTTTGTTCCTCTGATGTTTGTATTTATAACTTTTACGTTTGTTCCGTTTCAATAAAACTCAGTTGAGCATCATTTTCAATTGTCAAGATACGTCAAATTCAATGGTGTCATTCAGTACTTGATTTGATTTCTACCTCAATTTTTCCACATTTGGATGCCGATTTCTTCCCCCCGCCCCCAAGTAAAATCTTTTGCCTCAAAGGATAAACAAACAACGGGACAAGAGAACTAATGGTGTTGATTGGATGATTAAAGTGAGGATTTTTAACCCTTTACTGTCTAGTGCATGCCATATGAAATCAGAGCAACTCTTTTCACTTTCAGAATTCATTTAGTGAACCTCAACAGGAATTCTTAAGAATTGTGACCACTTAAGATACTTTGGAATACCCCATTAACCCCCTCACTACCACACTACAGAAGGTTAACCCTTTACTATCACAGTCTGTAGTGTGATATTAAAGGGGTAACCTGTAGTGTGGTAGTGAAAGGGTTAACCCTTTGTCGTGTGGCAGTGAAGGTTAAATTAAAAAAGAGCGGCTCTATGTGAACACTGAATGGATTTGTACCGACGACCCAAATCACCCCCCGCAAACCAGAAGAGCTTCTGAACAGTCGTTTCTAATTCTAGTCAGAAAAGAAAAAACAACCAACCGCCATTTCCTTTCCTCCTGAAGACAGGATTTGATCGTCCAAAGGGTTAAAATTCCTTGTGCTCATTTCTGTGCTTCTGCTGTAGCAATGGCTCATCTATGACTTGTTTCACCCCATCCCCCCCACCCCCACCCCCTCATAGTAAATAGCTTTGAGCATCTCTTTGCCTCTTAGGTAGCGTAATGTCACTGTGTGTTGTTTTGATGTCTGTCCTTTTATTCCAACCTACCCAGGTGGAGGCACGTTGAGAGCGGCTCGAGTGAGGAACTCACCTGAATGGTACTGAGGGTGAGCTAGCCTTGCAACAGAGTACCGTCTCCTGCTCACCTGCAGTAACGTCTAAATCACTGGAGGAACGCTTGTCATTATACTTATCTCCTTTTTATTCGACTTCGATACCATACCTATGAATCGTAGACATTTCTTATGTATATATTTTTATTGTAATCGGTGGGTATCTGAAATTCTCTGGTTTTAAATTATGTTAATTGAGTTAACTGGTGAGAATACATTTGTATAGGTTTCTGCGTTTGGGGCCATAGATGAACTTATGCAAAGCCAGTTCTTCTGACCAGTTAATGCACAATACTTGGTAGCCGGATGTCTGTCTCATTAGGTTGGATTAAAGGCAGACAGTCAAGGATTTGGTAAGAGCGGTAAAACCCCAAACACCTGTTACTTAAGCACCCCCCACTGTAATCATATCAGCGGTGTCCACTTCACGTTGTCCCCTCTCTCACCACCAGAGGTAGTAATTTGATACAAACTGAGCTAGACCAAGACTCCATTGTTCTGTTTTTCTGATATTTCATTGAGCAGTTCTCGTTTTTGAAGAGGTGTTGACAGTAAAATGGCTTTTAATCTCATCTCGGCTGTTTAATGTCCTAAATTATCCGTATTCCAATGGAATTACTGAATTGAATGTTGTTGATACTGGTTGATATTGGAACAATGGACCTGCCTTGAAACAAATGTCTTTACATTTTTGAGTCCACAAGATGGCAGCAGGCAGCCTACAAGAATGAATTTGGCTTCACACTCCGTCTGAATGCTGATTCTATTGAACTGCATTGATGAAAGCGTTGACTTATCTGAACAGTTTCTCAAATCAGAATTGTGTGTATATGTTGCCTGTTGTCAGACGGTAGGGGACCAGCCCTCCATCCACCTGTGTCAGAGAATACTCGACACGAATGGATCGGCCCTGTTGGTAAGATGTTCATTATCTGAAGTAACTTAATAGAAAACTGATGGATTTATGTTTTCATGGCGTCCTCACTCCCCGAAGGAAGTACTCCTAGGAATTGTTTTAGTGCTCTACTCTACATTAGGCAAAGGTCCAACAAAGGTTCCTACAAGAACTCGGAACATTAGAGAAAGATTTGTTAATGTGTCCTCTCTCTGTGTGGCCTTTCACTAGCTCTCCAAAGCAGGAGGTGACTCTTCCTGAAACGCATCCCGGGACACTGGGGTTTGACATCCCCTCATGACAAACTCCTGGCTAATATAAGGGCTACAACAGGATAATACAACACTTGAGTCCCTGGGTCCTCATAGTTGTACTCGGGGGGCCTCGCGCGCCGCTCGCATCCATGTTTACAGCGTGAAGCCGGAAGAAAGGGTGAGCTAATAATAGATGGTGATTTAGTGGTGCTATATTAATGCCTGAAATGTAGTGGCTAGAAATAATATTTTGCGTGGGACTTGTACATGAAAAAGAAATTCGTTTAGACTTAGTCCCACAGATTTAGATGAATATACATTCATCAAGCAAAACGTTTCCATCTGAACATCCTGTGCTTTGGTTGTAATGTCGTGTGTTCCCCTCTAGCGCCACCCCAGAGAGACTACAGGCTGTGGAAGAAGACAAGAGCTCCGCGCAGACGGCAGCGAGTGTGGTATCCAGAGTGGCTCTACCAATTCCTCAGCTGGCTTCATGGATGACGAGATGCAAAAGGAGGAACCCCCAGAAAAGTGGCAGCGCTGAATGGTTTCCATTGATGTATGAGAGAAATTATTTTGATTTGCGTCTTATCGCTGAATACATGGTCAAAGTAAACTGTTTGTATGTATTGTTTTTGGTTGCTTCATTCTTTACACAAGTACTTTTATATAAATTGTTTGCTTTTGAGTCCTGAATACAAGTCAAGGTGAACATGTCAATGTCGACATTCTATTATTGGTCTTTTTTAAGTAGTTTGCAAACTTATGGAAGTGTGGAAATGAGAACAATGGTTGTCAACATCAACGATGGTTGATGGTAATCCATTTGCTCTGCAGTCATTACAATGTGTATGAAATTACGTTAGAATTCTAGATCACAAGGCGGTCGGATGGCATAGCGGAGATTGCGCTCGTCACCAATGCAAGAGGCTGCGGCCTCGACTCCCGGAGTCAGCATTGCCTGCGGCTTGGGCCGATCGTCATACTAACTCATTTGGCTGAGTTAGCGGGAGGGAAGTCGAGGGTGGTGAAGGCAGCGTGACCTCCCACGCTTTACGCTTCACCAATGAGAGTCCTCGCTGCCAGGTGGAAGGAGCCACTGGCTGTCTCCACATGTGTCGGAGGAAGCATGTGGTGGACTTCAGGGTTCCCTTGTACCGACCAGTAGGAGGAACATGTGCACAACAACCAGGTATGGGGGGGGGGGGGGGGGGATTGGCACAACGACTAAATTGGGATGGGGAGAAAAATCAGGTGGAGAAAAAGAGGGGGATAGAAAAAAATAATTTTAGATCACTATAAAGTAGGAGTGTAAAGGTACACATATCCTTACTGAACCGTTTCAGTGTACCGTACCGAACGGCTGTGTAGTGTACCGAACGAATACAACGGTATGTTAACCACTAACGACCGCCCACCGGGGGCTGTTTTTTTCACAATCTAATATAATAATTATTGTTATTTTTACAAGTCTATTATTAATTTCAATATAGAATATTTGTTGACAGCCCTACAAGTACAATTAGTTACTGCACACTACATCACCCCTGAGTGGAACATGCAAAGCCAAACTTTCCCCCACTGTACCGAAAACCCATACCGAACCTTGACTTCAAAACCAAGGTACGTACCGTACCGTGGTTTTTGTGTCCCGTTACACCCCTACTATAAAGTGTTGGCAGAGTTGAATTCACTGAATTTGGAAGGGTAGAAAGGTCCTTTTCATAGATCTAAAATAATGAATCCTTTACGTTAATTCTATTTCTATCGTTATTTCCTTGGGTACACCTAAATTAAGGAAATGAGCATTCTTTTATGTATAGATAATGTTAACACAATTGCCTTTCTGGTGTGATTTTTTTTTATTTCAAAGAGCTGCCATTTCTTGACGTGTTTTTTCACCACAGAGCTGACTGACGACCACATTTTGTCACACAAATTTAAATGGGGGTGTGCTACTTTTGTAAATCAACTTGGTACCTAGTTTGTCATTGATCTGCCTCAGATGGAATCTGAGAACCTATTAATGCAGATTGTGGTGACTGGATTACCAGTAATTAAGTATTGCACTGCTTCAAGATTATATAGCGGGTAAAAATAAGTGAAGTTATAGGCTCTAGAGTCTAGACTGTATAACGCTTTGACCTAATTAATTCCAAAATGTGAAATATTAGCTGCTGTTTTTCTTGTGCGTGTATAGATGTGTTCCCCTGTGGTGATGAAGGGTAGAGATGAGGCTGGACTATGCACACTTTAAGGCGAGGTAGTACACTTTGTCGACTAGCGGAAGGAGATCGAGGTTCCTGGGAAGGATGGAATATATTTTATAGCCAGTTCTGAGATTAACGGTCTTCGGTATTGGCAAACACTGCAACATGAAGTGAACGTGTGTGTGGGGCATTTGAAGCAATCAGCGTAGCACAGATTACTACGCCGTCATGCTAAACCAAATATAATCGGCAGTCTTTCCGGTGCTCCTTCCTTGCAGCAGTGACACTCGAAAGGCACCTTGAAGCTGTACAATCCACTTGGCATTCTAACAACAATGCCACATTTTAGTACTTAGCTGTAGTAGTGATTGATTGAAAACGTTATTAACAGATTGCAGAATGGTTACAGTACAGCTCAATACATACAATTGTTAAGGGGATGCAGACCAGATAAAGACTTTCGTCTTGTTTACATTAGGGTCCCCCATTTTCAATTCATCATATTCATGCCATCGTTCTTGTTTCTGCCAGTGTGATAAATGGCTCAGGATGCTAACAGCCATGAAATAGTTTGACGCGGTGATGTGTACTGTGCTTTCACATGTTCTCCGTACTGCCCGAAACCTCTTCAACTTGTCATCTGTTGCCTCTGGTTCGATTTGTAAAACATGTATACATTAATGATATAAAATAACTATTGATTTCCCAACTCTAGGAGTGTACTGTGGATCTAGTTACTCAAAAAACTGGGACTTTTTTTTTAAACTTTTTATATCACAAACTACTGTATTTGTAAATCTGGTATGTCATAGATGTAGCAGTACTGTCTTATCTGTATGTCACCCCAGTCATCACACACATAATAAACCTCTCCATAAAACAGGGACACGTCCCCAAGGACTTTAAAATTGCGAGGGGGACCCCTCTGCACAAAAAGGGCAGCAAATTAGACCCAGGCAACTACCGCCCTGTTTCTATTCTTACCTCCATCTCGAAAGTCATGGAAAAAATAGTCTATGGACGGGTCGAAAAGTACCTAGCGGAAAAAAATCTAATCTACGAATTCCAATCTGGCTTCAGAACATCCCACTCCACTGACGCATGCCTTCTCTATTTGAACGACCACATCAAACAAGAGGTGGACGCGGGCAAATACTGCGGCATGGTCATGCTGGACCTACAAAAGGCCTTCGACACTGTCAATCACTCCATTCTGACTTGTCAATCAGTGAGCTGGATGCAATCCTACCTTGAGGGGAGGGAACAGATGGTGGAGGTAAACGGTACCCTATCCCCCCTCCCAGTGAGCTGTGGTGTTCCACAAGGAAGCTTACTAGGACCGCTACTGTTCCTAATTTATGCAAATGACATGTCAGCTTGTGACTGCAACTTGTTCCTGTTTGCGGACGACTCAGCCCTGCTGGTCTCTGACAAGAACAAGTTACAGGTTGAAAAAACCCTCAGCTCGGAACTAGGCAAAATCTGCATATGGCTCGCCGATAACAAACTATCATTACACATGGGCAAAACAGAGTCCATTCTCTTCGGTTCAAATAAACTCAGCAAGACCGACGGCTTCTCAGTTACAGTGGGTGACAATATTGTCACAAGGAAAGATGAAATTACCTACCTGGGTTCCATCCTAGAGGCTAATCTTTCCTGTGACAAAATGGCATCCAATGTAATAAAAAAAAGTCAACCAACGAACTCTATTCTTGTACCGGATCTCCTCTCTGGTAAACAAGAATACCCTGAAAACTGGCAGGAGCACTCATTCAAGGGTACTACGACTATGCTGGCACCTCATGGTACCAAAGCACCTCAAAGGCGCTAAAAACAAAATTACAAACATCTCAAAACAAACTGGTCAGACTACTGCTTGACCTTACTCCTAGAACCCACCTCACCCCTGCCCAATTTGACAACCTAGGATGGCTTAGAGTAGACGACAGAGTACAGCAACTTGCAATGGGCCTGGTCTACAAGATACACTACACGACCAAGGTACCCATGTACATGTCAAAATACTTCCCAAAGGTCAGTGAATACCACGATCACAACACCAGAGGGAGCTCCACAAATCATGTTAAACCCAGATTCGGCTCAAACAAGGGACTAAACACGTTTAGCAATTATGCCACATCAATGTGGAACGCCCTACCCAAAGCTGTAAAGGAATGTGAATCGCTACCCACTTTCAAAACCACTCTCAAAGAACACCTACGGGAGACTGCAATTCGAAACTGGCCCCTGTAAATGTCCTAACCCAACCCCCTCCAATGTACAATAAATTACCTAGTATGGTTTTGTCAATATTCCAATGTACAGTTTTGCTTGTACAATGTTCCCCCAACCTCCTCCAATGTACAGTTTTTACGTCAAATGTATATACTCTCTTTTCTGGACTCTTTTTGTATCACAAACAGTACTGTATTTTACCCATTCTGCAATCTGTTAATAAAGTTTTCAATCAATCAATTATGATGAATTGAAAATGGGGGATCCTGATGTAAAGACGAAAGTCTTTCTCTGGTCTGCATCCCCTTAACGCTGTAGGGGAGAGTGGGGTAATTTGTGCCAAGGGGCAAGTAGTGTCACCCCTGTTATCTAGAAAACCATAGAAGAAGTTGGTCATGTGACAACATATTTTTGAAGAGGCATCCATTTCACTCAACCTGCAAAGAAGGGAGACACATTTAAGTTAAAAAAAACATTGTTTTGCCCTCCAAAGTAAAATTTATGTATGATCAAGGTTTTTTTATCGCTGTGTTTGAACAATTATAGACAACTTTGAAAACAGTTCACACATGTTTTAGTGCTTTAATAAGCTACACCTCCCACTCAGGGCATTATGGGGTAGAACACATAGTAGCATACTACAAAAACCTAGGGGTCCGCAAAGACGACTTCAAACTGGAAATGGTAGCAACAGATGAGGTACTCAAAAAACTGAGCGCCCTCCAACCTAACAAGGCCACTGCCCACTGGCCATGACAACATCCCCTCCAAATTCCTCAGAGACTCAGCAGCCGCCATCACCCCAGTCATCACACACATAATAAACCTCTCCATAAAACAGGGACATGTACCCAAACACTTCAAAATTGTGAGAGTAACCCCCCTGCACAAAAAGGGGAGCAAATTAGACCCAGGCAACTACCGCCCTGTTTCTATTCTTACCTCCATCTCGAAAGTCATGGAAAAAATAGTATACGACTAGGTCGAAAAGTACCTAACGGAAAAAATCTAATCTACGAATTCCAAGCTGGCTTCAGAACATCCCACTCCACTGACCCATGTCTTCTCTATTTGAACGACCACATCAAACACGAGGTGGATGCGGGCAAATACTGCGGCATGGTCATGCTGGACCTACAAAAGGCCTTCGACACTGTCAATCACTCCATTCTGATTGACAAGCTAAAAGCTATTGGTTTTGATAGTCTATCAGTGAGCTGGATGCAATCCTACCTTGAGGGGAGAGAACAGATGGTGGAGGTAAACGGTACCCTATCCCCCCCCCCCCCCCCCTCACAGTGAGCTGTGGTGTTCCACAAGGAAGCATACTAGGACCGCTACTGTTCCTAATTTATGTAAATTACATGTCGTCAGCTTGTGACTGCAACTTGTTCTTGTTTGCGGACAACTCAGCCCTGCTGGTCTCTGACAAGAACAAGTTACAGTTTGAAAAAACCCTCAGCTCAGAACCCGGCAGAATCTGCACCTGGCTCGAGTAGGGTATATCTGCAGAGCCACAGAGCCCAACGTCTGGGCGGGGCTTCGTGGCGTGGACTAGGCTTGAGGCGGGGCTTCCTGGCGTGGACTAGCCTTGTGGCATGTACCTGGCTTTGCACTACTGCGCATGCGGATGAGGGGGGGGGGGGCTCTCTCGCTGCGTGATTTCGAAACCTAGCCGCATTTCTCGGAGACGCTCTCTGATTGGCCGACACCTGTTTCTAAGTTTAGGCACTCTTTCGAAGTTGGTTAAGGTTAGAGTTTGTCTTAGAGCGTGACGGCAAGTTCTTTCGACGGTTAAGCTTAGGCACTCTTTCGAAGTTGGTTAAGGTTAGAGTTTGTCTCAGAGCATGGCGATAGAACGGCAGGTAGTTTGCAGGCTGTTTGCCGTGGAAATTGGCAAAGACACAGCTCGTCACACGATTGGGCAAACGCGTCAGTGGCCAATCAGAGAGCGTCTCCGAGAAATGCGGCTAGGTTTCGCTCACTCTCTCTCTCTCCTTGTTTACGACATACACGACTTTCGTCTTGTTTACATCAGGGTCCCCCATTTTCAATTCATCATAACACGACACAGATAGACAGTACTGTTACATCTAGACATTTATGACATACCACTACCAGATCTACAAATATACTAGACATTTATGACATACCAGATCTACAAATATACAGCACTGTTTGTGATACAAAAATAGTCTAAAAAGAGAGTATATACATTTGAGGGGGAATAAACTGTACATTGGAAGAGGTTGGGTAGGTGGGTAAAACTGTACATTGGAGGGGGTTGGGTGGGGGGGACTGCATTGGAGGATTGGAAGAGGTTGGGTAGGTGCCTTTCTCAGCCTTTCCTGAGCTAGACATTATCAAACAGATCTATAAGCAGATGTATCCATGGATGTCTCGCATCTTTGTCATGGCAGCTAAAGCTTCTTTCGGTTTAGTGTCTGTGGCTGTGCAGGGATTCATGGGGAAAGAAACAGGTTGGTACGTAATGGGCTGCTGGAGTTAAAATGACTTGTACCTGAGGCCTGCCTGGACACATGACATAAGTGGTGGTCCACCCGTCACTTTACCATGACTGCACATTAACCTGGCACACAACATACTTGTTCACATGTCATTTTTCTTTCACTCTAAAGGAAATATGTCTCACATACAGTAGACCCCCCCAGTACTTTGTGGAGACGAAGATGGGAGGCCCGTCTGTGGACCTGATGATGAGTACCAGTCTTCTCCTCAGACATATAAAATCAGTTTTTCACATTAGGATCTAACATCCCAACAGGCCACCTTGTTTATGGTTTGATTCAGTTTTAGTAGAATGTGAAAGACAAGAATGACATTGATGTGACATACTATAAAATCTGTTTCTTTACAGTGCAATGAAATAGTTCTGGATTACTGTTACTGTACAGTTCAAAGTCATCTTTACCTTCTGTTTCAAGTTTCAAGTTTCTTTAATAGTTGTCATACAGAAGTACAGAATACTTTCATACAAAGGTATCCAGTTTAAAACCTGAGTCTTCCCTCTTGTCTAACACCCACTCTTATATGGTATATATCAGTAAACACAATGGGTTTGATAATCAACCATGTGAGAAAGTACTGTATATCAAGTGCAATGCTCCATATTTCCATATTTAGATGTTTCCACCTACTACAAATACTGCAAACAATGTAGAATGCATTACCGTTACCAGGAATGGAAAGATGGTCTACACAACTTCAACGACAGTGTTCTCCTTGATCTACCCTTGTGCCTTTACGTTAGGAATGTTACAGGTTAGAAACTGGCTGACAACTTATTAAATGTACATGGAAATTTGAGGCTCTTACAGATTGAAACTTTATTAACAGATGCAGAATACAAGTACGACTCAAGACACAGAACATTAGTATGCAAAATAAAAAATGAACATAGATTTGAGTGTGAATGAAAACTTTATTTAACATATTGCAGAATGGGTACAATACAGTACGGCTCAATACACACTATTGAGCTATTCTCCCAGGACGGCGGACGTGTGCCCCTCTCACCCAACGTGGATTCTGCTATTCTCCCAGGACGGCGGACGTGTGCCCCTCTCACCCAACGTGGATTCTGCTATTCTCCAAGGACGGCGGACGTGCGCCCCTCTCACCCAACGTGGATTCTGCTATTCTCCCAGGACGGCAGACGTGTGCCCCTCTCACCCAACGTGGATTCTGCTATTCTCCCAGGACGGTGGACGTGTGCCCCTCTCACCCAACGTGGATTCTGCTATTCTCCCAGGACGGCGGACGTGTGCCCCTCTCACCCAACGTGGATTCTGCTATTCTCCCAGGACGGCGGACGTGTGCCCCTCTCACCCAACGTGGATTCTGCTATTCTCCCAGGACGGCGGACGTGCGCCCCTCTCACCCAACGTGGATTCTGCTATTCTCCCAGGACGGCGGACGTGTGCCCCTCACACCCAACGTGGATTCTGCTATTCTCCCAGGACGGTGGACATGTGCCCCTCTCACCCAACGTGGATTCTGCTATTCTCCCAGGACGGCGGCCATGTGCCCCTCTCACCCAAACGGCAGAATCTGCTCCGATAGAATGTTTAGTTAATAACTATCAAAGCCTTTTAGTTTATAATTCCTTATAAACAGATTAAGTTTATAAGACACGCATTACTAATTTCACTTACACATAGCACAAAGTGGTTTTCGGTCCAGGCTGGAAAGACTATTGCATGTTTCATCTTCATGTCAGCCTAATATTTATGAAACATGAGTTTGCCATTAGAGTAGGGATGTGCCATTATGCTTATTCAATTTACTAACTGAATGATTATATTTATTTCATCAATTAATTACACTTACCGGAAATGAAGCTAACGGGTTGATACTTCGGTCCTTCCAGGTAGGAACAACATACATGTCTTCTATATAAATGTCCATGTCCTGATGAGGAAAAAACAAACATGATATTAATAGTCTGCCTTCAGTACCAAAAGTTACTTTTAAATGTGTAATTAAAAAAGAGCTCATACACGTTTCAGAGCCAGTTCACCAATGAGCTTCAGGCATGCATTTCCAATCTGCAAGAAATCACAATTAAGACATTATAGTGAACATGACTGAAACTCCCCCTTCGGTAATAAATGTTAATCTGTTAGACCATGTGACTATACTCACAGTTGAATCCATATATCTGTTCAACCCAAGGCTCCAAAACTCATCCTGTGTCAAACAAGTTTGTCCTTCCTTCACAATTATTTCTTCAGAAGGCCGCTTTCGGTCCAGGACATAACTGAGCTGAAAATAATAACCATTGTTGTGATACAGATGCGTAGTTTTACATAGAAAGTAATTATTTGTAGAAATGTGCCTACCAGTTGTTGTTGGATAGGGTTTCGGGACTTCACCCAGGGTTGGTCTGGTGAGTACTCATTATTGTCCACTGGAATCTCAAGTTCTACAGGGATGGACATACAAAAAAATCATGCATGGTTTCAGTCAATAGGCGGCTAAACTTGAATTTAAGACATTTTAAGACTTTCTAAGGACCCATGCATCCAATTCCACTTACTTGTCATTGCTGGGGGCAGACCTGAACCCACTTCAGGGAGCACACCTTGAGCTGCTTCCTGCGATACATCAAGGACTGCTTCCTGTGACACTGTAAGCAGATGACAAACACAGCTTAGTAAGGAACAGTGAACTTGATGAATGAAGACATTTATACATTATTTCCTAGATCAATTAAAAACAGGATTAATGCATTAAATATCTTTAATGCAAGTGCAAGTAGAAAATGTACCCAATACAGCCTGGTGGTAGCTGTTTATTGCCACCGCTGTCCCAAATATTTTTGTGATGTTGTCCATTCGCTTCTTGTTTTTGTTGTTGTTGAAGTGTTCTATGATGTTTCTCATCAGGAACAGATGGGTCGATGGTTGTTGCTGCGTTAAAAAGTAATTATTCTTTCTCATTTGTGCAAACAGTTCTGCAACTTGACTGTTTACATGTCCTGCCATTTGAGGGACCAGACCGAGTTTGCGCAGAGCATCACGGTCATCCAGAGAGAGAGAGCGAGCGAGAGAGCCCCCCCCCTCATCCGCATGCGCAGTAGTGCAAAGCCAGGTACATGCCACAAGGCTAGTCCACGCCACGAAGCCCCGCCTCAAGCCTAGTCCACGCCACGAAGCCCCGCCCAGACGTTGGGCTCTGTGGCTCTGCAGATATATGCTATTGCCTGGCTCGCTGATAACAAACTATCATTACACCTGGGTAAAACAGAGTCCATTCTCTTCAGATCAAATAACAAACTCAGCAAGACCGACGGCTTCTCAGTGGGTGACAATATTGTCACAAGGAAAGATGAAATTACATTCCAGTGGCGTGTAAAATAACAGAGGATGCCAAAAATAATGTAATTCTTTTTTTTATACATTCTTTTCATTTTTGTTTTCATATTTAAGCCAAATAATATATTTCTCCCTCCCTCGCTCTCTCTCCCTCTCTTTCTGAATATTACATATACAACACAAATATATACACACACACACACAGTGGTTGCCTGCAGGAGGTCTGGTTTGATTTTGAATCCGAGAGAGAGAGATATGGCCTGATGTCGCCGTCGGAGCGTTTCTCAGCGTCTTGCAAGATATTGCTGACATGGCAGAACATACATGTATACAGTAGCCTGTGGCTCGGCCCATCAAACACAAGCAGACCAGTACAGTATGACTCGGCGAGTCGGCGCCGCCCCATCAACACAATAACACAGTATGATATGACACGGCAGAATATACAGTATGGCTCCACACACACACACACACAGCGGCATCACTTATGAAAAGTTATTAGGTACTCACCATTGTAGCAGCTGACGCGCCTTGGTCCAAATTAACGTCCACAAAGTTCTCCAAGTCCTGTGGGTATTTTCTGCAGCAGAGCGAATTTTATGTCTCCTCAATGAATTAATCCGAGAGAGGAATTCGAATTTCAATCAATCAAACAATGCTGTTTGTTTAGACATTAAGACTCACATAATGTTAGCTAGCTATCTCCGGGGTTCCCTCGTATTGTTGTTTTGATTCGAACGTGATCGCGAGGCGTGTATATTTTCCCCAACGCAGTTTCACCGAGGCAATGACGTCGTCACGTTTAGCATTTAATGTGATTTGATCGGTCAATCGGTGGAAACGTTCTGGACTGGCCCGCCTCCAGAGCGGCAAATTTGAAGACGCTAGACTACTTCGCTGTCAAACGGCCCTGTGTTTTTTTTTTTATCCACTTTTTCTCCCATTTTTCTATATTTTCTCCCATCCCAATTTCGTATCATCCAATTCAACCCTCCCCTGTCACGAACGCTGTTTCTTGCCTCCCACAAGCCGGCTGCAATGTGGACTAAGTCATACATAGCACAAGTCCCCTCCGGTACTTGAGGTAACAGCAGTCGCATCTTTTCACCTGCGCAGCTTGATCTCTCAGTGGCGAGGAGTAACGCGTGGGAGGCTCACGCTGCCCCAGACACTTCCTGATTCTACTGCGCAGGCGCACAAACCGACCTGTAGGAGTCGCTGTCCACAACGCCCGATCCCCACCCATCAGTCTCCCACCCCCTAATACGGCCAATGTGTATTAGTATGGACGGCCAGCTAAACTGAAAGCAATTTCAATAAACATTTATTTAAATTTTTTTATTTTAATTAAATTTTTTTACTGTTTTTTTTTTATCCACTTTTTCTCCCATTTTCTATTTTTCTCCCATCCCAATTTCGTATCATCCAATTCAACCCTCCCCTGTCTCGAACGCTGTTTCTTGCCTCCCACAAGCCGGCTGCAATGTGGACTAAGTCATACATACATAACAGCAGTCGCATCTTTTCACCTGCGCTGCGCGATCTTTCAGCGTCAGGGGTCTGCGCTTTGGAGGGGCGCCGCCCCCATCGCTTCCTGATTCTACTGCGCAGGCGCACCAACCGACCTGTAGGAGTCGCTGTCCACAACGCCCGATCCCCACCCATCAGTTTCCCACCCCCTAATACTGCCAATGTGTATTAGTACGGACGACCAGCTAAACTGAAAGCAATGTGGAGAGCTGGTAAAACATTTTCTGTTCATATTTTTCTAGGGAAGCCTGGCTTCCCTTGACTTCCAGGAAGATTCTCCATCCTAGAGGCACATCTTTCCTGTGACAAAATGGCATCCAATGTAATCAAAAAAGTCAACCAACGAACCATACCACGACCACAACACCAGAGGGAGCTCCACAAATCATGTTAAACCCAGATTCAGCTCAAACAAGGGACTAAACACGTTTCGCAATTATGCCACATCAATGTGGAACGCCCTACCCAAAGCTGTAAAGGAATGTGAATCACTATCCACTTTCAAAACCACTCTCAAAGAGCACCTACGGGAGACTGCAATTCGAAACTGGCCCCTGTAAATGTACAGTAAATGTCCTAACCCAAAAATACACGAGACCCTCTTCTTGGGACCAAGTAAGGTTGTCGATATTCCAATGTACAGTTTTGCTTGTACAGTTGTACAGTTTCCCCCACCCTGTCTACCCAACCCCACCCCACCCACCCAACCACCTCCAATGTACTGTTCCCTACCCAACCCCCACCCACCCAACCTCCTCCAATGTACAGTTTCTACGTCAAATACTGTATCACAAACAGTACTGTATTTGTAAATCTGGTATGTCATAAATGTATAGATGTAGCAGTACTGTCTATCTGTATGTCGTGTATGTCATATATGTTATGATGAATTGAAAATGGGGGACCCTGATGTAAACAAGACGAAAGTCTTTCTCTGGTCTGCATCCCCTTAACAATTATGTGTATTGAGCTGTACTGTATTGTACCCATTCTGCAATCTGTTAATAAAGTTTTCAATCAATCAAAACCATGAGTCTATACAGTTAGCATGATGCTAGCTCAAAACAGCTGGGGGATGCATTTTTTTCAAAATGGTAATAATAATAATAATAATAATGACTTGGATTTATATAGGCTTGGGGTGATTTGTGCCAAAGGGCCTGGGTTAAGTTGTGCCAGATTATCTGTTTGTTAAGTTGCCCCAACTTATAATTATTAACTATATATATTACTTTATTATATTTTATTGTTATTGTACATTGTATTCTTACATTTGATCACTAAAACTATGTGATATTCTTAATTTTAGACCAAAATCCATCATGCCACGCAAATACAAATGGAAAACAGACAGGATTTCAACTCATCTTGAGAAGTTGAAAAGAGCAGTGAAAGAGGTGCAACAGGGGAAGATTATACGTCAGGTTGGAAAGGAAATGAAGGTCTGCAGGATGCTTTTACCGCTTTTGAGATTTAAATTATCCGTTTTACTTAAAATTATCAATGGCACAATTTAGCCCAGAGTATTCTCTCTAATGTCACAACTTACCCCGCACCGGGGGCAAGTTGTGCCACAAAACCACTTTTTTCTAAAGCTATATTTCTGAAACAGTTTATTTAAGATCCAAAGTGATTGTCCCCAGGGATGCACAACATCCTAAACTATATGTACATATTTTACTGTAATCCCCCTTGCTTTAAAGGCACTTTAAGTAAAAATTGGCACTTATTACCCCACTCTCCCCTACTGTATTGTACCCATTCTGCAATCTGTTAATAAAATTTTCAATCAATCAATCAAAAGTAAGAAAGATATTCACAGATTCGAATTTCCGCGGTCAATCATTCTTAAGCTAAATGTTTTTAAAACACAAAGGACACCTCTTTCCTATCGTAGTAAGGTAGACAATGAGCTACAACCTTATTTTCACCTAAACGAGGCGAGCCGGCCTTGGAGCTGTACATTTAATCATATTGATCTATATGTGCAGTTGGCCTTGAGGCAAGTGCGCAGCCAGGGACCGTCTAAAAAGTGCGACACCGAAAAGAGACACTACAAAAAGATTCAATAACTTCACTGTCATACAGTGTATAGTGTCACCAAAATCACTGCACACATCATCAATGGTATCCTACTGGTTATACTACAACACTTAGATTTGAAAAAAAAAATCTTAATTCTGGGGATTTTGTATTGGAAAAAAAACATTAAATATATTCACTCTTATAGAGTGTAGTGTCACCAAACTCACTTAATTTTATCCTACTGGTTATACTACAACACTTAGATTAAAAAAAATATATATATGCTTTTTCATAATTTGGGGTATTTTTTATTGGGGAAAATAGTATAAAATAGTTCACTCTTGTACACTGTAGTACCATCAAATTCAGTAAAAAAAAAAGCATTGCAAGGGGCGGCTAAGTGGCGCAGTGGGCAAGGCGCTCGCCACTAACGCAGGAGATGCTGGGTTCGAGCCCAGCTCTCGCCATTGCTTCCGGCTTGGCTGGTTGTTCATACTAATACAATTGGCAGTATTAGGGGGTGGGAAAGCCGGTGGGTGGGGATCGGACGTTGTGGACAGCGACTCCTACAGGCCATCAGAGCCCTGAACACTGAACTCTCCACACACAAGCACACATGAGCACACACACAACACACACACTGTACACGCTCACACACTAGCAGCCACTTTAACATGAGCAAGCACACACTCATGCTGCACACGCCCACACTGGAGGTGCAGGCTTGGAAGGCCCTGTATCGCCTCCCAGATGGCAACGGGGAGAAGAGGTGGTGAGAGGGTGCGTTCCATCCTTCAGGATGCTGCTAGCTCTGCGGAGGCAGTGCGTTCTGAAGATGTCATTCAGTGTGGGCAGGGGGAGACCGATGATTTTTTGGCAGGTGTTTATGACTCTCTGGAGGGATTTTCTTTCATATTCTGTGCAGTTTGCGTACCATGCTGTGATGGAGTATGTTAAAATGCTCTCAATAGAGCATGGTTGGGGTGGCTGGGGTCTCTGATGATCCTACAGGCTTTGCTTGCACACAGATGGTTGTACAGTTCCTCGATGGAGTCCCCGCCGGTGTGTTGGGCAGACCGCACTACCCTCTGCAGAGCTTTGCGGTTGAGGGCAGAGCAGTTCCCATACCACGCTGTGATTTTCCTGCAGTCAGGATGGTCTCGGTTGTACCTCTGTATGCATGTACGTGCATGTGCGATGTGTGTATGTTTGTATGCATGTATCTATGATAACAAAAACGGTCACGGCAGAATTTCATACAGACAAAATGGAAAAAAGTAGTAGAACGCGCTCACCTCACTAGACTTGACACTGGGTGCTGTAACCTCTGATACCATACATAAAAAAAATAGGGAAACAAGTCCAGGCACGCACTCCAGGTTTTTATTTATTTATTGGCAGCCTGAAATCATGACGTTTCGGTGTGAACACACCTTCTTCAGAATGGCTTGCATGAAGCATGAAGGGTAAGTGACCAAGTTTATAGTCAAACAGGAAGTGACAACATAGGAAGTGACAGCACATTCCAACAAGAGATCTGCACAAGAGTACAAAATACAAAATACCACTTACAAGCACAACCTTTTCAGAAGTATGTAAATCAAAAAGAAGCATGTAAATCAAAAAGATATAGGGGAGAGTGGGGTGAGAAGTGCCCATTTTTACTTAAAGTGCCTTTAGTTTAGGATGTGCAATCTCACTTTGGATCTTAAATAAACTGTTTCAGAAATATATATAGCTTTAGAAAAAAAAGTAGTTTTGTGGCACAACTTGCCCCCGGTGCAGGGTAAGTTGTGCCATTAGAGAGAATACACTGGGGTAAATTGTGCCATTGATTATTTTAAGTAAAACAGATCATTTTAATCTCAAAAGAGGTAAATGCAGATCTTCATCTCCTTTCCAACCTGACGTATAGTCTTCCCCTGTTGCACCTCTTTCACTGCTCTTTCCAACTTCTCAAGAGGAGTTGAAACCCTGTCTGTCTTCCGTTTGTATCTGCGTGGCATGATGGATTTTGGTCTAAAATTAAGAATATCACATCATTTTAGTGATCAAATGTAAGAATGCAATGTACAATAATAAAATACAATAAAGTTATATATATATAGTTAATAATTATAAGTTGGGACAACTTAACAAAGAGAATATCTGGCACAACTTAGCCCTTTGGCACAAATCACCCCAAGCCTACCATTTTGAAAAAAATGCATCCCCCAGCTGTTTTGAGCTAGCATCATGCTAACTGTATAGACTCATGGTGTAGCTTACTAAAGCACTAAAACATGTGTGAACTGTTTTCAAAGTTGTCTATAATTGTTCAAACAGCAATAAAAAAACCTTGATCATAAATGTTTTACTTTGGAGGGCAAAACCATGTTTTTTTAACTTAAATGTGCTTAAATGTGTCTCCCTTCTTTGCAGGTTGAGTGAAATGGATGCCTCTTCAAAAATATGTTGTCACATGACCAACTTCTTCTATGGTTTTCTAGATAACAGGGGTGGCACTACTTGCCCCTTGGTACTTACCCCACTCTCCCCTATCTATATATATTATACAGAGTAGGCCTACATCTTAAACTACTGAAATATAAACACTCATGACCCATAGTAGCCGTCTTTAAATTATAAATATAAAGAATGATAAATGAAAATAAAATGAAAATAATTAATAAACAATCGAATGAAATGAAATAATCAAATGAAACAGGTCAAAAAAAATCCTCATTGAGGCCTCTAGGCTCTAAACAATCCAGAAAATGAATATAAAAGCTTTCCCTTTGTAGCAAGAGCCTGTCTCTGTCGCCGCCTCTTGGTGGTCTCAAGACTTGTTCTAAGTTCTTGTTTAAAGGAACACGCCAACATTTTGGGAAATTAGCTTACCGTCTTCTCCAGAGAGAGACAAGAAGATAGATACCAGTTTCCTCTCTACGTTCAGTAGAAAGCTATCTGGCTGCATGTTAGCCTAGCTTAGCACAATGAATGGAAGCGGACATGACCGGTTAGCCTACGCATTGTCCAACTAACACCTCTCCTGAAGGCTAACCGGTCATGTCCGCTTCCATTCATTGTGCTAAGGATAGCTAATTTACCCCAAATGTTGGCGTGTTCCTTTAAGCCAGAAATATCATGTCCTAACATATTAAAGTGCCTTGCAACTGAAGACTTCTCGTCATTTCTTCTTATAGAACATTCTTATAGAAATTCGATTTTTAAAACGTCTTCTTGTTTTTCCAACATAGTAAAAGTTGCAAGGACATTTAAGCAAGTAAACCACAAAATCAGAATTACAGGTGATCCGGCCTCTAACAGCGATACTCCTACCTGTACTTGGTTGTAAATACAATTTCTCTTTAATCATGCCATGACATTGGGTACAAGACAAACATGGAAAATTGCCATTTGGAATATTGGCCATAAAATGGGTAAATCTTTTGGGAAAATCTGTTTTAACTAACTGGTCCCTTAAGTTAGGTTGCCGTTTGTAGAAGTATTTGGGTGGTTCCTGGAATACACCTCCGATCTTAGGATCTGACTTTAAAATGTACCAGTATTTGTTCACAATATCACGCATATCTTTAGAAATGGGGCTGAAGGTGCACACCAATGTTACTGAGTTGCTTTTTACTTTGTCTTTATGTGTAAAAAGGGATTGTCTGTTTATCTGTTTAGTTTTATTAAGATAATTCTCAATAAGGGCCTTACTATATCCTCTAGAAGTCTAGATCTAAAGTTTTGACAAAGCTCCTTGCTTGTGTATCAAAAATGTCATCTGTATTACAAATACGTTTATATCTCAAAAGCTGACTAAATGGAAGGCTCCTCTTGAGCTCTGGCGGGTGATAACTAATGGAGAAACTAATTTCGATCAGTCTCTTTTTTGAAAACTTCGGTATGGACAATATTGTCTCTCTTTTTCGCCAATACATCGAGGAATGCTATGGAATGTGAATCATAATTCATAGTAAACTTAATAGTCTCTCTCTGAGAGTTGAGAAACAAGTGGAACTCTTCCAGAGCCTCTTTAGTGCCTGACCATACAAAAAAAATCATCAATATACCTCCAATAGGCTTTAATCTGTCCAACATATGGATTATTATTAAAAATACATTCAGACTCAAACTTCGACATAAAACAGTTGGCCATATTAACCGCTACCGGGCTGCCCATAGCTAGGCCTCTTTTCTGTAAATAATATTGATCCTGAAAACGAAAATAATTCTTATTAAGGACTTCCTGAGTCAATGATATTAATGCCTCAGTAGAGGGATGTAGCTCTATTCTCTGATCCAAAAAAATTCTAGATGCACTTAACCCATCAATATGTGGGATGCTAGGATATAAACTAGAAACATCCATAGTACACAAAATATCAGTAGCTTCTATACTGCACTCATACAGCTTACTTAGAAAGTCTGTAGTGTCCTTTAAATAACCAGGTTGTGCTGCAGCCAGTTCTTTAAGTAAGTAAGTAAGTAAGTAAGTAAGTAAGTAAGTAAGTAAGTAAGTAAGTAAGTAAGTAAGTTAAGTAAGTTAAGTAAGTTAAGTAAGGTAAGTAAGTAAGTAAGTAAGTAAGTAAGTAAGTAAGTAAGTAAGTAAGTAAGTAAGTAAGTAAACTTTATTTGTATAGCACCTTTCACAGATAAAATCACAGTGCTTCACAGAAGTAAAACATAGCAACATAGAGGTGAACGCACTACACATAAAACAATTCTGACAAGCATAGGCATAACATACGAAAATTAAATAACTAAATATGAGTGCACCATAAATGTCAGTCCTAAAAACAAACAACAATTATAAATAAATAAATAAATAAACAAAGTATACAACCAGGAATTAATTAAAAGCCTGTCTGAATAAAACGTTTTCAACTGTTCCTTAAAAGTGGATAGGGAGTCAAGTGAATGCATAGAAAGGGAGTGGGTGTTCCAAAGGGTAGGGGCCATAAATTGGAAGGACCGGTCACCTTTTGTTATTAACCGGGTCCGTGGGACAACCAGGAGATTTTGGTGGGAGGACCTAAGTGCACGACTGGGGGAGTAGGGGTGCAGTAAATAAAAAATGTACACAGGGGATCTTGGAGGGCTTTAAAAGTTAAAACAAGAATTTTAAAATGGACACGATAATTAACACTTTGAGTGCCAGCGACGTGTTACGTCGTCTTTTCATGACCCCCGTTGAGTGCCGACGACGCGAATTGTCGTTTGATTTTTTTATTCGCGATCTGAATTCATATTTCATCAACCGAGTCTCCCGTTGGTACAGCAGCCCCTCTAGGAGCTCCGATGGGAAAATACCGCCCCCTATCGTCTATCCCTGTGTAACTGCAGGCCATTCGATTATATTGGTGGATCTGTGGAGGGGGCGCTCTGCCAACTATGGTGATTTGTAGTTCAAAGGATTGAAAGGACTCAGAGTTCACTGTCCAACATGCAATACAAGTTTTATGGACCAACGCAAGGCCACCACCACGACCAGATAGCCGTGGAGTGTTAATGGAGCTACAGTTCGGCGGATAGAGTTCATTGAGATGGGTCTGTTCCAGATCTCTTTGCCAAGTCTCTACAAGAAATAGACAGCTTAACTCTTCCCGGACAAAAAGGTAATTTATAATAAAAGACTTGTTGGTTATGGATCGAGGATTGAGGAGGGCCATTTTAATAGTGGAGCTATTCTCTGGGTTAGCTGGAGTACCTATGGATAGTGCGCACAGGTGACCCCCTCTACATCGCCTGCCCACCGGCAGTTTACTTGACCTGTAGCCCACAATTGTTGGAATGGGAGCGGGAGGCGGGGAGGAGAGGGCACAATGATAATTAATGTACATCAAATTGTCTCTTTGAAATGTATGTAGGCCTACAGGTAGCCGCGTAATAGGCTCTTTGTAAGTTACAGCTTGGAGGGGCTGCACTTGTGACATGTCATGGTGGAGGGAGTGGTGCTGAGAAGACCTATAGTCCTGACATCACTTTGAGGCAGACCTGACATAGCAGTGGAAATGGCTAGCTAGGACCTTTCTTTGGTGTTGGGATGTAATCTGTCACAGTACAGGCTAGGTTTTTTCCAAAATGCATCAAAGTTGCTGACGTAACCAAAACCACAAGCATCGCAAATGCCAGATAACCATCTATCAGCACTGTATGTCCGGCAAACATTTTCGGAGCCTCGGTCAAGAGTGGGGAGTAAACCAGAGAATATACAGTTTTTTCCCAGGCATTCTATAATCATTCCCAGTGTCTTGTAATCATTGCTTAGCTTGATTGACCCCCCCTTACCCCGGATGTCATTTGTGCCAACATGGACAATCACTGTGTGTGCTGACTTGTTGTGTTCAACAATACCTGGAAGGAATTGAATTAAATCCAGAATTTTAGCCCCGGAGTAAGAGTATGAGATGGCATTTGGGATGTTAACATATCTGACAATAGAGTCACCCAGGACGATATACTCTGGAGGGGGATGTGAAAGCTAGTGGGCTTGGGGCCAGCTGTGCTAGCCTTAGCTAAGTTGCTAGCACCAGGGGAAAGACTAGCTATGCTAGCAGCATTAACCACGGAGGGGGTAGGGATAGCTAAGCTTGTAGCATCAGCACCAGAGAGGAGGGAAAGGCTAACGTTGGCTATGCTATCCAACGCTAGCAGTCCTGTGCTAGCAGGTGTGTCCATAGACTCTGCATCCGATCCATTCAGAGTAGGAGACTCCGGCACAGGATCCTGCAGGCGACCACGCTTGGCCACCGGAGAGCAAGAGTCAGGAGGATGCTGTAGCGTAGCGAGTGGGGCGAGAGAGCATGACTCCGGGAGGGAGCCCGCTTCCTGCTGCGGGGCACCTGGCAGCCGTTCCCATCAGGCTGCCACGAGGCAGAGCAGGCACTGTCAATGGATGAATGTAGTCCTGGGAAATCACCCAGTGGAGCAACATAGCCAGCCTGGAGACGTCTCCCAGGCACGGCCCGGGGGAACACAGGCATAGAGGATAAGGGGGCGAAGCAGTCCCACCAGAACACTCAGCCAGTGGGGAGAAACGGCCAGATGAAAGCTGAGGAGAGGCAGGGTCGAAGAGTGGAATAGATCATTTCCTCGCAGGGCGCTTATTGCCCCCCGTAGCCCCGTATTGCCCGAACCTGTTCCACCCCAGGTGAAAATCTGCATAAAATGTATACCTAGGTAAATGGAATATTGCTCCACTTCTACAAGGGCTATTTGCATATTCTTGGTATCTAGGAACATCTATGGACCTCAATGAATGTATTCTCAGTGTCAGAAATATTGTGTCTATTACTAGGCTTGCTTAAATTGTGATGAAACAAAGGAAAATATGAATTATGATTTTTCTTTTCATCTTTGACAGTGAATAAAACCATGATAATAATGACCAAACTTAAAAAACTGAAGGTTCTGTATATACAGTACTGAATTCTCCCATCCGGACCAATGCAATTTGAAATATTATTATAGAATATATGCTTATACATTACCTTATTATAGCCAATTCGCACATTTATATATATATACATATAGTATCTTTCAAATGGCCGAGTTCAATTTGGATATAGTATCACCAGGCTTGCATAATAACAGATACTGATATTTACTGTAATCGACTGTACTATTTTATTTCCCCCACAGTGTAACCATTTTGAAACTAATTTCAGATCTAATTCTTCCTACATGGTAACAAGAGTGTGGAGAAACTGACTGCGTTTCAATATTTGTCAAAAATGTTACGTTTTGTAGCTTATTATCGCGAATCATAACAATTATTGATATGATTCATTCAGAACGCTGAACTTTGAACCACCATGTGACAGGAAGTGTAGATCGGAGAAATTTCAACGCTGGAAGATAGCTAGCGATCTCCTCTACAAAAAAAAACTACAATTCCCATGGTTCAACATTTCCATTTCCGGGTCAAAAATAGACGATCGCAAATAGAAAACTTAAAATGATATAAGTACACTTTTAACCTATTGCTAAACTATTGCCAACCTAACGTTTTACATTCTACATGTATTTGTGACATAGTAGTGATGTTTCTACTTGAAAACGGTTGATTTTAAAATCACAAATTATTTTCATCTTCATAAAAAATATGCCTATATGATAATAAGGTCAAAAGGGGTCGAGTGGAACAGGTTAAGGTGTGAGTCAACAAACTTTGAGATAGGTTCTGTAAGTGACCCGATACCAGCCACAATAGGTCGACCTGGTGGGTTATGAAGATCCTTGTGAATTTTGGGCAAAGTGTAAATAATAGGTCTTACTGGGTTATCATTCACCATGAACTTAAATTCCTTCTCAGAAATCTCACCCTCCTTAAGAAGGCGCTTTAGAACCTCTTTGATCTCAAAAGAGAACCGAACAGTTGGATCTGTGCTTAAAGGAATATACACATCTGTGTCTGCTAATTGTCTATTTATTTCAGCAACATAAATAACATTAAAGGATAACTCCACTTTTTTTTTAAATTAGCTTATTTAACATCTTCCCTGGAGTTAGACAAGAAGATGCATACCTTTTTTGTCTCTGTGCGTGCATTTTATCTTTGGGAATAGACGCTCCGTTAGCATAGCTTAGCTTCATCACTGGAAGTGGGGGAGGACAGTAGCCTTACAGTGCCTTACAGTGTATTGCAAGGTCTGACATTGACCAAACTTGATATGCATGACCTTGGTGGGCTCTAGGTCAACTCCTGAAAAGGGGGTCAATGTCAGACTTTGCAATCAAAAGTTAGGGGGCTAATAACCCTTGCCATAATTTCAGTGCGCCCCTAACTTTTGATTGCAAGGTCTGACATTGACCCCCTTTTCAGGAGTTGACCTAGAGCCCACCAAGGTCATGCATATCAAGTTTGGTCAATGTCAGACCTTGCAATACACTGTAAGGCACTGTAAGGCTACTGTCCTCCCCCACTTCCAGTGATGAAGCTAAGCTATGCTAACGGAGCGTCTATTCCCAAAGCTAAAATGCACGCACAGAGACAAAAAAGGTATGCATCTTCTTGTCTAACTCCAGGGAAGATGTTAAATAAGCTAATTTAAAAAAAAAGTGGAGTTATCCTTTAACATAAACAGGGGGGTGTAAAAGATAATTGCACATGGGGGAGCTCCAGTAGCTCACCGCATATCTCGGCGCTATTTCTGCGTCGGGGAAAACCGTGCTGCGTCACGGATCTGGTGGACTCCGAGTTCGATTCCCGGACCCGCCGTCATTTACCAGAATGTCTTCCCCTGATCTATATCCTGTTTCACCCTGTATCTGTCGGTCATGCTTGACCAGAAAAGCGATAAACGCTAAAAAATAAAGTAAAAAAAATAATAATAATAATTGCACTATCCCTTAATGTTGTGTGTGCGTGCGCGTGCGTGTGCGTGGAGGGGGGGGGGCTGCAAGGGAGACTGTTGTTTAAAATGTTAGCTGAGTTTAGTGCACATATGGCCCTAGGATAAAAACTAAACTTCAGTCTGTTAGTCCGGGTGGGCATGACGCTGAAACGCCTGCCCGAGCGCAGCCGTAAGAGGTGTTTGTTGCCCGGGTGGTGTGGGTCTTTCAGTATTTTTACTGCTTTTTTAAGGCAGCGGGAGTTGTATAGTCCTTCCAGTGAGGAGGAGTTGTATAGTCCTTCCAAATTATCGGCTGGGAGAGGGCAGCCGATAATTTTCTGGGCCGAGTTGACGACCCTCTGGAGCGCCTTCCTCTCTGCGGCTGTGCAGCTGAGGAACCACACGTTGATGCAGTAGGTGAGGATGCTTTCCATGGAGCAGCGGTAAAAAGACACAAGCAGGTTTTGATTGATTGATTGATTGAAAAGTTTATTAACAGATTGCAGAATGGGTACAGTACAGTACAGCTCAATACATACAATTGTTAAGAGGATGCAGACCTGAGAAAGACTTTCGTCTTGTTTCCATCAGGGTCCCCCATTTTCAATTCATCATATGACACACATGACATACAGATAGACAGTACTGCTACATCTATACATTTATGACGTACCAGATTTTCAAATACAGTACTGTTTGTGATACTAAAAAAATCCAGAAGAAGAGTAAATACATTTGACATAGAAACTGTGCATTGGGGGAGGTTGGGTAGGTGGGGTGGGGCTGTACATTGGAGGTGGGGGGGGGGGGTTGGGTAGGGGGGGGGGGACACTGTACATTGGAATACTGACATACATTTGACATGGAAACTGTACATTGGAGGAGGTTGGGTAGGTGGGGTGGGGTTGGGTGGGGCTGTACATTGGAATACTGACAAAGCCATGCTTGGTCTTTATTGTTTGATTGATTGATTGAAAAGTTTATTAACAGATTGCAGAATGGGTACAGTACAGTACAGCTCAATACATACAATTGTTAAGGGGATGCAGACCAGAGAAAGACTTTCGTCTTGTTTACATCAGGGTCCCCCATTTTCAATTCATCATAACATATATGACATACATGACATACAGATAGACAGTACTGCTACATCTATACATTTATGACATATCAGATTTGCAAATACAGTACTGTTTGTGATACAAAAGTGTCCAGAAAAGGAGTCTATATACATTTGGCATAGAAACTGTACATTGGAGGAGGTTGGTTGGGTGGGGTGGGGTTGGGTGGGTTGGGTGAGGGCTGTACATTGGAGGTGGGGGGGGGGTTGGGTAGGGGACACACACATTTTACACTGTGCATTGGAATATTGACAAAGCCTTACTTGGGTTAGGACATTTGTAGGGGCCAGTTTTGAATTGCAGTCTCCCGTAGGTGTTCTTTGAGAGTGTTTTTGAAGGTGGGTAGTGATTTACATTCCTTTACAGCTTTGGGTAGGGCGTTCCACATTGTTGTGGCATAATTGCAAAACGTGTTTAGTCCCTTGTTTGAGCCGAATCTGGGTTTTACATGATTTGTGGAGCTCCCTCTGGTGTTGTGATCGTGGTATTCACTGACCTTTGGGAAGTATTTTGACATGTACATGGGTACCTTGGTCGTGTAGTGTATCTTGTAGACCAGGCCCATTGCAAGTTGCTGTACTCTGTCGTCTACTCTAAGCCATCCTAGGTTGGCAAAGTGTGCAGGGGTGAGGTGGGTTCTAGGAGTCAGGTCAAGCAGTAGTCTGACTAGTTTGTTTTGAGATGTTTGTCATTTGGTTTTTAGTGCCTTTGAGGTGCTTTGGTACCATGAGGTGCTCGCATAGTCGTAGTACCCTTGAATGAGTGCTCCTGCCAGAGTCTTCAGGGTATTCTTGTTTACCATGGCAGAGAGGAGATCCGGTACAAGAATCTAGTTCGTTGGTTGACTTTTTTTTTTTTTTTTTTTTTTAACTTTGGCCATTCCCCTGGCTCTTTTATACGTTTATCGCATTTATTCTGGTCAAGGATGACCGACAGAAACAGGCTGAAAGGGTTCAGATGGGGGGGAAGACACTCTGGGAAAGGCACGGCTGCAGTCCGGGATTCGAACTCGCTAAACCCCAGATCCGTGACGAGCACGGTTGTCCCCGGCGCCGAAATGGCACTCGCGGTACGTGGTGAGCTACTGGAGCTCGCCGGTTGACTTTTTTTTTATTACATTGGAGGCCATTTTGTCACAGGAAAGATTTGCCTCTAGGATGGAACCCAGGTAGGTAATTTCGTCTTTCCTTGTGACAATATTGTCACCCACTGCAACTGAGAAGCCGTCGGTCTTGCTGAGTTTGTTATTTGAACCGAAGAGAATGGACTCTGTTTTGCCCATGTGTAGGGGAGAGTGGGGTGAGTAGTGCCACTTTTTACTTAAAGTGCCTTTAAAGCAAGGGGATTACAGTAATGCCCCCAACTAAAATATGTACATATGGGGGGGCAGGTGGCGCACGGAGATTACGTTCGTCACCAACACCGGGAGACACTAGGATTCGCCTGTTCGAATCCAGCTCCCGGCGTTGCTATCAGCTTGGCTGGCCCCTCGCACTGATACAATTGGCCGTATCAGAGGGTGGGAAAGCTGAAGGGTGGGTCCTGGGCGTTGTGGACAGCGACCCCTACAGTTTGGTCGGGGCGCCTGCTCAGCGAGGGTTGGATCTGAGGAGAGATAGTGTGGCCTCCCACACGCTACACTCTCCCCGGTGAGAACCTGCGCGGCCAGGTTGGCCTGCCCCAGGCTGCACATGCGTCGGAGGAAAGCATGTGACAGTCTCCGGTCTCCCGGACCAACAGTAGGGGAAAGTACGCAACAACCAGGAAGGGTGGGATGGGAGAAAAATCGGGAAAAAGGAGGGGAAGAAAGATAATAAAAAAAAAAAAAAAGAATGTACATATAGTTTAGGTCCAGGATGTTGTGCATCCCTGGGGACAATCACTTTGGATCTTAAATAAACTGTTTCAGAAATATAGCTTTAGAAAAAAAAGTGGTTTTGTGGCACAACTTGCCCCCGGTGCGGGGTAAGTTGTGACATTAGAGAGAATACACTGGGGTAAATTGTGCCATTGATAATTTTACGTAAAACAGATAATTTTTATCTCAAAAGCGGTAAAAGCATCCTGCAGATCTTCATCTCCTTTCCAACCTGACGTATAGTCTTCCCCTGTTGCACCTCTTTCACTGCTCTTTCCAACTTCTCAAGGAGTTGAAACCCTGTCTGTCTTCCGTTTGTATATCTGCGTGGCATGATGGATTTTGGTCTAAAATTAAGAATATCACATAGTTTTAGTGATCAAATGCAAGAATGCAATGTACAATAACAATAAAATACAATAAAGTAATATATATAGTTAATCAAATAAGTTGGGGCAACTTAACAAAGAGAATATCTGGCACAACTTAACCCATGCCCTTTGGCACAAATCACCCCAAGCCTACCATTTTGAAAAAAATGCATCCCCCAGCTGTTTTGAGCTAGCATCATGCTAACTGTATAGACTCATGGTGTAGCTTACTAAAGCACTAAAACATGTGTGAACTGTTTTCAAAGTTGTCTATAATTGTTCAAACACAGCAATCAAAAAACCTTGATCATACAAATTTTACTTTGGAGGGCAAAAAACTGTTTTTTGAACTTAAATGTGCTTACCTCTCAAGCCAGGTGTCTCCCTTCTCTGCAGGTTGAGTGAAATGGATGCCTCTTCAAAAATATGTTGTCACATGACCAACTTCTTCTATGGTTTTCTAGATAACAGGGGTGGAACTAAATGCCCCTTGGCACTACTCACCCCACTCTCCCCTAATGATAGTTTGTTATCAGCGAGCCATATGCAGATTTTGCCTAGTTCCGAGCTGAGGGGTTTTTCAACCTGCAACTTGTTCTTGTCAGAGACCCTTGTCAGTTAACCCTTTCACGGCAGATTGATTGAACATTTTATTAACAGATTGCAGAATGGGTACAATACAGTACGGCTCAATGCAAGATGCAGACCAGAGAAAGACGTTTGTCTTGTTTACAACGCACAGTGCAGGTACAGGACCCTCCTATGTATGGGTTTGCGGCACTGCAGATATACCCTACTCGGTTCCACCAAAGAGGTTAGCTGAACAAAATCACGTGACGAAACATTGTGACGTCACAGGTAAACCTGGGTCAAGATGGCGGCCGCTAAAGGGGAGCCCTCCTCTCAGATATCGGCAGATGATGCATTTCAAAGCTTTTATACAGAGGTATGATCCGTCTTTACAAATATATCCAATATGCAGTTGCAGTTTGTCCTAATTTGAATGAATCGGGTTGATCGGCTATTGTCCTATGTCTCGTAGAGCCTTGCTGACACATGAGCATCGGCTAACGACATAGCTAGTAAGGCTAACGTTAGCACCGCAGTGCAAGGAGTAAGTGTGCCTAGCGTTAGCTTGCTAACGTTGTTGGCTAATGAATGAACCATAGCTACTTTCTAATTGCGGGTTTGTCCTAAACCAGATTAAGTAACTGTTCATCATTTGTTCATAATGAATACGTCTAACGTTAAATGTATATTTCACTTGTATTGTGATAAGTGAGCTAGCACCACCATTCTTCCCAGGTGCCAGGCTCCTCATTTACGTCCATTCATTCATATGGGAACCAAACTTTAGTATAATATCATACTTCTTAATTACAATCAAACTATACAGCATTATTTATCTGTAATGTTTTGTCAACGTTAACATCTGTCTTTCTGAGCCAATGTTGCCATTTTAAAATGATCAAAACTATATCACTTGGGGTGTTGTTTGACCGACTATTAGCCCCTTTCGTGACTGTGGTTTGGCCGAGTGTTCACGCCACCCCTTGTTGGCATCACAGTCACGAAAGGGGCTAACCGACTATCAACTTTTAGGAATCTTTCTTCCAACAAGACTGCACATAACCGTGGGTAACCACTCGCCAAACAGTTCATGCAAAGCAAAGATACACAGCACACAAACTTAAAACCAAATGTACCGGATCTGCTTTTATTTTTCATAGGTAATAAATCTGTAAAGACATGCCAAATGACAAAAACAAACGCATATCTTTGACTTAGAATTGTCTATTTCTGCAGTAGCTTGTTTATACTTCATAAGGTGGCCTCCCGGAAAAACAACAACAATACAGAGAGACTTCAGATCATTCGAAACTCTGCAGCTAGACTATTATTAACTAGAACCAAGAGGAGAGAGCACATTAGTCCAGTGTTTGCTACTTTGCACTGGCTTCCGGTAACATTTCAAATTTATTTTAAGGTCGTCCTCCTTGTATACAAAGCCCTAAATGGAACAGGACCAAGCTACATTACTAATGATCTTGTCAACTATGTGTCCGCAAGAACGTTATAATCATCTACTACTGGTTTATTGAAGGTTCCCAGCGACAGCCAAAAGAAAATCGGGGATGCAGCCTTTACTAATTACACACCAAAGCTATGGAACACTTTACCTATGGACATTAGGGAGGCTAGCTCACTAGTAAATATTTTCAAAAATCTCTTCACCCAAACATCGAAGAAAGACTGTCGGATTTTAAACTGTGTGGGTATCAAACGGAAGAAAGACTCAGGTTTTAAACTGTGTGACCATCTAAAACTAAACTAAACTGTGAGTCAATATTTGTTTAATCATATCTGGATATAATTTTTAATTGTTTTGATATTTCTTATGACATTTTTCTGCTTTATTGTGGATAGGACAGTTTTGGAAATTGAGGGAGAGAGATGGGTAGGACACTGCGGTTACGCTGAGCGTATATACGTGGTGTGCCTGACCGGGGTGCCCCATCTGGATTGCTTTTTCTTTATTCTCTGCATTGCTTTCATGCTAATTCCTTCTGTTTACTGCCGTGGAGCATACAATTCTTATATGAAAGGTGCTATACAAATACAGTTTATAATTATTATTATTTAGACATGGTCCCTAAAATGAATGGTGCCTGAGTGACACCTGGATGCAGTGTAGCCCCTTTCTGATGCACCGAGTGAATCCACAGTCCCTTGCTCCTCCATTGAAAAAATCCCATAATTAACTCTGAAGAACTGGTCCTTCAATGGAGGAGCAAGGGACTGTGGATTCACTCGGTGCATCACAGTCACGAAAGGGGCTAGATGGAGTGGTGTTGACAGCAGACGACCGGGACAGCAGTGGTCATTAGTTTACTTGTAGATGCACTTAGGTAGAGGTAAGACTGCTGAAACTTGACACGTTTTGCTAAAGTGAAATATCCCTTTAACAGCTCTAACGTTAGGTTAACTGCCATAACATTACTTGTATACCGACTACCGAGTATACTTGCTGTTTGGAAGAAAACAAATCAACTTCCTAATCCCGTCCTAGAATTATAATTCTAGTCATTGCAACAGTACTTAGAAGTTAATTGGAGGTAACTGATGGGAGATTGTTGTGATTATGTTTTCTCTTCAACCAGGTGAAGCAGATTGAGAAGCGTGACTCAGTGTTGACCTCCAAGCAGCAGATTGAGAGGCTGCTCAGACCAGGCTCATCCTACTTCAATCTCAACCCCTTTGAGGTAGCTGTAACTTTGTTGCTGATATGGTGTGGGCCACATAATGTAGCAAATGAAAAAAGTAGTAGAACGCGCTCACCTCACTTGACTCGACACTGGGTGCTGTAACCTGATACTATACATAAAAAATAGGGAAACAAGTCCAGGCACGCACTCCAGGGGCTCGATCCACAAAGAATGGATTGCACTGAGCAAGTGCACCCTTAACTTACAATTCATTATGAATTGAAAATGGGGAACCCTGATGTAAACAAGACGAAAGTCTTTCTCTGGTCTGCATCCCCAAAAGGGTCCCCCCTTTTTCAATTCATAATGAATTGTAAGTAAGGGTGCAACTTGCTCCGTGCAATCCATTCTTTGTGGATCTAGCCCCAGGGTTTTCAAATTTATTGGCAGCCTGAAATCATGACGTTTTGGTGAACACACCTTCTTCAGAAAATGGCTTGCAACGTCATGATTTCAGGCTGCCACATAATGTAGCACAACGCTGTTTTTTGTTGCCCCTCACATCAGTGTTTCCTACCACTGGAATAATTATACCAGTAGTCCAACCTTTTTTTGATTGAGTAAGAGGTTGGACATTCTGTCGCTATATCACCCATGCTGCTTGTGCGGGATAAATTTAACCTTCTCGGTTAAATGAATAATTTCTAATTTCAGGTTTTGCAAATTGACCCAGAGGCAACAGATGACGAGTTGAAGAAGAGGTTTCGGGCGGTAAGGAGAACATGTGCAGACACAGACAAACCATATCATGCCTCTTTATGAATGCATGTCACTACCGTGGAAATATGGATAATGCCATGACATTTACTTACGCCAGTCTTTGGTCTTCCTCTCCATTCAGTTATCAATCTTAGTCCACCCGGACAAAAACCAGGATGACCAACTGAGAGCACAGCAAGCCTTTGAAGGTACTAATGCTCATAGCTTGATATTTCCTAGATGTGAACAATTTGCCATGAATGAGAATCTCATACGACGATGTTGTGATGCAGAAATAGTTTGTATTTTATATGGCCATAATACTCACACCTCATAAGTGAGTTTTGATTAAGTGGGATAGTTGTAGTCACAGAGTCTGAATCGAAGGGACGGGCCTTTCCCAGTGCATCATGGTAAGTTCCTTCAGTGCACCTAAGACGGCTGCCATAGAATTTTGACAAGGTCTTGGAAATGCGCATCGTTTTATGTGGACAGTGCGTGAGACGGTCTCCCGTTTTGCCACAGTAACGCATCAATCTCGCCGCAACCAACGGCGATTTCCATGACAACATTAAAAAGACTCTGTGGCAGCCACCCTAGGCGACGGCGTACTGGGCCAAATGACCGCTCAAGAATTGAAGAGATCTGAATGGGAATGGCCATTCTATCAATCATCTGTTTCTATGGTTGTAGTTCTAGTATGTAGATAGTTGAGTCTCCCTCTCCAAAATATCCCCATGTTTTTTTTTTAGCTGTGGACAAGGCTTATAAGCTCCTACTGGATGGAGAGCAGAAGAAGCGAGCCGTAGATGTGATCCAGGCAGGCAGGGAGTATATTGAGCATATGGTGAGTGGTTGAATCCCACAGGTGCCCGTTACTCAGCCGTTGTGCTCATCTGATTAGTTGGGTTACAACATAAATGCCTCTTCCCGTTGTCCTTCACCGCAACAGATGAAAGAGAAGAAGAAACAGTTAAAGAAAGACGGGAAGCCGCAGTACGTGGAGGAGGATGACCCTGAAATGGTACGTCGGGACTATTTCATAACCAGTCATCTTTATCGTTTTTGGATCTATCCAGACCTGTATTGAAACTAGGGGCCACGATTATCACGATAATCGTACATTTTGTTTTGAATATCGGTATACATCCACGATACCTACTTGTGTACATGAAAGTACACGTAAAGTATGATAACAATGGAAGGAATTACCAGCACTCACAGAAAGTGTCCTTATAGTAACTTTATTGTATGGGCAGAAAAGACCAGACTGTGCTGTAAATACTGTAAAACGCAGAAGGCTGTGACCTGAAACACGTCCTTCCATTGTTAAAGAACTCATCTAGATCGTGCACCCAGTGAAGAGACTATTTGGAAAAGTTGAGTCGTGCTCCTTAATCTAAAAAGTGTGACATCAAACCAAAGCTGTCATTTTCATGATTTTTCCCCTCAAATATTTCAGATCTCATTTTGTGAAAAATCTGAGTTGATATGGTGTTATCATTGTTGTTATTACTTTAGACCAGGGGTTCCCAAACTTTTCAGGCCGGGGCCCAGAAAATAAGGCGTCAGAGCCGCGGCCCAATGCACATCGTCTGGCTTTTCTTTTTTTTTTTTTTGTCATGCGACCGATTTTTTAAGCCAAATATCACTTCAATACTATTAAGTTAGTTCAAGTTAGTTATTCATTTATATGTGCTATTTATGAGAGGGCTAACTTGTTGCAAAATAATAATGATAATAATAATAGCCTCATTAAAATACTATTGTTGCTTCGGTTGTTTTCAGCGTTTTATGTGCATAATCTGTTATTTAAGTAGATTTTTCGTTTTTGTTTATTTATTAAGTTAATATAAAACCATATAGTCACATTTTAGAATACTATAGAATAGAATTTTAGAATACAACTAGAAACACTGTCCTGGCTTGCTTCTAAGTTCAGTGGCCTGACAAAAAAAATAAATTTTTTTTTTTTTTTTTTTTTAATCATCTCGCGGCCCATCCGTGGCTGCTCGCGGCCCACCTTTGGGTCGCGACCCCGACTTTGGGAACCACTGCTTTAGACAATAGAAGTGTGTACCACGTCACAATATGATCCCATTGAAAGACGAATGATGTTATTAAAATAAATAAAATCTAACCCTGACTAACCTTACTGTCATGCACTTGTCCTAATAAACTAACCTACACTGTAGCACTCAACACTTGAACATTGTTACTCAGCTGATAGAGTTGTGCCCTTCCTGATGACTTGTCGTACAGAACCTGTAAGTCGCTTTGGATAAAAGCGTCAGCTAAATGACTAAATGTAAATGAACCCAGTTGAACTTGTCCCATGTCTGCATTCTTTGTTTTTCATAATTTTACATGATAATCAGAATGCATGCAATGTGGATTTACTTCAGTACACTTTGTCGCGGTCAAGTCTATGAAAGTTCTACCTGTGCCTCTTGCTTTTCTCCCCGTAGCACAGGCAAGCAGTGTACAAGCAGACCATGAAGCTGTTTGCAGAGCTGGAGATCAAGAGGAAGGAAAGGGAAGCGAAGGACATGCATGAAAGGTAAAGCTGGATGTTTATTTATTTATCCATTGGGTCGCAGTAAATGATCTAAGTTTAACTTCATCAGGAAGCTTCATCAAGTGTCAAATCAAGAGGGGAGGTACAGGCAGGAAAAAAAGAGAATAGTAATAATAACAGCAGTATATTCTATCAATAATAATAATATAGATGGTATATATAGTAATAATTGTATACATGGTATATATAGAAATAATAGAAGTGGTATATTCTATCAATAATAATAATGGTATATATAGTAATGATAGTATATAGTAATAGTATATGGTAATAGCACACTGTGCCAAAGTCTGCGTGTTTAGGAATCAGACAGTCCTAACAGTTCTCCAGCTATTAGTTCTCTAAGAAACTTGTGTATTTGTCATCCGTGGTCTCAATGTGGGTTTGCATCGCTCAGGTACTGTGCAGGAAGTAGATTTGGTTTGCATAGCATCCAATAGTCGCAAATGCAAGATCTGAATAGTCATCACTATGAAAATAACAAATGGAATATTTTCATATACATTCATCATTTCCCACTCCACCTCCGCAGGAAAAGGGCGAGAGAGGAAGAGATCGAGACTGCAGAGAAAGCAAAGCGAGAGAGAGAATGGCAGAAAAACTTTGAGGTATGTTCCAGAAACATATATGCATGTGATTGTTTTGAGACTGATAGGATTTCTGCTGCGACAATGTTATTTCCACGGCATAAGACACTTCAATCAATATTTGTGAACATGAGCTACTCTTCCCCCAAAGCCAGAAACCAGAAAAGTAAGAATCAAACTTGTGATGTCATCAAGTATCAAGTGTGGAGCTGCTCCATAAACAATGAATGGGAGACAGATTTTGTGGACCCACAGAATATATATTTATTTTTTATCCAAATTAGCTTTATTCTATAGTAACAGTCTCAGTTCCGAAACAGTTCATGTTCCTATGAACTCGGAACATTCCCATGGGTGCTCTGTGCTATAAAATCTCTCAAATTTGTTCAGCTTCAGACGTTATACTTGATGACATCACACGTTTGAGTTTTAGCACTCTAGTTTTGGGTTCTGGGAGAGTTGCTCATTCTCACTAATATTTCTGTATGGTCTCAGACCAGAGGAATAACATGTCAATTCTGAAAATGGGCGCAGTTCCTTTTTAAAAGTCCCCCTTCCCCCCCCCCAGGAAACGAGGGATGGGCGCGTGGACAGTTGGAGGAGCTTCCAGAGCAAAGGCAAGGCTAAGAAGGAGAAGAAGAACAGGTCGTTCCTGAAGCCCCCAAAAGTTAAAATGGAGCAGAGAGAGTGATGCGCCAGAAGGGGATCTCGGGGCCCCTCCCACCACCACCAATATTTTACCTCTCTATACTGTGTATACCCCGCCCCTCCACCACGGTCTAGTCAGCTGGTGTCATTAGTCTTTACAGAACTGGCAAACTTATTTGTCAGAAGACTGTGTCCCCATGCCAAATGTAAGTTTGTGCTTGTTTTTTTTTTCTTTTCTTCTAATGTACATATTTGTGACCTGGAACATCATTGAGAGCATGACGACACACGGCCCCACTCGATAGAAGAAAAAGTGTTGTTGAACAGAAATGGTGTATCTTCCATTCATGTAACTAACACCTTTTTAGTTTGTCATCTTGTGTTTTTTTTTGTTTTTTACAAAATAAAGCTTGTTCATAACAAGCGTATTCTGTTGTGGTCTACCGAGCTGTGTCAAACTTGCATACAAGCTGAAGATTCAACAACTGCACAGCTAAATACAAGAGGAAATGATAACACTAAAATGTATATTTGAATGTGCTTCCACTGGGTAGAGAAAGGTGGATTTCTACATTTGCCTATGATCCTGCAGGATCATTTTCTACTTTAGGCCTTCAAAATATTATTGATGGGTCTTAAAAATTTATTCGATTAGTAAGTTACTTTTATGTTGCATTAATTATGTTTAATGTGTAAACCAGGTTGGGAAATAAGCAGTACAGTAACAGTATTCAGTCCGTCCCCCAACAATGCATATGGAATTACTTTTCATAGTAATTTTCCTGTATGGCCGTGAAATGGGTATTCAATTATATTCAAAGCGGTCTTAAGTCTTAAATATAACTTGTTGAAACCTGCAGGAACCCTGTATGGAATTTGTTCTGTACGAGAACAAATGTTGCACGCTTCTGGGAGAAGCACATCAGTTCTGTTATCTCTTAATGCACCGCAGAACATCCTCACATTAAACCGGGATGGAAACATGGATGGGAAGTGGAGACGGATCACATGAGCAAGATTTGCTAAATCTACAGCACGTTTCTCTACTGGCAGCTTTACATCATATTGTGCAGTTTAAAAAAATAAACCTTCATTAATTTACATATAAATTGGAAAGGTATGAGCAGGATGGTAGTAATTGCAATTTGTCCTTTGACGTCACCTCACTATACCATGCCATACAATCCCTGCAGGTCAATGACAACGAAATATATCAACAGGTTTCCCACAGCAGTAGTATTACATTCTGCCTGTAGTAGGTATTGGGGTTTGTGTCTAGATACCAATTTAGTATCATTTAGTACTGCCAATAAAAACATTTTCTTTAAGTTGGTTTGTTCTTGCGTAGACCAAATTCTCCCCCAAAGGTGCTATGGAATTCTATAAAATTTGTGACAAGCTTAAAAGGACACACCAACATTATGGGAAATGCACTCACCATCTTCTCCGGAGTAAGACAAAATGGATAGAATGGCCTATTTCCCCTCTGCGTTCAGTAGAAAGCTATCCGGCTGCAAGATAGCCTAGCTTAGCACAAACGAAAGACCACTAGCTTAAAATACAGGGAGAAGTGTTTTTGGCCAACAGCTAGGCTAGCTGGTCCATATCCACTTCCATCCATTAATGCTAAGCAAGGTTAGCTTGCAACTAGATGGCTTTCTACTGAACGTACACAGAGGAAATTGGTATCTATTTTCTTGTACGACTGGAAAAGATGATGCGTTTCCGATGTCGGCATGTTGCTTTAATGACATGGAGCTTGTTTGATGCACTGGATGGGTGAAATAATTTTAAGTAACAAAGTGAAACATGTTTTAGTACAGTTTTACTACACATTACACTTTAAGAATACAATATTCTTCATTTGGCAGACACAAATAGATGTACAAATCATGCAAAAATGTATACCACATACAAGCTGCAAAACAAATCTAAATATACCAGTACTGAAAACTATAAAATACATAAATAGTATGTGATGTCAATAAATTCAAGTATCAAATCATGTCAAGGAATCAAGAACAAGTGTGACTGATCGTATGTTACTCCTGCGTTGTTAGTTTTTCCGATGCCCCGAGGGAGTTTCGAACCCGGGTCGGCCACACTGCGGGCAACAGCATAGACCGCTATACCAAGAGGTGAATTCACTTCTTGGTAACGTGTCTGTCTTTTTAAGGGGAAGTGAGTTCAACTCGCAGTACCACTTACTGCCACAGTCACTTCACAACACACATCCATCGTGACTGTCGATATTACTCACGGACCTCCATTACACTCACCTCCCTAAACTCACGCCACCTCAGGACATCCGAGTCATACGGCACCAGTGTGACCGATCATATGTTACTCCTCTGCGTTGTGTTAAATTTCGATGCCCCAAGGGAGTTTCAAACATGGGTCGGCCGCACCGTAGGCGACAGCATAGACCGCTATACCAAGAGGTGAATTCACTGCTTGGTCTAAGGGGAAGTGAGTTTAACCGCTTAGTGCCACAGTCACTTCACAACACATGTCCATCGTGACTGTGGATATTACTCACGGACCTCCGTTACACAAGCAAATCCTTCCTACAAGTAAAAAGTGTCTTTTTCCATGTCTAGGGAGAAGACTAGGCATTTCACTACCGAACTACAGAATGTTAACCTTTCACTACCATACTACAGACGGTTAACCCTTTGTAGTGTGGTAGTGAAAGGGTTAACCCTTTGTAGTGCGGTAGTGGAAGGTCAACCCTTTGTAGTGTGTAGTGAAAGGTCAACCCTTTGTAGTGTGGTAGTGGAAGGTCAACCCTTTGTAGTGTGGTAGTGGAAGGTCAACCTTTTGTAGTGTGGTAGTGAAAGGGTTAAAGCACACCTTTTCAACCCTTCTTTATCTCTGCACCACACGGTGAATCACCACATCATTGAGTCCTTCCTCCTACAAGTCCCAATGTTCTTGTGTCCCTTTGCAGGTGAATCTGAAGAATGTGATGTTTCCAGCGTCTCAGTTCTCACATGACTTTGCATGGATCTCCCCCCACGGCAGAGGTCAGAGAGATGGGAGAGGCTTGAGTGCCTCTCGTCAGCCCGTCCAGACTGAGGCCCTGGAATGCTCCGAAAAAGGAATCGTCTTTCCCAGCTGGCTTCTTGGCAACAGGAGCTTGCTGCGTGGGATGGGACAGGGACACATGAATGAATGAATGAAGCATTGACAAGCATAACGATAAAATTATTGTTTAATATAATTAGATTTGTGCCTGATTGATGGTCTTATTTCTGGCTCTTACCCTTGGGAGGCAGTGCTGGCTGCGGAAGTGAGTCTTTCGGACGGCCCTTTGAGCGCTCTTCTTGGCAAACTTGGCCTGTTGCCGTTTCCTATCACACACAAACACAAACAAAAACATTAGGCGCTGTACACGCACTCCACAGCACATGTTCAAGCAGCTTACGATAAGGTGGATGCTTATACATACTAGAACAAAGATTATCAAACAAGCTACTGGGTAAACGTGTCAGCTTAATATCTGGGTTGTAATGGTTAACAAACCCTCTTCAGCCACTCCACCGTACCTTTCTTTCTGCAGATCGGCCTGGTACACGCGGAGCCAGGAGTCTGGGACTTTCGGGGTGACACAAGGAACGCTCCTCCTCCGCTCAATGCTCTTCCTACGAACAAAGCTGTTCCTACAGACAACGCTGTTCCTACGGACAACGCTGTTCCTACGGGAGACGCTGTTCCTACGGGAGACGCTGTTCCTACGGGCAGACTGGCTCTTCTTGGCACCTCTCTTTTTGTTGTTGGTTCCCGTCATGCAGCTGGTGAACTGCTTGATAGGAGCACTCAAGGACTTCATGGAATCCATCTCCAAAGTTGTTGATGTGTATATCAACTGGTCCAACTGTATGTCCGATAAGACCTATCTTTCACAATGCACAGGGTTACGCATCGATTCCTTTACTACATTCCGAGCCGAGCAAAAGGGTAGTTCACGGATGGAAACATTCGATGGGCCAAATCTGCAAAGACAAGGATTAATGTCAACTTTGAATATTCCTGAAGTATAAATCAACCCCATAGCATCAATCACAGCACACTATTTCTTGCAACACACCCGAAGACTGATGCAAACTGCTGTCTCCAAGGTCAGTCGCTTGTAGCCTTGTTGTCTCCAAGGTCAGTTGCTTGTAGCCCTGTTGTCTCCAAGGTCAGTTGCTTGTAGCCTACCATTCCTTGCGAAGCACAGCTTCCATCGCTTAAGGTACTCCAGCTTGTGTACTTGTGTGCTCCTCTGTCACGTCTTCTCTTATGAGGACGTAGTGGTCGACTCCACCCTCTCCTCTGGCAGATTAGCTGACGACTTAGTCCTCACTCATCTCATTATCAGCCATGGGGGTCAAACTGAGATGCAAAGAAACCTGTAGCAAGAAAACAGACATTGTTCACAGTGTACAGTTTGGGGTTAACCTTGAATATATAGGAGTGCAAATAATCTATTGCATAGTTGAAGTAAATACTTTCATGTAACGCAAAATAAACAGCTGATGAGAATGCAACCCGTTGGAGAGGAACACAGATGGATGAGAGGTGTGAGCGTTTTCCCTTCGTGACACAGAAAATAGTTATTTTTCTTCATTTTTTAAAGGAGGAAGGCTGCTCCATTGACTGGGAGAGAGGGTCTGATCTATTCAGTGCTCAACGTCACCAGTCCATTTGTCCCGATGTCCTGGCCTGGGTGACTGAGATGCTGCTGTTGATTGCCATAGTATAATATATATAGTAATAATAAATACAATTGCATTTAAATAATCTTAAATCTTAATAAAGGAAGAATCTTTAATGCCCTCAAACGACGACGTCTAGGTAAAAGAGAACCCCTTGGTATTGCACTTTGTTTACACGTTTTGTTTTTAGTCTGATGTGTGGGCTAGTTAAGTGGGGATAGGGGGGGGGGGTTGCTATTGCTGGCCACACTTCAGGTTCTGCAGACATTCACAGTATAATAAAGTACTATAAATAAATATATATTATTACTACTTTTTCCTAGAGGTAGCTGTTTGACTGCACAACAGATTCTACCATTAACATTTCTTTGATCAATACAAAATCCTTTTGACTATATGAGCACCACCAGCATCTGAAATTGCATACTGTAAATCTGCATACTGACATTACTGAAGTGGACACTCATATGCAGAATCCTCAGCTGGCTGAATAGCTACGACACATCTCTGTGTGCTCCAGTTTTCTGAGGAGCAGATAGAATGGGGGAGAGAGAGAGAACAGTGAGGCAAGTGGAGAAACGAGAGGCAGAGACGCATTACCGACAGATGGAGGAAGCCCCATGTGAGCGGACACAGATGCACCTGTCGGGGAGGTAATCCTCCAGTCTTTACGTCCCTCGCTGCCACGCCTCTGCACTGGCTTTTCTCCGAGTCAGGAGTCAACGGTCAGGAAGAAACTCAACAGAGCAAACTGGAGGGAAGGTCATCATAGAAACAGAGACAGAATGCATACAGTTCAGATGACTCCTGAAAGGCAAGGGGGTAATGACCATATTATCAAAAAAATCTATATCTTTCTCTCCTGTGCAAAGGTGTGTTTTCCCGTCCCAAACACCTATGCGTCACCCCTGGGCAGTCATACAAGTACAAGGCAGCACAACACACAACATGGTAAGAGAGCGGAGGCAGAGACTGAGGTGGTATTTAAAGACAAAGCGCCTCCACTTAATCCTGCCAGAGGCCTGAAAACCCAGGGCACCATAAGCCTTTGGCGAGGAGGAGGCCTTCACTTTAATTCTACACAATCGTACATATATACAGTTTTATACGCTTTTAATTTTATTATACAAAATAAATCATGTCAGGTCGGGGTGGGAGGGGAGGTATGAACTGCTGTAAATCATAAATACTGTAATCGTGTTGTCGTGTGTGTTGCGTTGGTTACCAGCTAGAACTAAGTGCTTAATCTCAGTGAATAGACCACAGGCCTCATGTCACACATGTAAAAAGGCAGTTTGTTTGTGTGTTTGTGTGTGTGTATGTATGCAGGTATATGAGAAAGTCCCCAAGACTTAAAAGAGGAAGAACTACTTAAGAAAACAAGTTATTGAAAAACACATTAATATGGCGATCAATCCTCCTCTCCACCCATTTATATACACACACACCCAAAAAAGCTTACCATAACGTAACAGAAACAGATATATCTAGCGATAAGACAGGCTATAGAGGCCTGTGTGTGTGGAGTGTCCATCACCTTTCATTTGCTAATGCCAGTCCAAATACTGGCCGGCAAAGATGGGAAAGAGCCCCCCGTGTGAAGGATACTCCTTTTGTTACACATTACAACAATCAAGCACTCTAATAATACGGCTCTTATCTCCTTCTCAAATTACGGAAATAGATGACATGATTTCGTTCTCACAATGGAGTTCTTAAAAGAGTCGCTGGCTATAGTGTAGTGCTCACTTGTTGAGAAAAGGTCAATCCTTTTCTTTACATGCTGAAGGAAGGAGAGGAGGAAGACTGGAGCATGTACAGTTTGGATTAAAATCTTCCTCTTGTTTTTTTTGTCCTCTGCCGGGGCTGAGAGAGAGAGAGAGACGGAGAGAGAGATAAAAAGGGATGTGGAGATATTCATCTGGACTCTCTGTCTTTCGGGTGTCCCTACTGCCAGGACGAGCCTCCTCTTTCTAGGCTGGATGTCAGGAGGGCCTGGGAGGAAGGGAGCGAGGAGGTCCATGCTATCATGACGTGTGACAGAAAAACACCAAGGTCCACCAGACACCTGAGAAGCCCGCTGTTTATTAAACAGTTCCACCACCCTAAGTCGTCGCATCTCTTTTAAAAAGACACGGCAGCCTCTGCGCTCTTCGTCATTCACAGTCTACGCGGGAGCCGACGGAGGGTCACCGGCTGATGTCGCGGTTAGCCTCCCAGCTCTTGCCGGTGGACGATTCTCCCGGCCCTCCGTTCTCGAAGAAAGGGTGTTTGAGGGAGTCGGCGAGCGCCAGCCGCTTGGCCGGCTCGTACTCCAGCATGCTTTCTATCAGGTCAAACAACTGGTGGTGATCCTCGGACTCAGACAGCAGGTACCGCTGAGAGAGAAAGAGAGAGAGAGAGAGAAGGGGAGAGCAACATGGAAAGAGAGGAGGGTGGTGTGGAGAGGGTGAGAAAGAAGAGGAAACAGGAAGAGAGATGGAGACAAAGAGACTAGCGTTAGAGAGGTTGCAGTGAAGTAAAACTGGAGTGACAATTTGCCGCTCGTGGCACACAACCACTGTTGCCCCCCCCCCCCCTCCTCCCATCCTTACCCGTAAGGGTTTGCAGTTCTCCCTCACGTATTTCCCTGCTGAGGAGCTCTCGTCCCAGTCCAGACGGCCACGGTAAAAATACTTCTGCTTCCTGAGGGGACATGAAGATGATGTATGTGAGCGTGTGTGTATGGGGGTGTACGCACATGCTTCTGTTCATGTGTGCGTGTGCATGTCTTTTAGTGAGGGGTGTGTATGTGTGTGCGCGTGTGTTCTGACCGTGTCTTGCGAATCATCCTGGAGGGAACTGGCCCCAGGATTCTCTCCATCATGGCCAGATGTTCCCTGTTGTCGTGAGTCTGAGGGACACATGCATTAAACATGACTTCGAGTACCAACATCACTTTCCTATACATCGTCTATGACATAATCTGGGTTTAATGAATGAGAGTTCTGCTGTTCACGCATGTAAAATCACAAAATAAACGACCCCATTGCTGTTCATCATGTGAAGTGTGATATAAAAAAAAAAAAAACATTCCCTCAAATATTGAAGATCTCATTTTGAGAATTGTGGGCAGAGAGAGAGAGAGAGAGAGAGAGAGAGAGAGAGAGAGAGAGAATTAGAATGTAAATATGGCAGACCACTTGGAACCATATTACGTTTAAAAACAACGGAAAAAACGGTTAATGACAGCAGATAGCCGGCTCTCAAAATAACTGTAATGCACATTCTCAACATGGTGCCAGAGCACAGAGCTCCAGGTGCCACTCAGAGGGCGACCGTAAACAAGGATTAATTAATGTGTGTGTAAACAGTTTGTATGTGTGTGTGACTAAGCAGTTTGTGTGTGTGTGTGTGTGTGTGTGTGTGTGTGTGTGTGTGTGTGTGTGTGTGTGTGTGTAAGCAGTTTGTGTGTGTGTGTGTGTCTGTGAGTGTGTGTGTGTGTGACTCCACATGCAAGCATCTCGCTGCCAAGTCAGATCAACCGCCCGTTCGGTTAACAAAACGACTTGCTGTCAAGCTCCCTCCCGTCTAAGAGCTGAATGAACAGAAGGAGTCGTGCTGCTGGGAGGAGCAGGGTGCTGTCGTACCTGGAACAAGGTGAACCCCAGGTAGTACTCAAACAGGATGCAGCCAATGCTCCAAACGTCACACGGCTGGGTCCATCCCAGCTCTGCAAGGACACAACACATTTACTGAGAACCATACATACACATATAAATAAATATGTTATCGTACAAATAAGTATCGTAACTGATCAAAAAAGGTAACATTATGTGAGCCTACATTCTGACCCTGTATATATAACGTTACCACATGTAGCCTAACTTAGTGGAGAAAACTTTGAAAACTTGTCAGTTCTCATTAGCAAAATAATGCAAATGTGCCTAACATGACGTCTACGGTAGACTTTACATTTAGATTTACATTTTGTCCCTTTAGCGGACACTTTTATCCACAACAAGACAGCAGGAAGGGTACACCTCTATCAGCTGAGTAACAATGTTCATCAAAGTGTTGAGTGCTACAGTGTAGGTTAGTATATTAGGTGCATTAAGTGCATGACAGTAAGGTTAGTTAGGGTTAGATTTTTTTTCTTTTCATTTCAGATATTGATTGAAGAAGTGTCTTTAGTCTACGGCAAAATATTGGATGGGTTTCTGGCTGCCCTAACTGTGGTGGGAACTTTCACATTTACACTGAACTCCAAGTAGGGCTGAGCCCAAACGTTCGAACCTTCATTCGTTACGTTGGCATTCGAATTCTAAATCAACATTTGAATTTTGTATTTATAAAAAAATTAAATAAAAAAAAATCTATTAATTCTGTTAAACCAATGGGGTTTTTCTTCACAGTTGCAGATAAAGATTAGGCTACACTAATATTATAGTATTAAAAGAAACTGATGAGTTATATTCATTAAAGAAAGTTGATTTAATTGATTTAGTTGGGCTGGGTCTGGAAAGTTGATTTAATAAAAAGAAAAAAAACGAATTTAATCAGATTAATCACTTTATTCAAATTGAGGATTTAGTTTGAGGATATATATTATTTTTATTATTTTATTAAAAACGAAGGTTCGAACGTTCGTTCGAAAAACCCTGACGAAGTTTGAATCCCAAAAACAGGCTTCGGGGACAGCCTCAACTCCAAGTCCCTCCTATTCTAACAGAATAATCACGAACTGAGAAGGTTTATTCAAGATTTGAGGAAACGCAACACATTGTATTTGCAATACGGCGGATAATTCAGCACCTAATAATTTAAGAGTTCCCAGGGCGGCTAGGTGGTGTAGTGGGCAAGGCACTCGCCACCAGTGTGGAGACGCTAGGATTCGCGTGTTCGAATCCAGCTCTCCACATTGTTTTCAGTTTAGCTGGTCGTCCGCAGTAATACACATTGGCCGTATTACGGGGAGGGAAACTGAAGGGTGGGGATCGGGCGTTGTGAACAAGCGACTCCTACAAGTCGGTTGGTGCGCCTGCGCAGTCGAATCAGGAAGTGTTGGGGGCAGCGTGAGCCTCCCACGCGTTACTCCTCGACACTGAGAGATCGAGCTGCGCAGGTGAAAAGATGCGACTGCTGTTACCTCAAGTACCGGAGGGGACTTGTGCTATGTATGACTTAGTCCACATTGCAGCCGGCTTGTGGGAGGCAAGAAACAGCGTTCGTGACAGGGGAGGGTTGAATTGGATGATACGAAATTGGGATGGGAGAAAATATAGAAAAATGGGAGAAAAAGTGGATAAAAAAAAAATAATAATTTAAGAGTTCCCAACAGTGAGCAATCTCGCGGCCTTCTTCCTTCCCGGAAACTATTTTGGTAGCCAGACGACAGTAGTTTATTGAGCATACAAGACTGTGGGCGAAAGTGCCGGCAAAGCTGGCTCACCTAGTATGACCTCCGGGGCTCGGTAGTGCCGCGTGGAGACGATGGTGCTGTGGTGCTCGTGGTCGAAGGTGGCGCTGCCAAAGTCCACAACCCGCACCGCCGTGCTCTTCACCGCCCGCTCGTCTCGCTTCTGCCAGGAGCAACACATTAACGCATTTCAATGGCTCAGGTGACCCCAACTCCGTTTTTAGAGTGAACTGGTTCACTCGGGCGACACGGTGGAGTAGTGGTTAACACTGTCGCTTGGGGACCAGGTTGCCGGGCTGCCAGGTACCCAGGTGGGGTATCTCCTGGGCCCTTCTGTGTGGAGTTTGCATGTTCTCCCTGTGCTCGCAAGGGTTTCCCCTCCAGAAAAAGAGATGCACACAATGGAAAAACATGCAGAACAGACAAACTGCCCTTGGGGGGAGGGACGACGGGATGGGTCAAGCACAGAGAGGCATTTCATCGGCGACCCAATGCATGCGTGTGTGTGTTCCTGTGAATCTTCTCAAAAAACTCACCACCGACAGTCCAAAGCCTCATTTTCACAAAAACAGTTGAGTTTTTAGTCCATAATGAATTGTTTGTTCACCAGCTCAGTGTTTTCATGACCACACACTTCAGATCAACTTGGCGCATGTGCACTGCAACTAAATAATGCCCTATACCTGGCAACTACATTGAAATAATGGCCAACATCTGTGTCGTTAAGCTGATTTTGCCAGGTGTAGTTATTTCGTCATGCGTAACCCAAACAGCTGAGCTGGTGAACAAACAATTCATTATGGACTAAAAACTCAACTGTTTTGGGGAAGAGGAGGCTTTGATCTGGAGTTTTTGTAGAAGATTGTATATATATATTATATTATATATAGATTGTATATAGATTAAGTGCCTCCAGACGAGTCGTTACCGTTTGTTTGAGTGAACCGGTTCCCGAGTTGGGTTCACACGGCTAGGTTCCAATACCACATGTTCACTAAATGATACAGTCTTGAGTGCATTTATTTGACTTTAGTTACAGTTTAGACTTAAAACTTAGATCGGTTTGGACAACCACTGGACAAAAAGCATGATGATAATCCACTTTTCACCATTAGATTTGTTTCTTTGTATGGGTCAAGAAAACTGAAAATCACATTGCTATTGGTACTGGATTCTCCAGATACCAATACCCTGTTTTAGCCGGGCATCTGCACAATTTCAGTATTGGTGTTGTTGCCTCCTTAGCTCCAACAGAACATCTGCAGAGTTCATTTTTTCCCCCAGCAGTAGCGTACATTTCGTTACCGCCACCTTTTCCAACTCCAGCTGTACGTACAGCAAGTTTATTCATTAGTTATTCAGGCAATAACTGAACCCTAAATGTTCCATTTGAGCCAAAACACAACAATAAAAAGAAAGAAAGAAACAGACTCTTATTCTGCCTCCAGGAGCCTCACCTTCTCCACGTTGTAGGTCATGCTGAAGTCAGAGTTGACAAACAGAATGTTCTCGGGCTTCAGGTCTGTGTGCGTCAGCTTGTTGTCATGGAGGACTGTGGGAAAATACAACAGAATCTACGTTATAGTGAGGGACTCCCCCATTCAAACAGCAGTCAAACCCAGATCTTGGCTGGCATTTACCGAGCGTGCCGATCTGAAAACTGATTTGCCTCTTGGGACATTAAGTTGGATGACCAAACAGACCTGGTCAGTGACCTTGAGTGTAGTTGATAAGTAACTTAATTACTTAACCTCTTAAGCCCGAGCGATCCGGTACGGCAAATGACATCACGCCATAAATCCATCTCTACAGAATGTATGAATTAATGTTGCATATTTCTTTTCAAATGTAGACAAGAATAAAGACCCTAACCCTGTCAAAACAGCAGTGTATATTTTCAGCGATATGTTTGTTTACCAATGGTGTTATTAGTGAAATATGAGTTATAGAAATCTAGTTGGAAAAAGGCGAATATTGACGCTAGGAAATGCCAAGAGGAGACCCAGGACTTTCGATGGGCTTTCGAATTTAGAAAAACTACACTACCCAGCTCATGCCAGCCCCTGTCAATCATCTGACTTCTGGATTTACTTTTTTATTTCTCTTATTTTTCGGGATTATCTCCCACAAACCTGAACGTTATTGCCATAAAACAGAACGCAGTTAGTTTCTCTACCTTTCTGAGAACGTCTAGCAAAAAATGGCATTGCAATCTGATGAAAAATGGTGGAGAAATGTACATTATAAAAAAGTAACTGTACTTACAGTAGATTTCATTCACGTTCAATTTTTTTTTTTACACATGATCTCAAGAATGTGCTGAATGGGCTCAGTGGCTACATTTCTCATGTCTGGTCATTTTTAGCAAAGATGAAAAAAGAATTCTCCTTTGGTTCATCACAATTTAGTAAGCCTAGTAACAGACGCAATATTTCTTACACTGGGAATACATTCCCTGAGATCCATAGATGTCCCTAGATACCAAGAACATGCAAATGGACCTTGTAGAAGTAGAGCAATCTTCCATTTACTTAGGTATGTATTTTTAGGCGGATTTTAAGAAAATAGGGCTTGGGCTTAAGAGTTTAATAAGTAAATTAGGCACAGTCTTCAGGCTGGTGTTTGAACCAGCTATGCCCTCGTGTGGCTACAGGAAGTCTAATGAAAACAAAGGAGCCCTTTCATTCCTCTCTGCATGTAGGTGAGTGATAGGTGGGGGAAAGGAGGTAAATAGGTCAATTATGTGCCGTCAGTGGCCGACCGTTGGTATGTCTCCAAATTACCCAAATTCTCAATACACCTTGTGACCATGCCCCTAATCAGAGCCGTTAAGGAGTAGTTCATGTTTTTAGTTTCATGAGAATAGCGCCACCATGAGGCCAGATGACTCAGAACTTGACAGGTCTCCCCTTGCTATGGTATGACAAACGTATTTGTCAAGTGTGGTGGAAATCACCAAACACTTCATTTGAATATTGAACGTTTGGTCCATTAGTGCCGAGGTCACCAAAATCTATAGTCTTCTTCCTCTAGGGGTCATGAATGTGCACAGCAAATTAGAAAATATTTGAACAAAAGGGTATTTGAGATACACCAGTTCTAAAAGTGAAGTTTTGGCCTGATAGTGGCGCCAAAATCAATAGGATTCATCCTCTAGGGGTCATAAATATACACCACAAATTCCGATGAGTTTGAATGAAAGCTATTAAGAGTTAGTGCATTAACACAAAACTCTGTGGCAGTGGTTGGATAAATCCATAATATCCCAGACTAGGGCTGTCAAGTGTCAACAGATATTCTATTTTAATTCATAATCAAATAGCATGTATTTTTTAGTCACATTTGAATTGTATGCCTTCATTTTATTTAAACCAAGACATTACAAAGGTCTATAGGCTACTGTAGGCCCACTGAATAAATATTGAATAATGAAGAGAGAAGCGTCATGCAGGTCCCCAATGGTTTGATACTATTTCCCATTTCATGTCAAGGAAAAGATAGAACAAACTATGTGATTGATTGTATACGTATCTGTAAGCCAGTCACCATTTGTCAAATTTCATTCATTTGGGTTTAGGTTAGCATTCCTTATGAATGTCTGTAGTGGTTTTTTAATGAAAGTATTTATTTTTATATTATTATTATAATAAAGGCGGCGAAGTAATTAAAAGTGCCACATTATATCATGAAGTACTTCTATTTAGAAATGTGCGAGAGGGTACTTACACTTGACAGCGAGACAGATCTGGTAGGCCATGTGTCGGACCTGGCTGATGGAGTAGGGCAGGTAGTTGTTCTCCTTCAGGAAGTCGAAGGTGCTGAGTGCCAGCAGCTCGAAGGAGATGCACATGTGTCCGTGATAGTCGAACCAGTCATACATCTGAACGCATAAGCTGGAGATAGAGAGAGGTGTTTTTACATTTCCCCCAGTGGACAATCTAGGTGAACACCACTTCCCTTACATAATAGATGGAAATATACTTTATTCATCCCCTTGGGGGAAATTCAGGTATCCAGTAGCTCTCATCAGTCAAACATTACAGTTGCCAAACATTAAAATAGACAAACAATAAAAGAGTAAAATGGGTAAAGCAATGAGGTGGACAAACAATAAAATTAGTAGTTAAGTTCAAAATTAAAAAGTTAAAAGGTAAGAGCAGTAAAATAGATCAATAAATTAAGATAAATGAGCACTATAGAAATTGCACATTCACTATTACATTGCTAATGGGAGATGGGCAGCACGTAGCCCCAACTGGGGGGGTCACTCATGAGCTTACAATACCTATAATCTTAACGAGTCATCAAGTGGATGAAACAAAACTAAACAAAAACAAATGACTACATTTAAGAGTAAAAGAACAAAACCAAATAATGAATCTAATTAAAATAGAATGTGGATTGTTTGATTTTAAGTACCGGTATCTTATTGCTGAATTAAATACATAACTGATACTGTCAATCAACAGTGTTCCGACCCATTTAAATTCTATACTTTTAAATTTCACATAGCCACGTCCTGGTCATGAGACCAGTACAATAACACCCGTCCAGCATGGCGAGGCAGCATACTGTTGGAGGGGAGACCCAGAGCTAGGGATGGGAATCAAGAACCGGTTCCCGTTTCCTGGAATCGCATGCCTCCGTGACTATCGATTCCTCTCATCGATGCCATGTTTTTCCGACAGTTGCGCATTTTAAAACTATAACGTTAGCGCCACGCATGCAGCCATAGCAGACTATTTGATTCCTTGACTAGGAAAACCTAAAGGGCTCGAAATTGCAACCGTTTTGGTCGCATATGCTCCCGCTGTTTCTATGAGCAGTGAAAACATCCTAGCCATTCATTTACATGGTAAACCAATGTTAGCCGCTAACGCTAGCTAAATATAGCCATGCTCAGACAGAGACAGAACACAGCTGAGCTGAGCTAGGAAGGGTGGGGGCTAGCGGGGCTCGGGGGAGGGAGCAGTTTCTCTCTCCCTCCCTCCCCTCTTTCACTTAACGTAGCAAAACTGCACAAGGAGCCCTTTCTGTGTGTGTGTGTGTGCGCACGCGCTGGTCTTCTGAAAGACCAGATGACATCAGAGGAGGTAGAAGCCTCGGAATTTCATTGCTTTCCTAGATGTTACTTTTTTTTTTTAAACTCAATTTTTATTTGCATTTTTGGATTACAAGCATACAAACAACATCATCTTTGAATATTATTTTCATATCAGTCGGTCTTCCAGGTACATAATACATAGACATAATGTACAACACCGTTACACTTTGACTGCCGGAAAACGCTTAAAAGCGTCATTCCCGGCCATGCTCAAGTTGCCGGAGGACGCTTTACAGCGTCCTTATATCAATATTTCAAAAATCTGCGATCGGATTCATATTTTCCCCTCCGCTGGCCTGAGATCCACCAGGAGGACCCACTGAGCTCTCTGGCGGTTCAGGAGCGCCATCTGGTGGCTGATCGGCGCAATCGCCAAACAGGAAGTGCTATGGAGGTTGTGCTGGTCGGCCGTATTACTTCCGGGCACTCTGTTTGGCTACCGGGACTCGATCTCGACACAATACATAGCGATCGATTGCCAATAACTCGATAAACAACATGATTTGGACATAATACTATTATACAAGCTGGAAATGGACCCGATATTTCTACATACCATAATAGGTAAATGACTGTTCCACGCTCATCGCCCAACGGCGCGAGGAGGATACGGTAAGATTCAGCGTTATTTTTGATCGTATTCCATATAAACTGTTATGATGAACATATCACCCACACTAGATGAATGATATAACGCTGCCCACGGAATTATAAACGATCCCCCGCCCATCATCAGATCATACGTAGATCATTCTAGAAGTACGTCCAATTGACATTTTTTATATCGCCCCGATTGCCATCAAACTGTATTTCATCATCAATATAATGCATTTGGGGCTATATATCACGTTCTGGAGAAAGCTGCAGAAAGAGATGAAAACATACTTATACATTAGACCATACTTTACTATGAATATGTGAATGAAAAAGTTTAACGTTGCTACACAATGAACAATACATATAGGACTTTGAATGGGCCCTAATAATGGCAATGTAGCAATAGAATTTAAAAAGTTATAGCCCTGCAAAGAAGGGGAATTTCTCCATAGACAAATAGCGCTGGCAATCCACAGTCATTTTCCGGATTTCTGGCCGGCACCCATAGTGTTAAACAGACATAAACAACAAAGAAAAGATTTTAATACCCAATAACAGAAATAAAAGATACCGACTTAAGCAAAAGTTCCAGACATAAATAATGAATTGAAAAAACATAAAACGATTGTCATACCCAAATAATAGAAATAGAAAATACTAACTAAAGCAAAAATGTGCGACATGGGGTCAGAGACCCTCCTTGAACCCCTTTCCTCCTTTACCCTCTTGTGTTGCATTTGTTTCGTACTTTCCCCATCTTTCTCCAAATTTCTCTTCCTGTAACCTCAGCATGTGCGTTATCCTCTCCATATCCTGTATCTCTTCCACTATTCCTACCCATTGTGCTATTGTCGGTGGGTCTTCTTTGTACCACAGTCTTGTTATTGCTTTTCTGGCCGCTATCAACATTATCTTTATTAAATATTTGTCCCCCCCTTGTATTCCCTCGTGTGTCAGGTCTCCTAAGTAAAGCACCAGTCCTGTTTGTGGTAACCCGTATCCTAATATTCTGATCATTGCCTCCCCTATCTCCTCCCAATACCCCTTCAGCTTCTGCCTAGATGTTACTTATGTGTCAGTTATGTTTTTACTTTTAACCTTTATTTATACAGGTAGGTTATTGATAACGAATTCTCTTTTGCAATAACGACCTGTTGAATGCAACTACAGTTCAAACATTATTTTATTTAAAGGGGACATGCATTGCTATTCCTAGCACTATTTGGGCAACTTTACACAATTCCTGTGAGTCTATGGAAGACATCTGTAAGGTTTTTTTTAATCATTGTTTTATATTTCTAATGGAGTACTCAGAAGCATCATTTTCCAGCCTCAAGATTTCAGCCTGTTATTGGCTGGGCTCCGCCCATAAGCACTTTCAGTGACAGTCATCCACACAGTCTGCGAGTGGCAGACAGAGAGAGAGAGAGAGAGAGAGATAGAGAGCACTGTGTAAACGCAGCTGCGTGCAAGATACGCAGGTCCCCTTCTCTTTCTCTCTCTCCCATTTGAGGAAGTCTTCCACTGTGCGCTACAGCTATAGACAACAGCTATAGACAACAACTATAGTTAGTTATAGGGGTGGACGGTATAAACGGTATACAGTATAAACGGTATTAATTTGCTCTACGGTATGGATTTTGACTATACCGTTTAACCGGTAGAGCAGCTCTAAAATAGCAATGACGTCATGTAACCACAGCGCGACTATTTCAATCGCATTTGCACCTAAAAATAGATAGAATTAGTCATAGATAATAGATATGTGCAAACTGGAAAAAGTTATTTAGGAGGCTTCGCGCAGTGGGCGTGTCAACACGCAATTGTCATTTCATAATAAACACAAGTTTCAATTTCAGTTCCTGGCATTTTTAACCAGTGGAGAAAGGTAAGATATTTCCCTATCGTTTTTCTTATATGAATTATTCTACGTTAATAAAACATACCTGGTGATCAACTACAGTTTGCTGTAAACATTACGATATGTGTGTAGTGTTATGATAACGACGGCAGCAGCGGGAGCCGGGAGGACGGCGTGCAGCAGTGGATTTGCGAATAGCATGCAGCTGCAGAGCCGCAGAGCCAGGGGCTCTTTCAGGTCTGGTCACAGGCCCGTCAAACAGCGCCCCCCCCACCCAACGGCTGAATTGCCAATGGCTGAAATGAATGACCTGAAAGAGCCCCTGGCTCTGCGGCTCTGCAGCTACATATGCTTCTAGCAAAATCCAGCCCCGCTGTTTGCAATGGGAGCAGGAGTCTCGACTCTGGACTTATTTTATATGGAATATAATGACTTTATACGCAAAAGTAGCCTAGTTTTAAGTTAAAATATTATAAATCTACATGCCTTGAGGATGTCATTCTTTATATAGCCTGCCTATCAGGCAAAAAAATTATTCTAACAGAAACACTGATACCGTGATATATACCGTTACCGTCTATGCTTCAAATTATACCGTGATATACATTTTAGACCATACCGTCCACCCCTAGTTAGTTATGCTCCCGAATCGAGAGATAGAGGGGGAGAGACAGACCGAGAGACGACAGCGCTACGCGCGTGTATGTGTGCTCTGTCGCGAGGGTCTATCTGATTCTCCCTCTCTCTCTCTGTCAAACCCTGTTTGGTGCGCTACAACCACAGAGCCAATCGGATCACTATCCGCTCCATCCTCGCCACGTGACGTCACCATGCGAGTCAAATCAGAACGACCTGATTAAATGGAGCAGGAAATGAATGACCTGAATGATGGCAATCCGCCAATATGGTATTTAGAGACAGACACATTGATACTAACTCCTATTACTATAATACAATGCTAGACACTGAAAAAATACATTTATAATGCATGTCACCTTTAAGTGTAGTTAATATTTATTTTTTTACAGTTTTTGTATTTTTCTGACATGGGGGCTCAACAATAAATGATAAATGACTATCAGAAATGTCAAGTTGCATGTTGTTATTCTAACCAACTTAGTTCTGTTGCATTGCCAATTTATTTATTTAAATTATAAATTGATCAGGAATCGATAAGGGAATCAATAAAGAATCAGACCGATAAGCAGAATCGATAATGGAATTGTATCGATAAAATCTTATCAATTCCCATCCCTAACCCAAGCCTCTTCGCCACTTTATATCAAAGTGGGGTGGCTTTGAATTTCATATTTCGGCATTAATCTCTCTATAGAGTATAGGCACTAAAACAGAATCATGATCCATGTTGTTACTTATTTGTAGCTGATGCTAGTTCCTACAGAGTGAAGGGAGGCAGTGAGGAAAGGAGAAGAAGAGCCTTTGTTAAGATGGACTTTTTCACTTTAGAACCTCTCCAGACCACTTACTTGAACCATTATTAACATGCTGTGCTATTATCAGATTTGACAACAGTTATAATGGTCAGTTTTGATAGTGATTATCAACAGTTACCCCATTATTAAAAAGGGGACACACTGTGTCATAGATGCAAAGTGCATTTCCATACATGGTCTTGCTGCCACTTGGGGGTGAGTGAGTTACTGGCTGAGTTAGTGACATTGCCGCTAAACACTGGCACAGACAGGCGTACTAACATCATACTTAACACATCCAGCGCCGGAAACGCTTTCCAGCGTTATTGCCCGCCATGCGTTGTCTGCCAAGATCGCTGTACAGCGTTTTTTTAAATCAATATTTCATTTTTTCGACATGGCATTCATAATTCACCCAGCCAACCCCCGATGCCCTAGCTGGACCTTAGATGTGACTGCAACGGCTCAATACCGCCGCCTGGTGGATAGTAGGGCGAGTTACACTCTCGCAAAAACCGGAAGTGCCATCGGTGCATCGATGAAATTCCTCCGGCAGTCACATCTCGCTACGGGACTCCTGACAGACACTATAGTACATATGGATCGCTTTCTAAACGTAATAATCTATATGATTTCGGCGTTTATTGCGCCATACAAACCGGAAATGGACCTAGGCGATCGGCGTCGAATAATTGGGATCTTTCACCGCCAGTCTCATCGGCCCACGGTAAGGGGAATATAACGTTATTTTCAGCCCGATTGTTTATTAATTTCACTGCAAACCATCTGATCAATATAGCACCCATACTACATAAAGCCGTTACTGATCAAGGAATTATAAACGACCCCCCCCCCCCTTTACGCATGATGAAGCATAATGTATACCGATCATATACATTTGAATTTTTTAATATAGCGTGTATGGGAAAGAAACGGCAATCGATAATCTATCATATGCGTTTGGGCCTATAACTAGCGTTTTTGGAATTACAGCAGAAAAGATTAAAAACACTTATAATCTCGAAGGTATTAACAACGTTCCCACATCCTGAACGATAGATAATCGATGTTGAATGGGCCATAGTAATGTCAATATAGCAATACAATTTTAAAGGTTATAGCCCTGCAAAGAAGGTAAACATCTCCATAGGCTTTTAACGGTGGCAGAGAGGGGTATGAGATGGGCACAATGCCCGGCGGTCAATGTGTTAAGGAACACATCAACCAAAATGTTTTATTTGTATATCAATCACTCATGTGATGAATTCATGAAGATCTTTTTTCCTTGCATGCCTCCATCGTTGAGCGAAGAATCCAAAAAACGGTAGCCATACTTGATGATTTGAAGTTAATGGAGATTCAATTTAACAAAAAAACTATATGAAAACATCTGTATAATCATGTATCCAGTACTTCACAAACACATGGACTTTGGCTTAAAACGTGCCAACAAGGGAGCGCCCCAGTGGCGAACCACATGGCACGCTCAGCCGCGACACGGCCGACCCGGGTTCGACTCCCGAACCTGTCGTTATTTGCCGAATGTCTTCCCCCAACTCCGTCTCCCATTCCTCCTCTGTCTCTCCCTACTGGACTGCCCAGTAGAAATAAAGCAATAAAAAAACAAACAAAAAAATCTTAAAAAAAAAAACAAAAAAAAAAACATGCCAACAAAAACATTTCCAGTAATCAGCCTCATGCAGGAAGCAAAGCGGACCTCATGCGTGTGACCTGCAGGTGACTGCTGAACCGGACCTCATGCGTGTGACCTGCAGGAGACTGCTGAACCGGACCTCATGCATGTGACCTGCAGGAGACTGCTGAACCGGACATGTTGTAGTTAGCAGGTCTTTAGCTAAAACGCAGGTGTTTGTGAAGTACTGAGCACGATAAATTAGACTTGGATTATACTGATGGACGTTTTGATAGTTTTGCTGTTAAACTTAATCTCGAGTAACTGCATTTCATCAAGTATGGCTACCGTTGTTTGGATTCTACATTCACCATGGAGGTATGCGAGGGGGGAAAACTCTTCATGAATTCAAGGCATCACGGGGTGAGTAATTAATATACAAATTAGGCGACGTATTCCTTTAATAACCAGACTCTCAGCAGAAAACAATTCACATTTTGGTGTTGAATTTCCAGACTTCTCCAGGAGATTCTTTTCATATTTTTTAACTTAACTTAAGAATTATTTGACATGCATTTTCCTGACTTTCCAGGCCTGCAAAAGAACCCTGAATAAATTCTGTGGGCAAACGGCTATGATTGTGACAACCAGTACAATCAGTCGTCAGTCAGAACTCACTGTTTGTTCTCAGGGTCTTTCTCATTAATCCTCTCCAGAACATTGATCTCCAGACGAGCCGCCTCCTTGTACTTCTCCACATTCTTGATGATCTTCAGAGCGACATGGGCTGCTCCCCTGCGGAACACAAAATAGTTTGAACAGAAATAGGAGTAACGAAACACCACATGGATTATGGCCATGGCATATGGATGCACATTAAGAGTCCCTCGGAAGGTCTCCCCCTGCGAGCCTGCTACACTGGAAACCACAAACAAGTACCACATAAACCAGTACCACCATGGCAATTATTTTCACTAGTACAAGTCACTGTGAACCAGTACGTTTATTAAAAATAAATAAAAAGATACTTTATTTTTATTTATTTATTATAATTACATTATAATAATACAGCAAAGCGAGCTACAGTGGAGTAGTCACCTGCTTGATCGATGAGGTAAATGATCCTCTAATTCAAACCTGCTGAGATCCCATTGGCACTGTTGCTATGGAAGCTGATTTGACTGACACCACCATCACCAGTAAGAAGATAAGAACAAATTAGGAGAAACGTCTACATTCTAGCGGTATTACCTCGGTTCCATCTGGCTTATCTAGTTCCAACAGTAGTGGAGAAACACCGGCATTAAATATGCATTGGAGTGTCACTTGTTAAAAAGGTTTTTTTTGGAGTCTAGCATCGCCACAGAACCATGATTCATTTGAGGGCGAACAAGGCCAAGTTTACAGAGGTCCACCATCACAGAATACTCTGATACAAAGACCTAATGGGCTTGTAGCGTACAGTGACATGTCACCACCACAGTTAGCGCTGGGGGAAGACTGGAGAAGGGGGGGTTAAAAGGTACTCATTTGGAACTGTTAAAAAAAGAAAGGAAAAAAAGGTCATGACTTATACTGGATTACTGACACAATCAGTGTATATCTAAACACTATAAATAACTGGCCAAATAAACATTTCTCAAACTGAGGCAGGGTGAACAGTAGGGGTGGGAATCACCAGAAGTCCCACACAATACAATATTATCGCGATACGATAGTATTGCGATATATATTAACTTTTTTCAACTGCAAATTATGTCCCCAGTCAACATCGGCAATAAAAATATATATACAACAATCAGTTTAATCTAATAAGATAAAGGTTTCGGTCTGTTCATCTCACTTCAATCATTTCAATATATTGTATCGCATCCATGATACAATATATTGCCACCAAAATATCGTGAACCAGTTTTCCCTAAACGCAGGTCTCATTAATGAGACTGCAGTGAGGCTCTGAGTGAGGTTAACAGCTGCTGGTTTTTCAGGACGACACACACCTGCGATGGTCAATGCACTGCATCACCCTGCCAAAGGTGCCTTCCCCCAGAGTGCTGACGATCTCATCTACAAGACAAGACAGAGAGAAACAAGGGAGAGAAAGAGAGCGGGAAAGAAGGTAACAGAAGAATTAGAGGTGTGGACCAAAGAAAGCATGGATACAAATAATGCAAAGTGCAACAGGCGTATCCCTGCTAGCGCCCATCCCCCTTTTCCAATTGGCTGCCTATTCAATTGGCAGGATTAAAACCCTTCCAAATAATCTATGATAATTAATATTCCTAGCACTAACTAACAGTACATGATGTTAAGAAAATGATCAGGGGATCAATTTAGATTGCTCCCTTCCTGAATGTAGCCGACAAGAAGAGTTTTGTTGCGGTTTGCCCAAAAGGACCCGGTGGAATGTGGACAGAACTCTAAAATGATGCAAATTTATTCTTTTCAGAGTTTATAATGCAAAGTATGAGTTAAGTGTAGGGTCAAACTTAATGTTTACATGTGTCCAAGTTTGGTTTTGGGGAGAAAAGGCTAAAAAAAGTGGGGTGTGAGAGCAGTTTACTAAGTGAATGGTAAATGACCGAAACCCTCAACGTACTCTGTGAGATAGCCAACTGTAATGAGTTAAGATTTTGTCCTGTAAACGATTATTAAACTAGAGCGCGACAGACAAACAATCTTAACATGAGATGCTAGGCTTACGAAAATCAAGTAACCTGCGGAACATCTAAAACGTACCACAGCTAAAAAACCTTCCAAAAAAAGAAAAAAAAAGCAGAAGGTATCTAAAATCCTTCTAATAATAGTCAACATTCTTGCAATCCACCCTGCTTTTTCAGCTAGAGCGAACAGCATTCTAGCAAGGCATCATCAGGCACGCCCATGTCAAGTAAATGCTCTATGCTTTCATACTGATATGGAGAAGGGTTACGATAGAGAAGTGGCAATGAGTACATCTTTCTTGCAGGACGTCCCCACTCCGACAGATCAGGTGCCCTTCCTCGTCGTCCCTCACACTCAGTGCCCGCGTCCGGCTGTCGCTCCGCTGTTTTCAGCCCCCAACCGGCATCAGCAGGTCACGACACGACCGAAGGGGACAGGGGGTTTTCAGGGGGGCAGCCGTAGCCATGGCATCAGGCGGCACAGGTAGAGGAGGAGGGAGGAGGGTGGTGTTGGTTGTAGTTGATGTAGTGGTTGTAGGTGGGTTTGGTGGCCATTGGGCGATTCACGCATGACACCACGTGAAGGAAATATATAACGATAGGGATATAGTGCAAGGGAACAAGTCAAAGATCACATTTTGTCCTCTGCTTCTCTCCCCCTCTACCCTTTAACCACAGCTGCTTATAAACAAGGAAGCAACCTGCATATCCATTCATCAACGCAAAACCTAATACAGTAGTATGACTAACCCAAAACCCCAAATCAGGTTGCCCTCTTAGATTAAATAAAAAAAACTGTTCTCCAAGATGGCCAATAAAAAATTGTGGAATATAGGTAGTCAAGCAGGAAACAGTTCAAAGGTATAATAATAAGATCTACTACATGTTAAAGGTGATCAAATGTAAATAAATGATAAAATAAATTATACTGTGATATTTCATACTGGCAGAACATTTCCACATTTTAGAACACACTCCAGAGTTCAAGGGTGACGTTAGTCAGCCTCTAACATTCGATGCCCTGGGTGTCCAGTCTCCACGGGCATGGAGCCCCCCACAATGTACAATATGAGAGCTCCTCTACTGGTGGTGAAACCTTAATTTAGTCCTATAAGTACATCCACTAAAAGATGACAATGTTCTACCAATGTGAAATATTTTATGCAAGACCTATTCAGACAAAAAAAACTATTCAAATACTGCCGACAGAACAAAACAAAAGATTGTACTACTTACCAAGTCCAGGGGCTGTGAATAAAAAAAAAGGTTAGAGAAAGGAAGAGACAGAAAGACCTAGAGGGAAAGAGAGAGAGAGAGAGACGGAAGGAGAAAAAGAGGAGCGAAAAGGATTAGAACAGAAGCTCGGGTCGGGCTCTACTCACCGAGGAGGATGGGCTATAGGACCTGGTTCTACGCCGCCTTCGTTTGTGCTTACGCCTGCTGCCCTTCCGCCGGTACGACTCCTCCCGCTCACGGCCGGCACCGGCAGCACCGCCGCCACGCCGATAGTCATACACTCCACTCGGGGAGATGTCGCGTGCTGGGTAGTATGTTTCAGCCGCCCCGTGTGGCTCCCTGTCGCGGTCTTTGCTGTGATCCAGTCGTCTGTATCCCTCGCAGTACCTTCGGTCGAAGGGCCTGCGCTCGGCTGAGCGATTGTCTAAGCTACGACTGAGACGAGGGGACAGAACATATAGGATATATTTCAGGCAAAACTAGCTGTGGACTAAGAATCATTAGGCCAAAGGCTTCATTCTACATTTGCATGTTGTATAAAAACAAAGAAATGCAGTGCACACAAGTACACAAATAAACGTGTGTACCTCCTAGAGCGTGCTGCATAGCTGCCTTCTTGTCTGTGTCCCCGTCCCCTCCTGTCTCGGTCTCGCTCCCTTTCTCTGTCACTGCTGGAGGAGAAGGACGGCGATCTGCGGCGCGGCCTGCGTCCTCGGTCTCTGTGGCGATCTGGAAAACTACTTCGACTGGCTCGTTCCGAGGACGAGTAGCGTCTCGTGTGAGGCATCTAGATTGATTGATAACTGTATTAACAGATTGCAGAATGGGTACAGTACAGCTCAATACATACAATTGTTAAGGGGATGCAGACCAGAGAAAGACTTTAGTCTTGTTTACATCAGGGCCCCTCATTTTCAATTAATCATCTAGGGACATGTGAAGGATGTAAACAACAGTTGATGGGAACGTCTACAGCTGTAGATTTGGTTTGAGACAGTGGGGGGGGGGGGCTTGGTGGGGTCAGGAATGGGATTGCACTGTTTGGTAGAAAATGTTACTAAGCCTAGAAAGACTGGTGAGAAACAGGTGGTTTGTTGGACATGGGCGACCTAAATTTGAATACTGCAGAGGACAAACTACAACATTGTAAGCGTATGACTACTAACATTTGATGGAAGGATGCAAATAAAAGGCATTGAAACAACACACTGCAGCACCCACTCTACACACTTTAGATCACACAAACACACTTTATATTTATTGATAAAGGAGTTGCACTACAACTCGTACACCTACTGTGAATTGTACCTAAATTGCACCTCGTCCCATTTCTGCCTTGCACTATATAGTATTGTATATTAGTACACTGCACAGTATTGTATATTGTATGGTAACTACGTCTATTCTGCATCGAACATTGTACATGTCTAAACTGAACACTGTGACCTCATTTTTTTTACTTCTAATTTTACTATGTTATTTTATTTCATACTTATCTTGTCTTGCACAGTCTCTGGAGCGTAACAGTAAGAAGCATTTTGTATAAAAGTATTCTGTACTTCTGTATGACAAATATTAAAGAAACTTGAAGAAACTTGAAAATTGGGGTGGATTCTGGTGTCAACAAAAAAAGCAACTCGATAGCTTGTTATGCTGAATGTCCGTCTCAAGCCACAGAGAGCATAACGTTAGCTAACTTGATCCAAACACAAAGTAAACAACTATTTTACGTAAACAATTCTGATGCCAGTTTGACTAACGTTAGCTGCATTTAAGTAGCTAGCTACGTTAGCTGTATACTAACGAACAGCTCAAGATTGTTGACGCAAGAGAACTAACGCTGCATTATAATCGAATGTAACATCAGTCAATAAGTTGTTGGACGCGGACAACTTCAATTGGCAGATATTTCTTCGCCCGTTATAACATAGTTTGCACTTAACGCTAAACAATAGCCATATTAGCTATCGTAACGTTAGCTATCAGCTTGCTCACTAGCTAGCGAACGTTACTAATTTGACCGCCATCTTAGCCTGGCTAACGCTAAGCTATCCAATTTGATCGGTCGAGGTTTAGCTAGCCCATTTGATTGCCGTGAACTATTTGGATGACAAACAACATTTAATATTTTGCAAACTTTACCGTTTTTGCAGGGATGCCTGCGTGAGGCGTCTGTCGCGCAGGAAATCCGTTGCGCTTGAATTCGCCTTTTCTTCCGTTCTTCTTCTCGCTAGCCAATTTTCTTTCGATTTCTTGCTAGCAAGAAGCTAGCGTGTTGTCTGCGTCCTGCTGTCCATCGCAAATAGGGGATATCTGCAGAGCCGCAAGAACCCGCCTCAAACAGAGTACAAGCCCCGAAGCCCCGCCCAGACGTTGGGCTTGCGGCTCTGCAGATATACCCTACTCGTCCATCGGGAGAGAACATCGAGCTCATAGAGCCACGCCTCCTTTCTGACCGGAGTTCACGCACTACTGTAAACAACTATCGTCGATCTACATATAGGATGAAGAGGACGATATACCGTCATTCGTTATACAAAGGTGTTCACTTGGTACCAAGAGTTGTATTAAATCTACACTTAACACCGGCTTAGTGAAAAGTTAATTATATAAATGTGTTTAAAATGAATAAATAATGTGCTCATTTGGGCGTAGCTAATCGTCAATATTTTTTTATTACTAGGTTACTCGTATAATGTTTCGTATGAATACCTCCTTTTCAAAAGTACGTCTTTCTTGGAAAGAAAACTTATACAACACATACCCCCGCCCCCCCCCCCCTTCAATACTGTGTTTAAACATTTGTATCAGTAGCACAATACAATTAGTTTCATGAATGAATGAATGAAAACTTTATTTAACAGATTGCAGAATGGGTACAATACAGTACGGCTCAATACATACAATTGTTAAGGGGATGCAGACCTGAGAAAGACGTTTGTCTTGTTTCCATCAGGGTCCCCCATTTTCATTTCATATAGACATTTATGACATACACAACATACATGACATTTATGGCATAGGGACATATAGGTATTTAGTACTGATACATTTGTGACATAAGCGGTATTCAAATATACAGTACTGTTACCCCTAGATCCTGACAGAGTATATACATATGATGGGGAGGGGACTGTACATTAGGAGGGGGTGGGTGGGAGGGAAATATACATACGGCGGGGAGGGAATATATACATGCGGTGGGGAGGAGACTGTCTATTAGGAGGTGGTGGGGGTTTTGGGCATTTACGGTGGCCAGTTTCAAATTGCAGCCTCCCGTAGGTGCTCTTTAAGAGCGGTTTTGAATGTGGGCAGGGATTCACATTCCTTTACAGCTTTGGGTAGGGCGTTCCACATTGTTGTGGCATAATTGCGAAACGTGTTTAGTCCCTTGTTTGAGCCGAATCTGGGTTTAACATGATTTGTTGAGCTTCCTCTGGTGTAGTGGTTGTGGTATTCACTGACCTTTGGGAAGTATTTTGACATGTACATGGGCACCCCGGTCGTATAGTGTATCTTGAAGACCAGGCCCATTGCAAGTTGCTGTACTCTGTCGTCTACTCTAAGCCATCCTAGGTTGTCAAAGTGGGCAGGGGTGAGGTGGGTTCTGGGGTTCAGGTCAAGTAGTAGTCTGACCAGTTTGTTTTGTGATGTTTGTAATTTTGTTTTAAGCGCCTTTGAGGTGCTTTGGTACCATGAGGTGCACGCATAGTCATAGTACCCTTGAATGAGTGCTCCTGCCAGAGTCTTCAGGGTATTCTTGTTTACCAGAGAGGAGATCCGGTACAAGAATCTAGTTCGTTGGTTGACTTTTTTTATTACATTGGATGCCATTTTGTCACAGGAAAGATTTGCCTCTAGGATGGAACCCAGGTAGGTAATTTCGTCTTTCCTTGTGACAATATTGTCACCCACTGTAACTGAGAAGCCGTCGGTCTTGCTGAGTTTGTTATTTGAACCGAAGAGAATGGACTCTGTTTTGCCCATGTGTAATGATAGTTTGTTATCAGCGAGCCATATGCAGATTTTGCCTAGTTCCGTGCTGAGGGTTTTTTCAACCTGCAATTTGTTCTTGTCAGAGACCAGCAGGGCTGAGTCGTCCGCAAACAGGAACAAGTTGCAGTCACAGGCTGACGACATGTCATTTGCATAAATTAGGAAGAGTAGCGGTCCTAGTATGCTTCCTTGTGGAACACCACAGCTCACTGTGAGGGGGGGGGATAGAGTACCGTTTACCTATACCATCTGTTCTCTCCCCTCCAGGTAGGATTGCATCCAGCTCACTGATAAGTCAGGGGGCCAACACTTAAATAATCGCTTTTGGGTAGAAGCTGTCAACCTATATCCAGTATTCATGTATAACCCCTTGACATATGGCTTAGCTATGTTGACATATTTGAAAATGATTATTTTGGTAATTTAATCATTGTATGTAAGTAGTAAAATCGGACCTTTTTTCACAATGCTGCCAAATTAGTGACAATTTGCTCTGTAATTTCTAAAAACCTTGTAATATTATCCCTCAATATATCTCCTGTGAAAGTATGATCCTAACTAGGCCAATGAAGACAAGCCAACCTTTACCTTCTGCAGACAGTGCATGGACCTTGTGTCTATTCTCCTTGCGTTCACCCGGGCACGGAGATGTGGTGATTGGAACCTGTACATGTCAGCCTTCAAGAGCATGATGCCTTGGTTTGCTGCATATGATCACACCCATTACACAAGATGGGGTGCTGTGTTCATAGCAGACATGGAACAGCTGGCACAGACAGCACCAGAGGTCTACCAGGGCTTCCTAGATGGTGATTGTGTAGCCAAGGAGACCAAACACAGCTTCAACAAGGTGCCTTTCGACCATCGCCTTGAACACATCAATAAAACGGGAAAGGTTGCTGGAGGATTGATAGACATCACTAGAAATGATCCAGCAAGAAACCGTTGGTCCATCACCTACAATGAACATGCATCCTTGGCAGAGGATACCAGATCCCTGTTTGGACTGACACATGATGACGACGATGATGAGGAGACGCACAAAGACTGCCTTCAATCAAGAATCAAGAGGGATAATCACAATGTCATTCAACTTGTTGATCAGTTCCAGAGATACGTCTTCCAACAAGAGCATATTTAGTGTCCCTGAGAACTGGTGATGTTGCCTCAGAAGAGATACTGAATGACCTTACACATGCTGCAGAGTCTGGCAAAAAAACAGTCACTGAGTTGGTGAAAAACCGACTGGGCACAACGAACACAGACTTCCACGCCAGTCTCACCAAGAGAAAACCGAAAACATTCTCAAGCCTATACAGCACAGATACCAAACTTGAACAACTCAGATCCAAGTGTGTGAAGCCTGACAGGGATATGGTGGCTTAGCCACCATACTACAAGCTGGTGCAAAGGAAACAGAGCTCAGTCCCATCTGTTATGAGAACATGCACCATCATTGATGGAATGGCCTTAGTAAGAAGCCAAGAAGTTTGGATGAAAGCAGGAACAGCTAAGAAACCATGCTACATCAAAGTCCATCAAATCACACTACCAAATGAGATGCTCGATGGTCTGTTGGCATTTCATGCCATCACTGGATGTGATACTACGAGCCAGTTCACCAGAATTGGAAAAAGGACAGCATGGAAAGTGTTCCAGCAGTACCCGCATCTTCTCCACAACTTTGGTGAGGATGAAGTACCAAGTACCACTTCCCCATCCTTGGCAGAACAGTTCGTATGTAAGCTCTATGACCTTAAGTCAACCAGCAACTTGATACAAGAAGTTCGCTGTGCTCTTTTAAAAACTTAAAGCCAATGTTGATACATTACCACCAACAGAAGATGCATTGTCAATGCACCTCAAGAGGGCCCACTACCAAACGAAGGTTTGGAAACAGTCACTAGTGACACATCCACAACTGCCCTCACCAATCAAGTGTGGTTGGCAGATGAATGGTATGCTGGTCCCCATGCTTCTTACCAAGGAACCTGTACAATCCACATGCGTACAGCTGACAGTGTGTGGATGCAAGGAAAGTGGAAGTCAGTGCAGTACCAGATAGTGTCTCTGTTGCAGAAGAGGACTCTATTGCAGTGGGGTGTGTGGATGTGCTCGTGCAGCGTGGTGGTGCATGAACTCCAATGACATTCAAGAGACTAACGGTGAAGAAACCTATCTTGATCTGGATGTTGTGGTGCGGCCGCCAGAAAAAAGCACATCAACAACGAGATCTTCAGTGTGCGATGCTCAGCCCTCCACATCAGCACGTGCACTGAGGGTGCAGGGGCGTACAGATCACCGTCTGTAACCAGCAAACCTTGAGTCTGAAGTGTCTTCTAGGTCCTAACGGTATGTACCTGAGATTCTAGACTTACCAAGTTTACTACCTTGCTGTGCATCCAGTTGTTGTGCCATTCTGACCTTGTGTCTCTTTCCTCCTCAGTGTCTCCTGTGCCCCATTGGATTCCTGGGCCTGTCCTCGTAGACACCAGGATTCTAGTGCCCCACGCTGCCTTGACTACATCTCGTCTCCCGTGCTCACGCCTTAGCCTACACGCACACTAACAACACTCCCGACATTCCCATTCTGCACACAATATGCACTACACACACTTTGCACTCATAGACATGGTCAGGGACGCATTTCATATCCAGAATTCCAGTTGCACCATACACGTCCCAGAAATGTCCCTCCCTCTTCCAAATAAACACGCCTGTTGGCTTGAACCTGCCTAACCCCTGAGTTGCTCTGGTTCCTTCCGACCCTAACACTGGATTCATTTAATTGTTTTAGTTTTTATTTATGTTTTATGTAATATTTTGTATACATACAATGGTTCCCATTACTGGGAAGATGATCCTCAGTAATCCACAAAAATATTTTGTCTTATGGTATCCAAGTGTATGGTCAAAATACAACATTAAAAAGTCAAAAAGCATTAGCACGAAAGGTCACCTCGAGAATCATAGATTTCCGCTTGGACATTACATTATTCAAACCTGTGTAGTATTGCACTGTATCAAATTACTGTGCTCTAACTTGGCAAAAGTACCTAGCATAAATTGGAATCATGATTGCTAAATTATTTGGGCTACTATCTCATGTTTCCAAGCTGATATTCACTCTAAAAACACGTTTTCTTTTAGGCGCACATTTAATTTTTGACTTTTTTCAATGGTCTAGCTCTAACTTTATCTGACACAGTAACATCCATTTACATTCTGACACTTCTGCAGCCATCCCATTGCGGTCACCTTTCTTTTGATACCAGGATTATCTATGTGGCCCTTGTGATTGGGGAGATATTCTATACTTATTGTGGGCATGTCATTTCGAGCAGGCAATCTGAAAAATTGGCCTGAAATGTCTTCTAAAAGTCACAAAATAATTTTTCAAACTTGTCAACCACCCCAGAACATCTTACATACCGGTAGGTCCCCTCTTACCAAAAAAATATGTTGACAGCTTCTACCCAAACATGGCAGCAAAAGTGTTAACGGAAGCACTTTTCAGGATTGGCCCCCTGACAAATTTTTTTGGTCGATACTCTGGTAACGTTATGTGCCCTTTAGTGAAGGCATACTCTGCCTACTGTAGGCATATGGAATTTGCAGAAAATGAAGTGAAAACATTTAGAATGTTTGCCTTAGTATGTGTACTTTTAGAATAGACCAATAACTGAATTTGAACAAAAAATGTGCATCACAAATTTATTCAAGGTGAATGAACAATCAAACAAAACATATAAAAATGTCAGAACTTTAAAGCAAATACATTATGTACGGTATTACACAAATAATATACCTCTCATGCGTGTCGTAATTATGTTCCAGTCTGGCCACCAATCTCCCATGCTGTTGTAGGGCATGAATAGGTATTTGCTTCATACTCCATTCACAATGAAGTCGTCAATGTTGATTTCTCTCTTTGTGGCTTGGATTTTAGCAGCAGTCAAACAACACTGGTTCCCCATGCTTTGTTGTAGTGTGGGATAACGGAATGAATTTGCAATGTGGCTAGTTAACAAAACATAATCCTTCTGTAAAAAGCCAAATCTTTCACAATGTAAAAAAGGACAACATGATGGTAAATGGGGAAAGAAAACACTATTCATTTTCACAACAAGTGCAGGTGGGAAAAAGGAGGCAGAGGTTTTGAGATGCTTTTAAAAATGACTACAACACTTGAGGTCTTGAGGAGCCTGGACCCAAGTTCACTATTGATATCAGCAAATACTGCGACACAAAATAAACCTGTGTCCATTTACAAAGTTTAATATGTTGTTAATGTATACGTTGAAATGGTCTATACATTCTTTTCACAGTTTGCCTTGGCAGTTTTTTGAACCACAGCGACATTGTATTCCTCTTGGGATGCCTTCAGAGCTGCCTATAAACGATCTGTAGTTCCAGGTGAGTTCTGTACCAGCTTTGATGCGCCTGAGACACAAGAGAGGAGACCAAATGTCAATCAACAGCAAAAGTTAAAGTGAGCAATAATGTGCGTTTAGACATTCATTAATTCATTCAATCTTTATTTAATTTTGAAGGATCATTGAGAGCAAGCTTTCATTTACCACGATGCTGAGAAATACAAAACATAATACAAAAAAAGAAAATACAGAAATAGAGTAAATTAATTGAACATTTAAAATAATTAAAAACAACTAGACTGTGGTGAAGTGGTTTGCTATTAACGATTTAAACTGACAAATACCGTACTTTTCGGACTATAAGCCACGGCTTTTCCCCCTATTTTTCGACCATGCGGCTTATATAACGGTGCGGCTAATCTATGGATTTTTACAGCTAACTGGGCGCGCTCCCTCAGCTCTGTGACCGCCAGATCAGACTCCTAAATCTGCTGCAGCAGTGCACGCCTTGCCCCTCCTCCTCCCCCTCACATCAACAAACCATTACGGCAAGAGTCTAGTGTATGAGCAGCTCAGGGCTCCTCTTTCAACATGCTGCCTACCTACTGTACCCGGCGCTGCTAACTGGCTATCGTTATGAGAGCTAACGTTGCTACCTACTGTACCCAGCACTGCTAACTGGCTAACGTTATGAGAGCTAACGTTGCTACCTACTGTATCCGGAGCTGCTAACTGGCTAACGTTATGAGAGCTAACGTTGCTACCTACTGTACCCGGAGCTGCTAACTGGCTAACGTTATGAGAGCTAACGTTGCTACCTACTGTACCCGGAGCTGCTAACTGGCTAACGTTATGAGAGCTAACGTTGCTACCTACTGTACCCGGAGCTGCTAACTGGCTAACGTTATGAGAGCTAACGTTGCTACCTACTGTACCCGGAGCTGCTAACTGGCTAACATTATGAGAGCTAACGTTGCTACCTACTGTACCCGGAGCTGCTAACTGGCTAACGTTATGAGAGCTAACGTTGCTACCTACTGTACCCGGCGCTGCTAACTGGCTAACGTTATGAGAGCTAACGTTACTACCTACTGTACCCGGAGCTGCTAACTGGCTAACGTTACGAGAGCTAACGTTGCTACCTACTGTACCCGGAGCTGCTAACTGGCTAACGTTATGAGAGCTAACGTTGCTACCTACTGTACCCGGAGCTGCTAACTGGCTAACGTTATGAGAGCTAATGTTGCTACCTACTGTACCCGGAGCTGCTAACTGGCTAACGTTATGAGAGCTAACGTTGCTACCTACTGTACCCGGAGCTGCTAACTGGCTAACGTTATGAGAGCTAACGTTGCTACCTACTGTACCCGGAGCTGCTAACTGGCTAACGTTATGAGAGCTAACGTTGCTACCTACTGTACCCGGAGCTGCTAACTGGCTAACGTTATGAGAGCTAACGTTGCTACCTACTGTACCCGGCGCTGCTAACTGGCTAACATTATGAGAGCTAACGTTGCTACCTACTGTACCCGGAGCTGCAAACTGGCTATCGTTCCTGTTTAAACAAAAATGTTAATAAATGGGAGCTTCCTCAAACAGCCATCTCTTTCCCGACAATCCCCTCTGTGCACGAACCCTTACATATGGTAATTAAACATTAAAACACCTGCGGCTTATAGTCCAGTGCGGCTTATATATGTACACATCATTCAATTTAGCTGCTGCGGTTTATATTCAGGTGCGGCTTATAGTGCGAAAAGTACGGTAGATAATAATGAATTGAGTTTTAAAAGGTGCATTGCAAAACATTCCATGTTTCCGGGGCACAGAAACTAAAAGTATTTATATAGTGCTTTTCTAGACACGCAAAGCGTAAGGTGGAAATTGTCTCCTTCACCACCACTGGTAGCACCCAACCTTGGGCTAAGCAGGCTCAATGGCTTCCATACACTGGCTCCAGGCACATATCACACTACACAATGGCTGAACGGCTCAGGAGACAGAGATTGACATCAGCCAATTAACTCAATTCACGGCCAGCCGTTTTATCCATCCTTGTACTCAATGGGCCACGCTTTAAAAGATAGGGATTTTCACTGTGCGTCGCAGTGTTTGCAGGGCTATATCTATATTCTATATTATAGCTATGGAGACAATACTATGGCTCATTTGACAGTAACCATCCCTCGTCCAACATGTAAAAAAAGAATAGATTTTTTTCATGTATACGTTCGCGTGTTATACCGTGGTGAATATTGTATAGTTTCAGAGTGATCCTGGCTAATTCCTGGTAACTGCGTTATGGAGAGATATGTGAATTTTGCTAAAGGCATTCGCGTTGCTCGCCTGGACACGTTACTATTTCCAAATCAAAGGTATATAATAGGTATTATGTTTCATCATGAATGCATCAAGGGGAGGGGGGGGGGGGGGGGGTCGTTTTTTGATGCTCTGATCGCCAGCAACGGCATTCGTTTTGAATACTACATACGTTGATCGGCTGGATCGATATGAAATCATTGTAGGATCAAGGTGGAATTGACGTCAGATAGTCCAGATAGATAATGGTAACACCGAGGTCCGTGAGCCTGTAATGAATAAAACAAATTGAATAAAAGAAAAAACTGCCAAAACCCGACTATACTCTGGTATGGCGCTCAACCACTGGCAAGATAACCCGACTTTACTCAGGTATGGCGTTGAATGAGTTAAGGGGGGAGGGATGATACCCGATTGGGAATTTGGCCAGGAATGTCGGGTTCTTTAACCCTTTTCCCGCCAATAACGTCGTACGACGGGTTTCAAGTTCATGCGAATTCTGCCAATAACGGCGTACGACGTGATTCTGATCATAATTTCATATTTTCGCCATGGTATTCATATTTCACTCACGGAGCCTTGTCATATGCTGCGGGACTCAGCACAACTCTGCAACGCTTCAAAACTGCCACCTGGTGGCTGATCGGCGAGTTGCCAAACAGGAAATGCCCGTTGCAGCTCGGTCCGTCCCCTAATTCCATCCGGCCACTCGTTTATCGTCGCGGGACTCAATACACACACCGTGGATATGGATCTTTGCCATAACTCTATAATCTACATGATTTGGGCGTGTATTAGTAATATACAAACCAGAAATGGATCGCCTAGATCCCCACCACATAACTGGGATCTGTTTGCTCCACTCTCATCGCCCAACGGTACGAGGAGACTGACGTGAGTTTCAGCGTTTTTGTTTATCATTTTCGATACAAACTGCTCTGATCAATATATCACCCATACTACATGAAGCATCCAACGACTATCACGGAATTATAAACGACACCCCCCCCCCCCCCCCCCACCTCCGTTCACCCGCGCATGATCAGTCATAACCCTTAGGACCATGTACAGTTGAAATTTTTAATATAGCGTCGATCGGTATCAAACTGCATTTGATGATCTAATATATGCATTTGTGCCTATATCTCACGTTCTGGGAAATACTGCAGAAAACAATAAAAACATATTTATACTCTAGACGGTATTTTCGTATGAATGTGAGAATGAAAAAGTAAAACGTTCCTACATCCTGAACGATAGGTAATCGATGTTGAATGGGCCATAGTAATGTCAATTTAGCAATACAATTTAAAAAGTTATAGCCCTGCAAAGAAGGTGAACATCTCCATAGACTTACAGTACTGGCAGAGATCAAACAGCGATGGATATAAGCGTGGCAGAGAATGGGTTAATGACCGAATTCAGTCGGGACCTCAGTTTAATGTCTCATCCGAAGGACGGCACTCGCATCTGTACGGTCTCCCTATCACCGTAACAGGGGCATTGTTACTGACAAGTCCAGAGGACAGAGTGTCCCCTGCTGGACAACAACACCACTTTCCAACAACGGCCTTGACGGGGCTCGAACTGGTGATCTTCCGATCATGAGTCCGGAGCTCTACTCATCTAGCCACGCTGCCGGACAATAGTATTAATATAGTATTAATGTTTGAACTCCTCAAATTTTATTCTTTATTCTTTATTATTATTATTATTTAATTTTTTCTTGTTTAAACTGTGGATTGTTTGTTTCTTGTATATGGTATAAATTATTACTTTGTGTAAATTAGGTTGTACGCCGACCATCAAGTAAATACTTGTTTAGTTTAGGAATAAGGGGCAGGTAACTATAAGATTTATTCTTCTTCCTGCTCCTTTTGTCCATGGTATGATATTTATGATTGTGTATGAAGAACTGATTGTATTGATTCCATGTCTGGACGTTCCGATACCATTTTTTCCTTTCCGATCCGATTCCGATACCTAAGCTTTGGGTATCGGCCGATACCGATACTCATCCGATACCAGTGCATACATTAAAAAATTAAAAAAATTAAAAAATTATATAAATTATAAAAGTTTTTTTTATTTTAATACAGCTACTGTTTTATATATACTGTTTTTTAGTAAAAACTATAAAGTAATGGTATTTATTCAACAACAGGTGATTGTATAGATTAGTATTAGTATCAGTAATTGAAAACTATCTCAATGAGTTCACCCACGGAAAGGTTGTTGGCACATTAGTTCCACACGGACATTATTCGTTGCTGCACTTGCTTCCACAAGAAGGCTCCGTTTAGTACCAGAGGCTCTGTTGTTGTGATTTTTGCACAATAAATATTCAACATTCTCTTTTGAGACTCCGCCTCAGACTCTTATCATTTGGCACTAAAAGCTAAACATTGTCGCCGATATGGCTGTCCGCAACATGTCATTAATTGTGTACGCGACGTGCAATTGTGCAATGACAACGTTACCGTGAGCTAGGTTAGCTAGCATGAGCTACCGGTATATGGAAAGACTGTAACGTTACTGCCGGTGACATTGTGATTTAACTTGGAATACTCCTTTGCCAACTTGCTGTACTTTGCTTGCAGATCTGCAGCCATTATTGCTGGATTATGAATAGCCCCAACTTTAGCCAAGGTAACGTCAAAGCTAGCTTTCGGTTAGCTGTTCAATGCTAATAACACCAGCCACCAAGCGAACTCATCAGAGCTCCCCGTCAACAGCGCTGTCGGGACGATGGCATTTTAAGAAAGTATCTGCTCTGCTGTTAAAATGACAAATGGCAATTGACACTTTAATTCACGGTCGATTAAGCACACGTTTGTTTTATAATGCTCACTCAGCGAGTAGGGTATATCTACAGAGCCCAACGTCCGCAGTGTTGTTGATAAATGACGTCATATGGTATCGGAGCGCAACATTAGAGGGTACTCGCCGATACCGATACCAGCATTTTAGGCAGTATCGGCGGCATTTCCGATACTGGTATCGGTATCGGAACAACTCTAATTCCATGTGGCAAATAAAACTCTGAATCTGAATAATGATCCACTTCCTGCGATGATGAGCCACTAACCTGCTGGTGAAGAAAGCCAACCAAGGAAAGCGAAGGTCGTGCGTGTCCACAAAGACATTCTGCTCAAAGAGGTTGGGGCTGCAGCTGTGCTGTAAGAAAGAGGAACATGTCGGTCTGTGATTCAGCTCAATCTGTGATAAGACATACTATCTGCGATACACAAGGGTCGGCGCGCAACAGTGGCCCAGGAGATAGAGGGGCCGTCTGGTAGTCGGAAAGGTTCCCGGTTTGATTCCCGCAGTGTGTCAATGTGTCCTTGAGTAAGACACTTCTTGCATGGTTGCCTCCGCCGTCGTTGTGTGAATGTGTGAGTGAATGGGTGAATGTGAGGAACAGAAATTGTAAAATTGCTATATAAATGCACCATGGCATTTACCATTCATCATTTACACAAACACAGTATGGTTGTGAGAAATTCTAGGGGGAAGTGGCTCAGCTCAGTCTTTCATCAGATGCCGTCTTTCGGGTGTATACACAGAGGAAGAAGTACTAGGTACAATACACAATCACAGTATCATTCTGATAAATTAGGGCCTCACGTTGAGGTAGCGTGCCACATTCCCTTCCATCTTGGAATCGATAATGTAGCACTCCTCCTCCTTATCGAAGAAGCTCCTGGTGGTGGTGGTGGACTCTACCAATCTCTTTTCCCGCACAGGAGAGTCAGCAGCAGATTCCCCTTCAGAGCTAGACATCTTCTTAGGGTCTGTGAGAGAGAGGTACGTCAACACACAAATTTGGGTCACCAAGTATTTTAATCTGGACTAATATTATTATTATTTATTATTTGTATTTATTTATTATTTATTTATTTAAGCCGTAGCGTCTTGTTTATACATACTGTACTGTATGCCATGCTGAAAAATGACCGTTACTGTACATAGCATTAGTGTACATATTGTGGCAACCCCTGGGCTAACATCACAAAGCAGGACAGTAAGAGTGAACAGTTTTAAGGGTACCGACCGAATTACATCGGTACAACAGAGTACCGATTCATTCTAGATCAATTGGTACCAAATTTATACCAAATTCCAGGAACTGGTACCAGGATCAGTTCAAATGTGAAGGTACCCAACCCTACTGTTAATCCACTTGTATTTGCCCTCTCCCTCATGATTCTTAAAACCGTAGCCCTCTGAACACTGCTGTACTTGGAACAGTACTTCGGAATACAGAATTTCAGTACTCTGCCCCAATATTCCTATTCATTATATACATTCTCCAAGTGGGATGAGGCCTTTACGGACTGTAAGTCCATCGTAAATCACGCTGCCGCCCCTGCACCATTTTCCTTCTCTTACCGTCCTGCAGTTTTTTGGCATTCCTACGCGTGGCGTAGTTCGTTGCCACTGTTACACGTCCACCCTTGAATTTGTAAGAGGTGTCTTTCATTTCGTCCTCTTTATCACTCGGCCCTTCCTCCTCTTCATTAACTTTGCTGTTCGGCTCTGGAAAAAAGACAAAACATCACAAAGCATCACAAACGGAAACAAACTTAGCAATCTGCGGTTGTCCTCGCGACTAAAGGCCTCTACATGCTACAGCAACTGCAACACAACATCGACAACGCAACAGTGTTGCAGACACTCTGCCTTTATGCTTCTGCAACATCGACGCGCAGCCTATGCAACATTGTACCCCGGATGTAGCTAGGTTCCCTAGATAGATGAAACTTCCCTTCTCAACCAACCCATTGATAACAAGTAGATCGCGAAGCATCATAAATACTTCCGGTCGGGGGGTTTCAAAATAAAAGAGCGACGTCTAAAGCACCGGAAATACGTTTATTTTGTACATTATCCAACGTTAACACGAACCTAAACTAACTTTAGGTTAGTTGTAACGTTAGTTTACATCGACTTTCGTAAAGTGTACCCAGACTTTCGTTTTGTTCTCTCCCTCCGCTCGGTCTGTGTGCTGCGCGCTTCAGCACGGAGCCAAGTACCCGTATGTGCATTTGTGTGAGTGTCGCTCGCGAGTGTGTGTAAACTAACAGCCCCGCTTCTCCTGCAGACAGAGAGGAGAGATAGTTCGCAACATTTAAATTCCTCGAAAAAAACTCCATAATGTCTCGAGTATCAATAGCAGAACCGAAAACGTCAGAGCTTATCAATATCAATAGCCTGGTAGTTACAACCAAAGGATCGACCGAAGTTCAATATCGCTTTAACAATGTATGGATTATTTAATGATAGATTATTCTTAACATAGATCTATCATTCTAAGCCCTGTTCGCCCCATTAGTCAATTTGGTATTTAAAGGAAGTGAAAAAAGTAGTAGAACGCGCTCACCTCACTAGACTTGACCCGAAGACGCAGGGGGAGATGGCAAACAGTCAACATTTCAGAGGTAGACCTCAGTGACTCTCAATGTAAACTACTGTCAAAAGGACTTTCTTTTGTACCATCTCGTAAGGTGGACGGTTTCACTACAAAGGTTGAATTGTTTAAGTTTTTTAGGAACATTAAGCTTAAAGCTTTTTATTCTAGAGATGTCGACAAAAATATTGTTTATTCTACTCCTGGAAGCACAGAGCTGCCAGAAGTCAGTTCATTGGACATGGCTGATAGACCATTTAAAACACTGTTCAAGCCTCGTAGCACGTTCACTCCACAGACTAATCATGCATCAGTTGACACATTTTGTAGACTAGTTGAGGATGAAGTTATGCTTCTATGTGAGAAAAGTAATGAAACTAGATTATTCCCTAATCTGCTTGAGTCAGAGAGACTAGCACTTAAGGAATTGATGCAGTTAGATAATCTGGTGTACAGGAAGGCCGATAAAGGCTCTGCCTTAGTGGTGCAGAATAAGAGTTCCTATGTTGCTGAAATAAATAAGTTCATGGTGAATGATAACCCAGTAAGACCTATTATTTACACTTTGCCCAAAATTCACAAGGATCTTCATAACCCACAGGTCGACCTATTGTGGCTGGTATCGGGTCACTTACAGAACCTATCTCAAGATTTGTTGACTCACACCTTAAAGAATTGGCTGCAGCACAACCTGGTTATTTAAAGGACACTACAGACTTTCTAAGTAAGCTGTATGAGTGCAGTATAGAAGCTACTGATATTTTGTGTACTATGGATGTTTCTAGTTTATATCCTAGCATCCCACATATTGATGGGTTAAATGCATGTAGATATTATTTGGATCAGAGAATAGAGCTACATCCCTCTACTGAGGCATTAATATCATTGACTCAGGAAGTCCTTAATAAGAATTATTTTCGTTTTCAGGATCAATATTATTTACAGAAAAGAGGCCTAGCTATGGGCAGCCCGGTAGCGGTTAATATGGCCAACTGTTTTATGTCGAAGTTTGAGTCTGAATGTATTTTCAATAATAATTCATATGTTGGACACATTAAAGCCTATTGGAGGTATATTGATGATTTATTTTTTGTATGGTCAGGCACTAAAGAGGCTCTGGAAGAGTTCCACTTGTTTCTCAACTCTCAGAGAGAGACTATTAAGTTTACTATGAATTCACATTCCATAGCATTCCTCAATGTATTGGTGAAAAAAAGAGACAATATTGTCCATACCGAAGTTTTCAAAAAAGAGACTGATCGAAATTCGTTTCTCCATTATAGCAGTTATCACCCGCCAGAGCTCAAGAGGAGCCTTCCATTTAGTCAGATTTTGAGATATAAACGTATCTGTAATACAGAAGACATTTTTGATACACAAGCCAAGGAGCTTTGTCAGAACTTTAGATCTAGAGGATATAGTGAGGCCCTTATTGAGAATTCTTTTAATAAAACAGATAAACAGACAATCCCTTTTTACACATAAAGACAAAGTAAAAAGCAACTCAGTAGCATTGGTGTCCACCTGCAGCCCTATTTCTAGAGATATGCGTGATATTGTGAACAAATACTGGTACATTTTAAAGTCAGATCCTAAGATCGGCGGTGTGTTCCAGGAACCACCCAAATACTTCTACAAACGGCAACCTAACTTAAGGGACCAGTTAGTTAAAACAGATTTTATTTTTGGGATATTTGGCTAATATTTCAAATGGCAATTTTCCATGTTTGTCTTGTACCCAATGTCATGGCATGATTAAAGAGAAATTTTATTTACAACCAAGTACAGGTAGGAGTATCGCTGTTAGAGGCCGGATCACCTGTAATTCTGATTTTGTGGTTTACTTGCTTAACACTTTCCGTGCCACTCACGAGATTTCTCGTTTTTTTTTATAGGTGGTTGAATGCCACTCACGAGATTTCTCTGATTTTTTTTTTCTTTTTTAGCGATCTGAAAAATTATTGCATCACCCGAGCCTACCCGAGTATAGCCGAGGGGCGCCGGCGATCACTGTGGAAAAAAGCGCCCCCTGTCGTCTCCCAGATGACATAAGTGATTTTGGAATGGACTCAATGAAAATGAATGGGGAAAAAAATCCGGTACTCCACATTTTCCAGTTCACTGATCCAGCCGGGGTTACCAGAGTTCATTCTGGATCCTCAGATCCCCGCGGATCATGGAGATCTACAGTATAGCGTTGGATCCATACACGTATCGATTTTTTCGAATGGTGATCAGGAATTGGAATATACCAGTTGGATACCATCTGATGTCAGGTAAGGACTCTATGTTATCAGTGTTAGGATAATCAGAGTAAGTTTGATGAAGTTATAAGCTGTTTTGTGAAATGTCTTCTTTCGGTTTCACTGTAAAACTCCGTGAGGAAATCAACGGAGCGATTATCCGTGCGCGGTCGTAATGTGCTTGCGTGCACGTATAATATTGATCATCTAGCGTTTATTTGAAAACGATTCATAAAAAGGCCGATGAATATCAACGTTGTGGAATATTCCACTAAAAGACGATTTTCATAGAATGCTCCAGAATGAGCTGTTTTTTATATCAAAACGGGGGCTTTTCTAACTGCTCTGAAACGGAAACGACGCGATAAAAAAACAATCTGCCTTCACAGCACTGACTGGAAAATAGTCTTTGATAATGCGATGGGCAGATTAGACACATAGCCATAATTTAAAACATAGATTAGGCGATATTAACGTTAACATTGGCGCCGATTTTTCCCCCATCCATTTTCATTGAGTCCATTCCAAAATCCCTTAGGTCATCTGAAAGACGATAGGGGGCGCTTTTTTCCACATATAATCTCCGGCGGTGCTCGTGTATACTCGGGTAGGCTCGCGTGATGCAATATGATTTCAGATCGCTAAAAAAAAAAAAAAAAGAAATCAGAGAAATCTCGTGAGTGGCTTTCAACCACATAAAAATAAACCCGAGATATCTTGTGTGTGGCAGTTAAAGTGTTAAACTATAAACATAAACACTCATGACCCATATAAGCCGTCTTTCAATTATAAATATAAATAATGATAAATGAAAATAAATAATAAACAATCGAATGAAATGAAATAATCAAATGAAACGGGTCAAAACATTTTCCTCATTGAGTCCTCTAGGCCAGTGGTTCCCAAAGTCGGGGTCGCGACCCAAAGGTGGGCCGCGAGCAGCCACGGGTGGGCCGCGAGATGATTAAAAAAAAAAAAAAAGAAAAAAAAAAAAGTATTTTTTATTTTTTTATTTTTTATTTTTTTATTTAGTTTTTTTTGTCAGGCCACTGAATTTAGAAGCAGGCCAGGACAGTGTTTCTAGTTGTATTCTAAAATTCTATTCTATTGTATTCTAAAATGTGACTATATGGTTTTATATTAACTTAATAAATAAACAAAAACGAAAAATCTACTTATTTCAACGAACATTTCAAACTAAATAACAGATTATGCACATAAAACGCTGAAAACAACAATAGTATTTTAATGAGGCTATTATTATTATCATTATTATTTTGCAACAAGTTAGCCCTCTCATAAATAGCACATATAAATGAATAACTAACTTGAACTAACTTAATAGGATTGAAGTGATATTTGGCTTAAAAAATCGGTCGCCTGGCAAAAAAAAAAAAAAAAAAAAGCCAGACGATGTGCATTGGGCCGCGGCTCTCTGACGCCTTATTTTCTGGGCCCCGGCCTGAAAAGTTTGGGAACCCCTGCTCTAGGCCAGGGGTTCCCAAACTTTTCAGGCCGGGACCCAGAAAATAAGGCGTCATGCACATCGTCAGGCTTTTTATTTTTTATTTTTTGCCAGGCGACCGATTTTTTAAGCCAAATATCACTTCAATCCTATTAAGTTAGTTCAAGTTAGTTATTCATTTATATGTGCTATTTATGAGAGGGCTAACTTGTTGCAAAATAATAATGATAATAATAATAGCCTCATTAACACTTTCAGTGCCAGGCCGTGTTTTCCTTTTTACCCCGTTGATGCCACGGTCCACGGCCCATGTAATGTTAATATCGCCTAATCTATGTTTTAAATTATGCTATGTGTCTAATCTGCCCATTGCTTATCAAAGAATCATTTTCCAGTCAACATTGGCAAAGCAGATTGTGTTTTTTTTTTTTTTTTTTTTTTTTTTACTTTGATCATTCCGCTGGTTCTTTTTTGCATTTATCGCATTTTTTTCAAGAATGACCGACAGAAACAGGTTGAATGGGGGTACAGATGGGGGGAAGACACTCTGAGAAAGTTACGGCTTTGTCCGGGAATCGAACTTGCTACCCCAGATCCGTGACGAGCACGGTTGTCCCCGGCGCCGAAATAGCGCTCGAGGTACGCGGTGAGCTACTGGAGCTACCCGCAGATTGTGTTTTTATAGCTTCATTTCCTTTTTATAGCATTTTGAAAACCACTCTGTTTCGAAGAAAAAACAACACATCCCATGATAATCGCCTTTTACTGGAATATTCCAGAACATTATCATTCGTCGGTCTATTTATGAATAGTTTTCAAATAAACGCTAGATGGTCGATAGTATATGTGTGCGCACGCACGCTCGTGCCGCTGATAATCGCTGGTATTATTTCCTCATGGCTTTTACAGTGAAACAGCCATATCACATATAGTGGAAACGCTTATATCTCCATGAAAACGAGTCTGATTATCCTAACACTGATAACATAGATTCCTTACCTGACATCAGATGGTATCCAAATGGTATATTCCAATTCCTGATCACCATTTCGAAAAAATCGATAAGTATATTGATCCAACATGTGTACAGTATAACCCATGATCACCGTGGCTCAGATGCTCCAGAATGAACTCTGGTAACTCCGGCTGCATCAGTGGACTGGAAAATGTGGACTGGAATATTTTTTCCCCCCATCCATTTTCATTGAGTCCATTCCAAAAGGGTGATTTACCATTTTCACATCTGATCGCCGGCGGCCCCTGGATCTCCAACGGTAGGCTCGCGTGATGCAATATGATTTCAGATCGCTAATAAAAAAAATAAAAAGAAAATCCCGAGAAAAGCCGTGACGTGGCTTTCAACGTCACAATCGTAAACCCGAGATTAGCCGTGAGTGGCGCTCAAAGTGTTAAGATGTAGGCCTACTCTGTATAAAATATATATATCTCTTTGTGATTTACATGTTTCTTTTTGATTTACACGCTTCTTTTTGATTTACATAATTCTGAAACGGTTGTGCTTGTAAGTGGTATTTTGTACTTTTTTGCAGATCTCTTGTGGGAATGTGTTGTCACTTCCTATGTTGTCACTTCCTGTTTGTCTTGTATATACTAGGGTCACTTACCCTTCATGCTTCATGCAAGCCATTCTGAAGGTGTGTTCACACCGAAACGTCATGATTACAGGCTAGGGATGCCCCGATCGATCGGCCAGCGATCGGTATCGGCCGATATTCAGTATAAAAATGAGATTGGTGAATTCCAATAATGCTTTATTTTCGCCGATCGTGAAAACAGATTGAAAAACATGATCCAATTCTTAGCGGAGATCTCACTCGCTGACTTTTGTAGACACAGAGCTGCAAACTGCCGCTCCTCCTCCTCCTCCTGCCCCTCCCTTACCCGTATAAACACAGAGGAGGCTCCTATTGCCTCGGGCAATAGTCTGCTCTAGTCTAGTGCATGGGACCGTGAGCTAACGTTAGCTACCTAGCTATCGTTACTGTTTAAACAAAATTACCCAGTCAACTATTCACTTTTAGTTTAATACATGAGGCATTGTCTAACGGTATCTAGCCGGCTAGCTACTGATAGCTCCCGATATCAACAAATGCTCCAGCAATAGTCTAGTAGTGCATGTTGATACCTCCGTTAGCTCACATTAGCTCACGTTAGCTCACTGTTCAAAACAAAATGTCCCATTAAAGTAAATAGTTCACTGAGGCTTTGTCTTAACGTTATCTAGCCGGCTAGCAGTAGCTACAGATAGCTCCTGATATCAATGTCTTATAACATTGATTCGATGCGTATTCGAGCCCCGGCTTGCATCGCAGTCACGAACGGGGCTAGCTGAGGGAGTAGGGTATATCTGCAGAGCCGCAGATACCCTGAATGTGAATTGACCAAAGCAGAGTATACACACAGACAGTGGAGATAGCGAGCATTTTGACTTGTTGCGTGGTGGTGATGTCTCGCAGATAATACAACTACAAGTATAATTATATAATGTATAAAAAAAAAAAAAAAAAAAAAGTATATATATATATATTCTTTTTTAATTTATATAAAAACAAAAACGATCGGATCGGTATCAGCCGATATGGCTCAAGACGATCGGTGATCTGTATCGGTGGCAAAAAACGTGATCGGGGCATCCCTATTACAGGCTGCCAATAAATTTGGAAAAACCTGGAGTGCGTGCCTGGACATTGTTTCCCTATTTTTATGTATTTAAAGGAAGGCAATAGTTTTGAGACCATTAAGAGCCTCAAGAGGATGTGTGACATCTCCGCCATCTTATGTCTGAAATTCAAGATCCACTACCTAAAAATTACATCATAAATCCTAGGGAGATATTTTCATAATCAGATGTGAAGCACCTCAAAGACCCGGCGATGTCATTAACTTGCTCGCTTGTTTATTCACGGTTAGCCATTCTGCCCCTAGTGGCGGCTCACAGTCACGGCTATGAGAGAACGCCTTGCTGTGTGTCCTTGTAGAGATGGCAAATGGTGCATTTATATAGCGCTTTTATCCAAAGCCCTTTATAATTTTTGTTCCTCACATTCACCCATTCACTCACCGACAGCAGAGGTGCCAACCTGCTCATCGGGAGCGATTAGAGGTTAAGTGTCTTGCTCAAGGACACTTCGACACGCTGCCCGGGAGGAGAGGGAATTGAACCTGGAACCTTCAGATTACCAGACGACCGCTCTACCTCCTAATCCACTGTCGCCCCAGAGATGAAAACAGTAAGGTGGAGGGCCGGTGTTCTGCGAAATTCTACTACTCTGCTGAGAACTGCTGCCGTAGCGCGAATCGCCTATATCTTTGGACAGCTGGGTGACGTCACCCTATAGTTCACTCTGAATTCCAACAGGTGTACCGACATTTTATCATCTACAAATACATTCGGCTGCAAAGCCAATTACATGCAAATATTTACATGCGTATACAGTTCAAAAGGTGCAATGAAAAACATATGTTTAAGATATTGTTTAAGATATATCAACAAGACGTTAGTCAGCAAGGTGGCAGAATATTGTAGAGTGAACGATTGTGGGTCATGCGCATGCGTGCGCAAGTGCAGGAGCGCTGGCAGCAGAATTCAGCAGGTAGTAGAATTTCGCAGAACACCGGGAGCAAACTGTTTAGAAAAAAATATATATATATTGACCTAGAACTGACTAATTTATTATCGTTTGACAATAGTGAATCCTCAGATATCCACCACAACAACCTCTAGATGTTTTGTTTTGCTGTGTTGACGCTCCTTTATGCATAAAACAATACAAATCACCCTTTCCATTGTCTGCATACAGTACCTGCTTCGCTGTCTGAACAGTAGGCTTCAGTCTCGTAATCCGGCTTGTGGACCTCGACCCCTTCTATGTGGTTCAGTTTGGCGTAGAAAGTGTTTGAACATGCGTTCTTTTTATCATAACGTTGAACTCTACCTGAGGAAGGAGATGAAGGGGGGAAAGACTTTGAACAACAAAACAAACACTCAAGAGAAAATAATTAAATGTGATGCGATTTCACGTTAAGTAACAATATAATTTACTGCATTTTGAGGTGAAATGTGAGTTTTAAATTAATCATGAACTCTGCCAAAAGGCTGGTGAGCGGTTGCCATGGTAACCAAGGACTCTGTGGCGGAAACCACTGGATCGTGGTACACAATAGTCCCTTTTGACCAAATGAACCATTCAATGTCCAATTCTTCCCTACGAAGTCAAACAGCAGGCAGCTATTGTTGGCAGCAAATGTAGACAATATATACAGTCAGGTCCATAAATATTTGGACCAAGTACTTGTGCCAACGATACCTTTGGAGGTAAAACCTTGACACCATTTCTTCCAGTTTGACAACTTATTGCCATTTGCCTTTGTATGGTAAAATTGTCCCTCGTTAATGTTACCAGAAAGTATATATGTGCATGTTCATGTGTTTTCCTTAGTGTAAGTCTCATAAACGATGGCATTGTTGTTAGGACACCAGGGCTAGGAGATAGACCACTACATCCCATCCGCAATCCGGCTACTGATTTCAAACAAGCCAGAGTATCCCCCCCAGAGGCTGGACATCACAGCACAGAATGTTATTATAGTATTTACAGAGGCTGGACATCACCGTACAGAATGTTATAGTTTAGTTTAATAGTTTCTTTAATAGTTGTTGTGACGTACATGGGTACTGTATGTGGGTTGGTCATTATCATTATTACTGTATTTATGACACCATTTGAACATCAGGTTAGTATATGTAATATGTGTTATTATTTGTATGTGGTATGTGTGTGTGTCATGGTACTAATGCCTGTCCATTTCTTTCTTTGGCAGGTGCCGCCCGTCCCTACACTGAAGAGTGCTGATTGCCTGATGAGTGGCAGCTGACGGCAATCACCTCGAGGGGCCGGTGGATAAAACCTGACAAGCACGCACACACACACATCCTGGCGCCTCATGGAGTCATTTGCCAGTGACCATAGGGTTGGAGGTTGCCCTTGATTGGGAGCATGTCTATGTTCCCCGGGTCCTATGTTCCCCGGGTTCTATGTTCCCCGCTTTGATTGATTGAACATTTTAGACCACCAGCCCTGATTCCAAACTCTAACCTTAACCAGTTCGAAAGAGGGCCTAAGCTTAACCGTTCGAAACAACGCGGACATTAATAATTAATCAAATACAAATTTATAAAATTTTCAATCTATTAATCAATCAAAGTGGGGAACATAGAACCCGGGGAACATAGGGATGATCCCCCTTGATTTACCACTGTTCATTTGTGGAATTATTATAATACTGCCCTTTGTTTCCACTGTTGTGTGGGTTTGATATTGTGACCTCATTGTGATTAGTGTGTTCTCACGTTCACACTACTTACCTGGTAGGCATTGTGTCTGTTGGTGTTGCTACCAGGTAAGTGTATATATATATGTATATTGTGGCCTCTGTGCCACCCGTGTGGAATTTGTTAATATATATATATATGTATTGGGCCTTCTGCCTATTTTGCCACCACTAAGTAATTATATATCTTGTTGGCCTCTGTGCCTATTTGCCACTATTAAGTGGACATATATATATATATATATATATATATATATATATATATATATATATATATATATATATATATATATATATATATATATATATATATATATTGGGCTGTGCACGTTGTGTACATGTGCTGGGTGATTCCCAGACTGCCAACCACATGGCTTGTGGTTGTGTCCTGTGACACTAGGTCACTAGGGCTTGTGCTTACCTTTATTATAGCTACCTTGTTTGTTCTCCCCTTACCCTTTTCCCTGTTTGTCTATTTGTTGTGGGTTTAATTCCCCTCCTCTGTGTTATAATAAATATCATTTACTATTTGGAAAACGCATGTTTATTTCTTGCCTGCCGGGACCAGTTCTTAAAGCACCTACTGGACGGGCTGGTTTTCATGTACAGCCCGCTCCAGCTAAATTTTATATGGTCATCAGACCTTTGTACATGACAGTTGTCATAGTAAAATACAGAATACTTTTCCATGAAATGCTTTTTTCTGTATGAGCTCCTGAGTGTGCTAGATAAAAAGTATAAAATAGAAAAAGTCAACAGTACATAAACAAAAAGTGTTCAGTCAATCAATATACAATACAGAGTAAAAAAAGAGTAACAGTGAGGTACAATGCAGCAATGGGATCAGGTACAACTTAGGGTAAGGTGCAATGACCTATAAATTGTAGTGCAAATATAAAGTGTGTTCAAGTGTTTAAAGTGAGTAGAGTGGGTGTTACGGTGAGTGTTTATTTAAAGTGAGTGTGTGAGTGTAGATGATGGGTTGTTAAATAGTGTCATTGTCGTTGAGCTATCATGTTGTTATAGTATTCACAGAGGCTGGACATCACAGTACAGAATGTTGTTATAGTATTTACAGAGGATGGACATCACCGCACGGAATATTATTATAGTATTTACAGACGGTTTTGTGTGCTATGTGGTATGACTGTATTTAACTGTGTTGGCTGTTACTTTTGTACAAACAAAATGTCTACTTGTGGATAATAAAGTATCTGAAATCTGATACATGAAGCAACCTCTCATCTCATCCTCTCCCCTCTCCACCCACTTTCCTCCTCTACTCACTCCTCTCCCCTCCCCCTCCCCTCTCACCAGTATCAGTGCATCCCTTTATGTACATAACATCAGATATACGGTAATTCAAGAAAAGGTTCTGTACCCCATCAATTACAGGAAGGTTTAAATAAACACGACCTACCAATCCTTTAAAAAAAAAAGTCGTCTAACCCCTGTCTTACCACTGTAGGTGCAAATAAAGGAACCCTTGGCCACGTCGTCCAGACAGCGGACGCCCCAGCCTCTGCCCAGAGTCATGAAGATCTGCAGCCGCAGCTGGAGGCCACTCTGCACCAGCCGGTTGGAGCACATGCGAGGGTCACAGCGACACTGAGAGTTACACTCGTACACCCTGAGGAGACGTGGGCAAAGGGAGGACGTTTCCAGTTCAAGTTTTGTTTTATTTGTCACATATAAAGTGAAATGCTTGGTTCTGTATGATCCTCCTGAGATTGTGCTTCATCAAGATTCAAGAGTTTTATTCATCACATACATACCAGGGCATACAGTGAAATGCGGTTGGCCCTGCCCGCTTCGATTGTGCAATAAAACAATAGTAATAATAATAAAAATAACTAGAATAGACATGGTAAAATAGACATGTTAATAAATCGCTTAAAGGCACTGGATCCTATGTACATTCCTATACAATGTGCAGTTTTTCTTCTATGTCCCTATGCTAGTATGCTATACTTGCCATTACTAACTATACTATACAACAATTTATTTTCTTAAAGTGTCCTTTTCCTTCCTTTAAAGCGTCCTTTTCTTGTGTGTTTAAAGTGACCTGTGGTGCGTTTGTGTGAGTACAAGTGCAGAATGTTGTGTTGTGTTGTGTGTGTGTATGTGTGTGTTCATGTGTGCTTGTGTGTGGATAAATCATTGTTCATTGTTCTGATTAGGGATGTCCCGATCCGATCACGTGATTTGACGAAGATCGGGATCGGCAAAAAAAATATTCAACAAACATGACCATGTTCACGTCTTTTTTTTTTGATCCACTTTTTCTCCCATTTTCTATTTTTCTCCCATCCCAATTTCGTATCATCCAATTCAACCCTCCCCTGTCTCGAACGCTGTTTCTTGCCTCCCACAAGCCGGCTGCAATGTGGACTAAGTCATACATAGCACGAGTCGCCTCCGATACTCGAGGTAACAGCAGTCGCATCTTTTCACCTGCGCGGCGCGATCTTTCAGCGTCAGGGGTCTGCGCTTTGGAGGGGCGCCGCCCCCATCGCTTCCTGATTCTACTGCGCAGGCGCACCAACCGACCTGTAGGAGTCGCTGTCCACAACGCCCGATCCCCACCCACCAGTTTCCCACCCCCTAATACTGCCAATGTGTAATAGTACGGACGACCAGCTAAACTGAAAGCAATGTGGAGCGCTGGGCTCGAACAGGCGAACCCAGCATCTCCAGTATTCGTGGTGAGCGCCTTGCCCACTGCACCACATAGCCGCCCGACCATGTTCATGTCTTAAACTCATACTGAGGCCTTAGTTTTGGTTTTAAATTGCACATCATCATTCATTTATTTATTGTCGCAGAAGAATTTTGCCTTTGATTTAATTATACATCAAATTATTTATGTCAAGGATTGCAATGCCTCGCTTGAATGAAGTTAACTTTTCACCTGGATAACGTCAACATTCAGGGTGAATGTAATGTGCGAAATTGGGATACAAAAAATAAATATGTAAATTTTTTTTTTTTTTTTTTATGGGATCGGGAAAGATCGGTATCGGTAGATACTCAAAATCACATGATCGGGATCGGATCGGGAGCAAATCTTTTTTATCGGGACATCCCTAGTTCTGATGGCCTGAGGGAAGAAGCTGAGCCTTAGTCTCTCTGTTCTTGTTGCGTGTATACAGAGGCGCTTGCCTGACCGCAGCAGCTTGAACAGCTTCATACAGTAAAAAGAAGTTTACATTTACATTTAGTCATTTAGCTGACGCTATTATCCAAGGCGACTTACAAGTTCTGTACGACAAGTCATCAGGAAGGGCACAACTCTATCAGCTGAGTAACAATGTTCATCAAAGTGTTGAGTGCTACAGTGTAGGTTAGTTTATTAGGACAAGTGCATGAAGTTAAGAATAAAGACCAAACACTATACAAAATATACAATATACAAAGTACTAAAGTACAAAATGCAAACGCATGCAAAAATGAGGCAGAGATGTAGTGCAAATACTTTAGTAATAAATAGATAAAATATGGTGTAGCGTTAAAAAAGTGTAACTCTCCATACGATACTATAATCACAATATTAACTCACCATACGATACTGACAAATTTGGCCCTCAATAACGATAATATCACGATACATGATATCTGCGATATATTGCAAGAAATGTAATCTACGATACATCATGACTAAGATTATGGTGTCGACAGCTTCCTCGTTGATTGTTATAACCTTCCGTGAAGTCTCTGCGTTGTGTTTGTTTGTTGTTTGTTGAGGCAATCTTACTGGCTGTCCCTGTTAACACTTTGACTGCCCAAGCTTAATTCCTTTTTACCCCCTTGAATGCCCAAGGCCACTTCAATGTTAACGTTAATATCGCCTAATCTATGTTTTAAATTATGGCTCTGTGTCTAATCTGCCCGTCGCATTATCAATGACCTATTTCCAGTCAACATTGTCGAAGCAGATTGTTTTTTTATCGGTTCATTTCCGTTTCATAGCATTTAGAAAACCTCTCGTTTTCACGGAGAAAAAAGAGGTTTCCATGATAATCGCCTTTTACTGGAATATTCTAGAACGTTGTCATTGTTCGGCCTATTTATGAATCGTTTTCAAATAAACGCTAGATTATCGATAGTATATGTGTATGCATGCACGCTCATGGCGCGCACTGAAAATCGCTTCTCCTATTTCCTGACGGCGCGCATAGTCAAACAGCCATATCACATAATAGCTTATATATCCGTGAAAACGAGTCTGATTATCCTTAATTGTAACATAGATTCCTTACCTGAGATCAGATGGTATCCAAGTGGATTATTCCAATTCCTGATCGGCATTCGGAAAAAATCAATCTTTTTATTGATTCACCGTGTATACAGTAAAACACATATTCCCCACGGCTCCGAGAGGCCAGCATGAAGCTGGTAGATGCCGGCTGCGTGAGTGAGAAGTAAAATGTGGAGTGCAGGTTTTTTTTTCTCATTCATTTTCATTGAGTTCAATCCAAAAGGGTGAATTACCACCTGGGAGACGATAGGGGGCGCTTTTTTCACATCTGAGCGCCTGAGGTAGCTGAATTTCCAACGGTAGACTTGGTTGATGAAATATGATTTCAGATCGCTAAAAAAAAAAGAGAAAATACGAGAATTCTCGTGAGTGGGCATTCAACCCGCGGGGGGTAAACCAGAGAAATCTCGGGCGTGGCATGCAAAGTGTTAATGCATCCGGACAAAAGAATGTACTTGGGAGTCGTCGTCTCATATCAGCAGGATGTTTATCTCCATAAACATAGCATCTCGTACAGAATGAACGAATTGTAAGTCTTTGAGGTTATAAGAAACTAGATTAACCCTTTCACTGCCACACGACAGAAGGTTAACCCTTTACTATCACACAACCGAGGGTCGCCGTAAAAGGGTTAACCTGCTGTCGTGTGGCAGTGAAAGGGTTAACCTTCTCAGGGTTCCCACGCTTGCCTAGAATTTCGTTTCCATACTACCTCCTGATTTTCCAGGTACCATATTAAGTGATGATCTATAGGCCCCTGAAGTTTTCCACCCCCATCCGCGCCCCCCTCCCCTCACACACACAACCCCCTGACTACTTACTTGATTTAAAAGATGTGCCAGTCAAAACTACATTGCAAATGCTTAGAGATGGTGTCTTATTGATAATATCAATGCATGAAATAATGCAACAAGCTGTAGATGAACAACAATTTATTGAACTGGAACACATGAGCACTGGGATTGATATATGTTCTCTCTTCCACTCCACTCCTCTCCTATCTCATCCTGTCCTCTTCTCTCCACACCTCCCCTCGTGTCCGCTCCGGTCTTCTCTTCCTACTCTTCTCAACTCCTCTCCACTGTTCTCCCTTTTCCTCTGTCATCCTCCTCTTCCATCTTCGCGGCCTCTTCTCTTCCTCCTCCCTTGGGGGAACTAATGGGATAACTGGGGTTGCAACAAAAGTGCAACTAGGGCTAAAAACCCAATGAAATAAAATAATAATAAATAATATGCTTCTTAGCAGATTTCTTAGCTTAACATAACAGACCTAAGTTTGGGGGAACTAATGGGATAACTGGGGTTGCAACAAAAGTGCAACTAAGGGCTAAAAACAATGAAATAAAATAATAATAATAATAAATAATAATAAATAATATATCCTTCTTAGCAGACTTCTTAGCTTAACATGCCAGGGAACTAATGGGATAACTGGGGATGTTGTTTGCTCCTGACAAGAGTCTCAAAGTCTGGGGTGATGGTAGACAAAGCAACTCTGAGGTCATGCTCAATGCCCCTCTCCACTCCTCTTACTCCTCCTCTCTACAGTCTGAAGATCTGAAACAGAATGTTATTTTGAGTTAAAATTAGTCATCTCCATAACCTAAAATGGTGTTATATTTGTCTTTATGTGACCAATAAACATTACAATCTTTCATACATCCATAAAGGCTATTGCGCATACCTCATTGCTTTAACTTATTGACACTCTTGCAGCTCTTTCAGGGCTTTGTCTAGAGCTGCTATCTCTTCCTTTTTATCAGCAACCCCTTTCCGATAGGCATTCGATTTTGACAGCAGTGTAAAATCGTGCTTCTTCTCTGCCATGACTGCCATTTCATGTGCTTCTTTCTCCATTGTTTCAGCACTAGTCATTACTTTTTGCCGCTTTGTTTTCACCTTCTGGATTTCCTGGCAGAGCTCCTTTCTTTTCTTCTCTTTGGTGGTTTGCTCTCTCAACTTCTTCTGGTCTTCCAGATACATCTCATATCTTGTCCTTGCTCCACTGCAGAGTTGCTTGAGGTCTTTTGGAAGAGCTTCATCTGTGTGCCCAGCCATTGCATCATGGACCAAGCGCATTGCTATTAGCGTCTTCTCCTGTAGGTTTTCAACAAGCATATCCTTGTTAACAGAGTACCCCCTTTCTACTGCAGCTTGTCCATGATACAGAGTGAAGAGACATTTCATGATGTTCCACAGTTCTGCATACTCTTCTTTGCCACTGAGATATCTTCCGAAGAATTCATCAAGTCTGCAGCTGTAAACAAATTCTTGGAACTCTGCTTTGTGGTTTGTGTTGACATCGAGTGAATGCTTTATACTGAGAAAGGACTGTGTCACACTCTGTGGCAGGGCACCATCCAGCATTGAGGAGAACCTGAAGGAGTTTCTCAAACATTGCTGTTGTACTTTCGGTTTCTGTCACAATCATCACAGGGTCAAGGGACCTCATATGCCGCACAGCTAGATACGTGAGAGGACTTCTCCATAATTTTCTTGCAGGTCATTGCGAGTAAGGAGACGCATTCTTTTTTGAACTCCACGACTTTCACTGGATTTTCCTGGAGCTTCTCAGATGCCTTCTGCAAAGCTTGCTTGGTTGAAAATCCTATGTCCAGGTGTTTGAGAGGGACATGGATTTGCTTCTCTTGGGGGTCCAGTTTAGTGAGCTGGAGAGGTGTCTTGATCTTTGCCAGCTCTTCTCTCTTGATAAAGCATGACAGCATGCCTGTCAGGGTGCTTTGGAGCTCCTTTGCCAAGAATGGCACCATTGGGGCATCTGTCTGAAATACCTCCAAAAAAGGCTTCAGCTGTCTTGCAACAAAAGCAAAAAACTCAAGTTTAGCCAGGAAAAGAGGGTCTTCGGTTGCCTTCTTGACTGTCAAGTAGGACGCAGATGTTGGCACTTTACTCTTCGGAAGTTTCTTGTGGCTGTGGATGTACGCCATCACAGCTGGCCACACTTCGATTGCCCGCTCATCAACTTGCAAGTCTTCAACCCATCAAGTGGCACAGAACTTCAGAGGAAATCTTGCAATTTTAGTCAGCTCACTGAAATCCTCTCGCCCTTGCTGGCGAGTCATGGAACACCTGCTAAAGCGCTCTCAGCACATCTCCGATTTTCCAATCCGTTTCCCTCTCTCCGGTCTGGAAACTTCCATGCACAACATGCAGACCACAACATCCCAGGTTGATGAGCTTTGGTGCATCTGGGTCCTCTTTGCTCTTGTCCTCTTGGAATATTCTTAAGAACTTCCAATTCACTGTAGGGCCGTCCATTGATATTTGCAGGAGCTTCTTGGGGTCCAGAGGTGACAGGGATCTGTTGATACCCTCCAAGAGCTTCTCTGCCTATAACTGGCTCGTTATGAGAGCTAACGTTGGCTAGCTACTGTACCTGGCGCTGGCTAACTGGCTCGTTATGAGAGCTAACGTTGGTAGCTACTGTACCTGGCGCTGGCTAACTGCTTCGTTATGAGAGCTAACGTTGATAGCTACTGTACCTGGCGCTGGCTAACTGGCTCGTTATGAGAGCTAACGTTGGCTAGCTAGTTAGCAAGATTGCACTGCTTACTAACTAACGTTGATAAACCCAGGTTTAAAACACAGCTACTTACATTTGAGGATAAACTTGCATAAGAAGTTTCACTCAAGTTTCACTGTAGATGCCAAGGCTCCCTTGGCTCACCAAGTTGCCTGCATCAAATTCCAACATCCAATATACCATATAGGATGCCAAGAGCATGCTCTACAACATGGGATCATCCATTTCCATCTACAGTAAAAGCTGTTCACATGTAAAGGGTTTTTATAAACTCATGTTAATTCTGTGCTCAATAGTTAAATTTTATTACACATCATCCAATAAGATTTTACAGGACAACTGTTTCTATTTCCATGTAATTGGTAACTTTTGCTCAGTTTCCATGCCTTTCCATACCTGGAAAATGAAAAAATGAATCCCATGTTTTCCAGGTACCGTGGGAACCCTGCTTCTGTGTATTGTCGCAGTGAAAAGGGTTAACCACTTGGTAGCGAGGCAGTGAAAGGGTTAATAGATTATATCTCCCGACACCCGCTCTGTGAACTGAAAATGAAAAAATACCCTTAAAAAGGCAAAAAGATGGATTTTCTTTTATTTATTCACAGAATTTACATGAAAGCTTATCAGATTATTTAGTGTGCATCATAAACTGGCCAATTGTATACAAATTGCCTCTTAAACACACTTGATTATTATTAACGTACGGTTATATCTATAACCATAGTTATATGAGTATAGTGACGCTCTGCGTCTACTGGAATACATCCCTGTATCAGTACTAGCACTGAATAAATCTTCACATGCACCTATATACACCCACTCGCCTGGCCACCCCCCCATCCGCTCCTCTACATAAGCAGGGGTGTGGCCATACTAACAGCTCCTTCCCAAGACTTTCACCACCAAGGCGAAGACCACGGGGTCCTCAGTGAGTCCGACACAGAGCGTCACTATACTCATAACTATGGATATAGATATAACCGTACGTTATAGTATCGTATAGCTCCGCTCTGCGTCTACTCGTTTACAACAGGTTTGACACAGCGGCCCCGGCCAGTCTGCCCCCCCCCCCCCCACCCCCCCGTCCCAGCATGGCCAAGGACTACAGGCCGGTGGCTCTAACCCAGGGCTGGGCGATTAAATATTGCGATATATTTTAATAATCGATATCTAATATCGGAAAAAAAAAAAAATCGAATCGAATCGATTTTTTTTTTTATATATATATATATATATATATATATATATATATATATATATATATATATATATATATTTTTTATTTTTTTTTGACCTGCAACAGGGCAGTTTTAAAACCAGAGACAGTGGACAGACATGTCTTTCTTGCCTGCAACTTAAAGTAATGGCTTTGATTGTCCAAATGACAATACTGACCAAATTGAGATTTATTTTTCTCTTGTCCATTTATTTTGCTTGCTTTCTAATTTAAAATACAGTTTGAAACAGTCTGTACACAGTAGGCTATGTGTGCTAGCAGAACTAGACTCGTCACAAGTCACGGTGCACATGTGCGGTGGTTTGTCCACCAAAAAAGCGCCAAAAGATTGAAAATAAACTAGCAGAGCCAGAACTGTTCAACTCCCCTGGAGCCACAGCCAGCAGAGAAGCCGGTTTACTTTCGCTTTTAAACCAGCTGCAGCCTGAGAACTGGAGTGTGAGGGGATGTAACACTAAAGATGGCGGCAATGACAAAGAATAGCTGCAAAATAAACATACATCTGTTGTTAAAAAAAATATATATATATATACTTATAACAATTCGATAATTATCGATATCGAGAAATATGATAACATTATCATATCGTTATCGCGATATGATTTTTTTCCATATCGCCCAGCCCTACTCTAACCTCTCATATAATGAAGACCATGGAGAGGTTAGTCCTGGAGCAACTCCGCCCGGTGACCAAACCCCACCTAGACCCACTCCAGTTCGCCTACCAGCCCCGACTGGGGGTAGAGGATGCTGTCATCTACCTGCTGAACCGAGCCTACACTCACCTAGACAAGCCGGGGAGCACTGTGAGAATCATGTTCTTTGACTTCTCCAGTGCTTTTGATACCATAAGGCCTGGGCTACTGGGTGAGAAGTTGGAGGCGATGCAAGTAGAGGCCCCCCTGGTGTCCTGGGTTGTGGACTATCTGACGGGAAGACCACAGTACATGCGCCTACGGAGCTGTGTGTCAGACAGACTGGTCAGCAACACCGGGGCCCCGCAGGGGACAGTCCTCTCTCCCTTCCTCTTCACTGTCTACACCAACGACTTCCACTATCGGTCAGAGTCCTGCCACCTTCAGAAGTTTTGATGACTCTGCGATAGTGGAATGTATAAAGGACGGTGACGAGAGGGAATACCGGGAACTGGTAGTGGACTTTGTCACATGGTGCGATAAAAACCACCTGCAGCTAAATGTGGCGAAGACCAAGGAACTGGTTGTGGAGCTGGGGAGGAGGAGGAGTGCACCTGTGACCCCCGTTTCCATCAGGGGAGTTGATGTGGACATGGTTGAGGTGTACAAATACCTCGGTGTGCACATCGACAACAAACTGAACGGGTCAAAACATGCAGAAGCACTATACAAGAAGGGCCAGAGCCGACTCTACTTCCTCAGAAGGCTGAGATCCTTCAATGTCTGTACAAGGATGTTGAGGATGTTCTATGAGTCGGTGGTGGCGGGCGCCTTCTTGTACGCTGTGACCTGCTGGGGCAGCGGACTGAGAGCAGTGGACACAACCAGGCTGGATAAGCTGGTCAGGAAGGCCAGCAGCGTGGTTGGGGTGGAGCTGGACTCTCTAGCGAGGGTGGCGGAGAGGAGGAGCCTCGCTAAGCTCCAGGCCATCAGGGAAAACCCCACCCACCCACTATACACAGACTTGGCTGACAGGAGGAGCATGTTCAGTGCTAGGCTCACACTACCCAAATGCAGCACTGAACGGCACAGGAAGTCCTTCATTCCAACAGCCATCAGACTATATAATGCATCACTGTGCCTCACTGCATCACTGAGCACAGAGCGGCAGCTCAATAGTGGCAGGAGGACGCGACTAGCGGCCTCCAGGCTCCACAACAGGGGGCAGCGACGGCTGCCAGACATTGATCTAGGTCTTATTGGAACCCAAGGAGGACAATACACTACCTAAAGCATCAAGTCAAGTCAAGTCAAGAGTTTTATTTGTCACAGCATACAAGTATACAATGAAATGCGGGTGGTCTTGCCCGCAACAATGTGCAATACAGTGGTACAAGTTAACATATAATAGAATCCAATAAAAACAACATTGTGCAATAAACAGGTAACAGGTAACATGGTGGGACATCTCGGTATCTGTACATAGTTATTTACAGGGCATATAGGACATGCTAGGTAGCTTTGGTAGTGCAATACACTGTTACTGTTGTTATACTAATTTAAAGTGACCTTTCCTTTTTGGCCATAAGTGTGGGCGTGTGCGGCATGAGTGTGTGCCTGCTCATGTTAAAGTGTTAAAGTGGCTGCTAGTGTGTGAGCGTGCACAGCGTGCGTGTCGTGTGTGTGCTCATGTGTGCTTGTGTGTGGATAGATCAGTGTTCTGTGGCAATCAGTGTTCATTGTTCATACTGCACCTTGTGACACTGTGAATACTGGAATATATATTTCATTTAGTTAGATTTAAATTATAATTATATTGACCAAATTGTTTACCCCATGCTCAGTATGCTCAGTATATTCTTACTGTATTTATTTCTGTATATTTTATTTCATTTCATTTTATCCTATTTTATTTTACTCTACTCTTATCCTAGGCAACTTGATTTGATTTGTGTTATTATTCTAATTTGTGACCCGTCCTGTCTAAATGTTTAAATGTTGAGCGATTTGCAGTGTCTAATTTCCCACGGGATAATAAAAGTATTTCTATTTCTATTTCTACTGGAATACAGGAGCTGAGCAGAGCGGAAGCTCGACAAATGTACCCGCTGAGGCCCCCCACAACCATCAGAACCGGGGAGGACCCGAGCCCCCCGGACCCCCCTAGTGGAGAACGGGAGGGAATCGGATCAGACTGTGCGAAGAGGGGTTTAGCAACTCAAACGCACAGGGTGAGCAGACCGTGGGACTTACCTTCCCACAGAAGAACGCACGACTACACAAACGCGCAACCCACATGCCACTAGGGAACGAACGGGAAGAAACAAAACCCCCGTTACAACCCCTAATATCACGGGGTCAAGGGCAAAAACCAAACCCTGTGGCAAGGCCGTAGCAGCGGAGCGCGAAGGAGGACCCAGCTCCAGGAAGGGACTGGACCCCCCGGAAAAGGGGGCCTGGTGAGGCCAACGACGCCGCAGCATCAAGACCCCACCAGGCGGTCACTAGTGACACCACCCCCCACATCGCCAGCGTATTCGGACAGGGCCCATCCAAGAGCAGGCCCTTCCCCCCTACAGCACGCCGCCCCGAAGCACTCAAGAGGCTACACCCACAGCGGGACCAGGCAGCGCACTGGGGAGACAACCCCCAAAAGAGGTCGATCCCTCAATCCAGGCAACAGGCCACTCGACCTGAGCCTGGAGCACTGCGGACTAGACAGGCGCCAAAGGGGTCTGCTGAAAACAGCACCCCGGCGGAAGGGGCGTATGCTGGTATGCTGAGCACCATGTCGCAGCCTTTTTATTTTTTATTTTTTTTCTAAATCAACTCTTCCTCTCCTTGTTAACTACAACAAGCAATGCTGTTTGTTATTTAAGATGAGGTCGGACTCGGCACTGACAGATTTGTGTTAATTATGCTGCTTTTATAAAGCCTCAAATGACGGCTTACAATATACAATTTTGGCTGGTAGCTCTCGGGCTAGGTGGTAAATAAAAAAGTAGATCTTGGTTCAAAAAAGGTTGGCCACCCCTGCTCTAGAGGGGCAGAGGCAGAGAAGGCTGACATGATTGGCAGACCCGAGAGTTGACTCCTCTACCAACACACCTGGAAACCAACCACCACCTTGGTTCTAACATGAGGCGGTTGTTCCTATAACCCCCCCCAAGAAAAAAACTCCAAAACACAACTGCGGGTATACACTGGCTACAGCAGTACAAGTGTTTCAGTTTTCAAGAAGGGGTTAACCCAGGCCAACAGGTAGACGAAAACAAATTCAGACCTGGGCCCGGCGGACCGGGACATACACAGGGATGCCAGAGGGGTTCCACAAAAACCACCTCCCCAGCCCCGCCAAGCAGGAGAAGAGGCAAAAAAAAAAAAAAAAGAAATGGAGAAGGACCAGGCTCCTTAGCACAGCGCAAGGTACAACACAATATGGACCAAGCAACAGTGAAGGATAACACGCAGTGACATAATCACGAACATCTCCATAACATCAAACCCTGCAACGCCAGGGCCGACCCAGCATTTTCCCCCCGAAAAAGCACAAGTCCCTCAGGGTACCAGAACAGCAGATATGCGCCCCGGCGGACAACCGGTTAACTGTAGGGGTGGGCGATATATCGAGTATACTCGATGTATCGCGGATTGTTCAACCCGAGATGTAGTACTGTACTATATCGCGAACATCGAGTATTAGTTTATATGGCGCCGCCCGCGGCCGAGAGACACTCGCAGTGCTTTCCTCGAGAAGGGACGGCGGAGCTAATAGGCTAACGTTAGTGTACTGGTCCCGACTGTAGCAGGGACGGCGGAGCTAATAGGCTAACGTTAGTGTAGTGGTCCCGACTGTAGCAGGGACGGCGGAGCTAATAGGCTAACGTTAGTGTACTGGTCCCGACTGTAGCAGGGACGGTGGAGCTAATAGGCTAACGTTAGTGTAGTGGTCCCCACTGTAGCCGGGAGGACGGCGTAGCTAATAGGCTAACGTTAGTGTAGTGGTCCCGACTGTAGCCGGGAGGACGGCGTAGCTAATAGGCTAACGTTAGTGTACTGGTCCCGACTGTAGAAGGGACGGCGGAGCTAATAGGCTAACGTTAGTGTACTGGTCCCGACTGTAGCAGGGACGGCGGAGCTAATAGGCTAACGTTAGTGTACTGGTCCCGACTGTAGCAGGGACGGCGGAGCTAATAGGCTTACGTTAGTGTACTGGTCCCGACTGTAGCAGGGACGGCGGAGCTAATAGGCTAACGTTAGTGTACTGGTCCCGACTGTAGCAGGGACGGCGGAGCTAATAGGCTAACGTTAGTGTACTGGTCCCGACTGTAGCAGGGACGGCGGAGCTAATAGGCTAACGTTAGTGTACTGGTCCCGACTGTAGCAGGGACGGCGGAGCTAATAGGCTAACGTTAGTGTACTGGTCCCGACTGTAGCAGGGACGGCGGAGCTAATAGGCTAACTTTAGTGTACTGGTCCCGACTGTAGCAGGGACGGCGGAGCTAATAGGCTAACATTAGTGTACTGGTCCCGACTGTAGCAGGGACGGCGGAGCTAATAGGCTAACGTTAGTGTACTGGTCCCGACTGTAGCAGGGACGGCGGAGCTAATAGGCTAACGTTAGTGTAGTGGTCCCGACTGTAGCAGGGACGGCGGAGCTAATAGGCTAACGTTAGTGTACTGGTCCCAACTGTAGCAGGGACGGCGGAGCTATAGGCTAACGTTAGTGTACTGGTCCCGAGTGTAGCAGGGACGGCGGAAAAGCGGTCAAAGTGGACTAAAGGGTTAAATCAAGCATTTTTAAGTGCTTTAGAGGAAATGTCAAAATATCGCGATATCATTTAGAGGCCATATCGCCCAGCCCTAGTTAACCGACCTGGTCCAGCGCGACCAGAACCAGTCCCGTGTCCTAATCACGCCGCCATCCCCAGTCCCAGGAGGGGGGTAGGTACGTGTGTCGATCTAAAACATCACAGAGGGCGCCACCAAGCCGCGCCCCACCCCAAAGGCGTGAGACCGTTCCGCCAATGCTTTGATCTATTCCGTTATCTCCCCCCAGAGATGAACGAGAATTCATCGAGACTAACCTAGTACACTGGCGCTCGGAAGATACAAAACTCCATCCCAGTTGCCCCACAAAAATGCTGTTTCAATGATGAGCAACCAAGGCAAGCAAGCCCATGCGTGGCTCCTATCAGAAGCACCCAGGGCCAGCACTATGTACACATCGAGACCCAAAACATATCAATGGTAATTCTAACAAGAACCCAGATAACGTTCCCTCCAAGCCGCCTGGGAGAGCGGCAGGAAGCTGGCCAAGACACAGATATGGGTCCCATATGACGCGCCCAAGGGAAAACACCCCTGTCAACCCTGCCCTATAAAGAGGAGACCGGGAACCCCCAGAGAGAGACTTTCCACGTGAGTAATAATTGAAAAGACATATGCAACATTGAGCTATGTAACAATTGGACTAAGACTCTCTGAGGAGGCTCCCTCACTGAGAGGGAGGTTCTGAACTCACCGAGGAGGCTCTGAAACTCCCCGAGGAGGAGGCTCTGACCCAATATACACACTACTAGTAGGGAGCAGAGCAGAAGAACAAATTGTCTCTACTGCATTGCATCACCTACCAAGCTCAAGACAGATACAACAGAGCAGAACTTTTTTTTAAGTTCTACTCACCTTGACAATAACAGAGGTCCACAACATGGAGCCTGAACAGAACTCACGAAAGTCTCACAACCAATAGAAACGCGCCCAGTGACGTACTCTATGGCGGGGGGAATTCCGTGGCCCACCGCCCAATATGGCGTGGGACCAGGAAACTCCCTTCCCCCCTCCCTACCCCGTGACGCGCTGACCCAGCAACGTGACAGGAAGCCCGAAGGACAGGAGGCCCAACCCCCTGACCAATCAGAAAAAGGGGAGGGAGGGTTTATCAGTTCACCCCCTCATGACCCCTCACCCCTGATACGATGCAATGACAAAGCAGAGCCATGACACCAGTCATAGCGTGCTACATGAAGCGCATGTATACCTGTCAAGGTAACAGCTTCACATAGGCTCATGTGCGAACCTGCCACCTGAATTTTTACACCTTTTCCTAAAGGAAGAAAAACAGACCAAGAGAGGGCCAAGGGCCCTGGTACAAGAGCTTACACATGTAACTTCTGTAGGCCAACACCTAACCTAGTTGTGGATCTTAACGACACGCACAACCCTCCATCACAACAAAAAAAGGCGAAAGTACACTCTCACTACCGTAAGAGGAACGCCGTTTTTCATAACGAGAGAAGACACAAGTCCTCGATTAAGTACTGGTCACAGGCTACATGACAGCGACCAAACAATATTCAGAAAAAAATTGCCTCTCTAAGCAGGAGCACAACCCCAGCAGAAGCTGAGGGGTTACACCGTATCCCCACAAACAGTGAAACAATATATTGTAAACAAAATCATGTTTGAGGGGAGGGGGGGGCCCAGGAAAACCGAAAAAAAAAAAACCACCCCTCACCACCTTACCCCTGATACGACTTGTTTGAACAGGTACAGCCCTGTTTATATGTGAAACTTGCCACCTGTTTATTGTCATCACAAGCTGAGAGAGGGACTCATCCCTCGATCACATGCCACTATGCATAGCTTTGCAGTGTAACCCAGCCAGTTGTGGGCTCAGCTACGTTGTCTAACGTTACATGAACACACACAACCTCTCATCGTACAACAAAAACCCAGTTCATTTTTACACACGTAAAAAACAACGCCGTTTTCTAGGTAGAGAGAAAGCTATACCAGCGATCAAGACAATTCACACACAGCACATGTCGCATCTCCAAATGTAGTGAAGCAACATACGTTTTGGAAAAAACATCGTTATTAACAAAACATTCAAAAGGGGAAGGAAAGAAGAGGGGGGAAATGTCCAATGGACCCTTACCTGCACCAATGCACGCAGGCTGAGAAGACCGCAACAGGCTGATCTCCACGTTGACGAAGGCCCTCGCTGGCGGGGCAAAAGAAGCTTGCTCCGGCGAGACGCCCCCCTCCAACAGCCGGTCATGATGCAGGGCCGACTACATCTTCTGTCAAAGATGACGTCGTAGTCAGAGTGCTATGGCCTGCTATTCTCACGGCTAATGTTCAACGGTGTAGCACAAGCCAACAGCTAACTCCAGGCTAACTGGTAGCATCAGGCTAACGTTCCCAGCCGAGCAAGCATACAGAGCTAGCGTCGTAGCTAAACAGCTAACTGGCTAACAGGTAGCTCAACCCAGCTAGGACGCAAGCTAAGAAGCTACCACCGAAACTGTACAATGTGAGAAAACAATATAGGCCAACACTCAGACAGCCGCTGTCTGTCCCTCTCCTCATCCGAAGAGAGAAGAGGAAAAGAAGTCAACACAGTCTTCAGAACGGTGATTATCAGACACAGCGGTGCCGGCACAAGTCCCTCATGGGCTGCAGCCGACTTGAGCGTGGAGGTATTCTCATAACGAAACACCAAACTCACCTCCCTCGCGCCGGGTGATTTTCATCTTGAAAAACGGGGCCGCACGGTGACAGAGGGGACCCGTTTGTCCAGAGATCCGGGGGATTGAACCGCAGATTCGGATACGGTCCCAGGTAACAAAGCTCCCGATGAGGAGCTCTTGTAACCAGAACCCTCTCCATGCCGCTAAGAGGCAGCAAAAAACGGTACCAGCCTGGAGCCGGCTTTCGTAAGTCGTGCAGCCATTCCCCCCATAGCAACACAACTGGCACTTGCATCTCAAAACCATAACCGCCTGGAGAGGCAGCTAGCCCTCACACGGCCGAGCGCCTCTCAAGCAAATTCCAACTGCAGAGCCGGAGGTAATACCTGTCCAACTGCAGAGCTAGAGGAATGCCGGCGGGGATTAGGCCAGCGACGCAAACGTAGCTCCTTCACTAAACGCAAGTGGTGTACACAGACACTTGATGGTGGTTAAAACAAGGAAGGAGCTGTTAGTATGGCCACACCCCTGCTTATGTAGAGGAGCGGATGGGGGTGTGGCCAGGCGAGTGGGTGTATATAGGTGCATGTGAAGATTTATTCAGTGCTAGTACTGATACAGGGATGTATTCCAGTAGACGCAGAGCGGAGCTATACGATACTATAACTATTAATTATGTTACCATCTGCAATAAAAAAATATATACATAATCTGTTTTATCTAATAAGATAACATTTTCAGTCTGTTCACCTCATTCCAATCATTCTTATTGCAGTAAAATGAGATTGTCAAGTTGCGCCAGTGTATCGATAACGCGCCGCAAGAGGAAGCACAACGATATATTGCAGTATAGATCTTTCGTCCGGCTCCTAATCAGATGACCCAAATGTAAAAAACTGACCTCTAGTAGTCTTTGGAATAAACAGACAAGTTGTTGCTGGGTATATCATATATATTTTGCATAACAGTGTATAACTGTATTTCTAATGCTCTTTTCTACACTAGTACTACAAAAGCGCTTTACAATGGAATGCATAAATGTTTCTCTGTACGAGAGGCCCCGGTGGGAGTCGCACCCCTAACCCTAACACTGTTAGTGCCATGCTCAGAGGGCCAAGCACTCTACCCACTGAGCTCCACACGACAATATCATCATAGTGCACCATGTATGGTTGGAAAAACAATGTACCAGTTGGCATATCTCTGTAGTTATAATGGAAGCTTCAGCCTTTAAGTGTTTTTTGCTCATCTGTGATCTTGTATTTTTGAATAGTCATGTGGTGGCCTTATTGCTGTGTGTCTTGGATTCGATAAAAAGAAAAAAGGAACCATGAATGTGTAACAGGCCAACAGAAAATACTTACCCAGTGACTAAGCGATTAGTTAGTCTCTTGTGACTATAGCCAGCGCTGACGTCCACCGGTCCGCCGGCGCCCAGGGCAGTGGCCTGAACGGTCAGCTGGTGGCAGGAGCAGGCCACACTGTGGGAACACACGTATATATATATATATAACCAGGGTTCCCACAAACATTGCAAAATGAAATTCAAGGACTTTTTAAGTACTTTTCCAGGCACTATTTATCATTTTCAAGGATGTCACTCGAAGGATACAATTCACTTTTAAATGCTGTTTTTTTAAAGCATCTTCTTGACCTGCTTGCCAGCTAGAGCATCGCATGCGAATAAATGAGGGAAAGCAGTTGGAGCGCGTGAGACAGCGACTCGTTTGATTAAAAAAATTAAAATAAAAAAATCTTGATTCAGAACAATTTGATCATGGATGAACAAAACATTCAATGCGAAAGGTTGATTTGAATTTCAAGGACGTTTTAAGCACCTTGTAAAACAATGGGCTGTTTTCAAGGAATTCCAGGCCTTGACTTTTTTTTGTAAAAAAAATCAAGCACTTTAAGCACTTCAAGGACCTTGTGCAAACCCTGATATACAACGCTACATGATGTTACATCAAGTATAAAGCCCCTCAGACACAGAGTCAACATTATAGAATAGAATAGAAATACTTTATTCACCCCAAGGGAAATTTGGCACTACAGATCGCTCACAGTAAACATTTAGGTAGACAAAAACAAAAGTCACGAATAGGAATAAGACTTAACACATTGACCGCCGGGGGTTGTGCCCATCTTATACCCCTCTCTGCCACCGTTAAAAGCCTATGGAGATGTTTACCTTCTTTGCAGGGCTATAACTTTTAAAATTGTATTGCTATATTGACATTACTATGGCCCATTCAACATCGATTATCTATCGTTCAGGATGTGGGAACGTTAATACTTTTTCATTCATACATTGTTGTGTTAATACCTTCGAGAATATAAGTATGTTTTTAATCTTTTCTGCTGTAATTCCAAAAACGCTAGTTATAGGCCCAAAATGCATATGATAGATTATCGATTGGCGTTTCTTTTCCATACACGCTATATTAAAAAATTCAAATGTATATGATCGGTATACATTATGCTTTATCATGCGTGGAGGAAGGGGGGGGGGGGGGGGGGGGGTCGTTTATAATTCCTTGATCATCAGTGACGGCTTTATGTAGTGTGGCTTGATATATTGATCAGATGGTTTGCAAACAAGGAAACGCACAATCGGGTTGAAAATAACGTTAGTATCCTCTTACAGTGCACCAATGATACTGGAGGAGAAAGATCCCAATTATTCGTCGGCGATCGCCTAGATCCATTTCCGGTTTGTATGGCGCAATAAACGCCGAAATCATATAGATTATTGCGTTATGGCAGCGATCCAAATGTACTATAGTGTCTGTCAGGAGTCCTGTAGCGAGATGTGACTGCCGGAGGAATTTCCACGACGCAACGATCACAACATCCGGTTTTGGCGAGAGTGTAACTCGCCCGACCATCCACCAGGCGGCGGTATTGAGCCGTTGCAGTCCGGTTGCCTTTAATATTCACGCGTCCCATCTAGAGTCCCGCTAGGGCATCGGGGGTTGGGTGGATGAATTATGAATGCCATGGCGAAAAAATTATATATTGATCTCAAAAACGCTGTACAGTGATCTTGGCGGTCAACGTATGGCGGGCAATAACGCTGAAAAGCGATTTTGGCGACCAATGTGTTAAGAATAAAATACGGTCCGGGATATACATTTTCTATGTTATGTATATACATTATAATATAAAACATACAGTAAAAAATACAGAAATATACAGTGTGTACAGTAAAAAAGGGTGGAATTGGGCGGCTAAGTGGTGCAGTGGGCAAGGCGCTCGCCACTAACGCAGGAGATGCTGGGTTCGAGCCCAGCTCTCGGCGTTGCTTCCGGCTTGGCTGGTCGTTCATACTAATACAATTGGCAGTATTAGGGGGTGGGAAAGCCGGTGGGTGGGGATCGGACGTTGTGGACAGCGACTCCTACAGGTCGGTTGGTGCGCCTGTACAGCAGAATTAGGAAGTATCGGGGGCAGCGTGAGCCTCCCACGTGCTACTCCTCGCCACTGAGAGATCGCGCTGTTCAGGTGAAAAGATGCAACGTGTACCGGAGGAGACACGTGATGCAAGGCTTGGTCCTCACTGCAGCCGACCAGTGGGAGGCATAGTCTAGCAACGTTCGAGACAGGGGAGGGTAGAATTGAAGGGAGAATTTGCAAGGCGAAATTGGGATGGGAGAAAAAAATTGAAAAAATAAGGAGAAAAAGTGGACAAAAAAAATAAAAAGGGTGGAATCAAACAAACACCAACATTCCAAAGTTTTGGTTCTTGTTTTTTCTAATTAGAATGTACTTTTTTCAGAACTTAAAAAAGGATATATAATATATACAGACACCTTGCACACACACCACACACTGACCCAAAACTGTTGTCCGTGTTTGTTGGGAGAATGTTATGCAAAGGGTCTGTAAGCGTCTCCATCAGATGAAAAAAAGAAATGGGGTGAATTGTTCAGAATTAAACCTTTTTGGGGGGGGGGTTTAACCGTAGACGCATTATCATACACAACGATCATTTCCACACACAAACACACACACACACACCTGTCCGTGCAGCCGTCGGCGCAGTCGCAGCCCACCATGAACTTGGGGCTGGTGTTGATGGAGACGCCGGCAGTCGCCACGCGCTCCCGGCTGTAGGTCACGATGGGCGGCCGGATGCTGTTGTGCTCGTTGATGCAGGAGACCTGCTGGGTCTCCTTGCCCTGCGACAGGTCGGGGATGTAGATCTTGGAGGGCAGCGCGTCGTGCGTGGTGTTGATGGACACGTGCGAGTCCAGGCAGAACATGTCCAGCTGCAGGAAGTCACAGCGGGTCTCGAAGAGGTAGTCCTGCACGGCGGCCATTGTGCCGAGGGGCAAGCCGCACGGCGAGCGGTAGAACTTGTCGGGGCCTGCGGATCCCTGGGGAGAAGAACGGGGGGGGGGGGGGGGGGTTATGAGAAGAGGAGAGGGTCTATGCCAATTTGCAATAAAGAAAGCCATTTTGCTGTAATTTGCAACTTAAAAACATTAAGTACAGTGTATATGGTTGCACAATAGTTTAACGTTGCACACATGCGCACACAGTGGTACAGAGGACCGACGATGATGCGTCTTCTTCTAAGCTGGCCAAGCTTTCGCAGCAAAAAAAAAAGTCAACTTAATTTACTTAATTTTCTTAACCACATGGTGGCGCTGGCACGTTGTCAGAGTGGCGCTGTGGCCCTATACCATTGTTTAGGGCAGGGGTGGGCAATTATTTTCCCCGGGGGGCCGAATGAGCAACTGAAAATATGTTGGAGGGCCGGGCCAAAATTCCAAACTCAATTATGCATAATATACATTTTATTTCTATATAAAAAGCAGTAAATGGCATTGTTTTGACCCCTGGTAAGAGTGTATGTTATTATTTGGCAATTAAAAGGTGAGGTTAGCTTTCAAAAATATCATTTATTCAAATAGAATCTATTTCCAAAATGATAAACAAAATGTCAAACATTAACAAAGGTCATGTATGAAAAAGTGCTATACAAATAAAGTTATTATTTTGAGTTTCATATACTATTGAAACAAGGATTTTCTTAGCTTTCTAAAGACATCACATCATCTTATAGCCAAAATAAACAAGACATGTCACTGAACTGTGTAAAGAAAAGTGTCCCAGTAGCCTTTTTTACTTTACATGCCTATATTAAACATTTAATGTTTTCAGAACTGTGCAAAAAAAAGAAGAAAAAAAAGATCAAGTGTCCCATTTCACTTGTTATATTTCCACATTTTAGTGTTCTTCAGCAATTTTTTTTTCATTCAGTGTGATAAATCCAGTCTCTGTTGAGCTTTAACAAGTCCATCAAAGTCAGGTTGCATGTCTGAGGTGGAGATGCGAAGCACAGCTGCCAGATGTTCATCAGTGAGAGAGGATCTGTACCTGGACTTGGTAAACGTCATGACTGAGAATGTCTGTTCACATATAGGTGGATCCAAAGAGAACCAACATCTTCTGAGCATGTCTCCTCATGTTTGGAAAGTTCTCCTCCTTGAGAGCAGAGTAGAACTCTAGCAGTGATGCTGACTTAAAGTGCTCTTTCAGTAGTGAATCAGACTGCAGGTCAATGAGTTCAAGCTGAACATCAGTGGGTGCACTATCAACACTGCAGGTAAAGGGAGAGGAAACCAGCTGCATTTCATCCTCAACCTTTTTGAAATCTTGAAAACGCCTTGAAAATTATCATGCAGTGCTCCCAACATGGATGAGTACCTGTGCCGGTGATCAGCTGATGGTTTTGACTTCTTTCAGGGTTTTCATGTGTTTGAGATTGTTGCTGCCTAGTTGCCTTGAAATTAATTGCAACTTTGTCATGAAGGCTTTCACATGGCTATGCATTTCATGAGCAAAAATGCCCTTGCCCTACAGTTGTGTGTTCAGTAGGGATGGGTACCGTTCACATTTGAACCGATACGGTACCGGTACCTGTGAATCGATACCGGTACCCAACGGTACCTTTTTTCTGTACTTTAGTCTCTAAAAATGTAATCTACCTACCTCAGTTGTGAAAAAAGAAATCCAAACTTCAAATAACCACACTTTCGACCGTTTTCGGCTTGCCCCGACTGCTTTGTTGTTGAATCAAGTTAAATCCTAGGTAAGCGTATATTGTGCGTGTGAACGTTGACATGAAAAGAATTTTTTTTTTTTTTTTTTTTTTTATTATCATGTAATCTTTCGCGGGACGGTCAGAATCATCCCGCGGGCCGTACAATGCCCAGGTCTGGTTTAGGGGAAGCCCTGGACACCAAGGGACCATCTGTTCACTAGATGAAGGGAGAAGGTTTACCTGCTCCAACCAACCCACACAAAACCATCCAGTGCTCTCAGGACAGGAGAGTCTTGAATAGACAGAGGAAACACTTCAGAGAAACTTGGTCCAAGGTAACATTAGAACCCTGGCTGTGTTAGTGCCTTGCTCTACACAATAAGCTGGGAACCGAACCCCTAACCCTGGCAGTGTTAGTGCCTTGCTCTACACATTGAGCTGGGAACGGGACCCATAACCCTGACAGTGTTAGTGCCTTGCTCTACCCATTGAGCTGGGAACTGGACCCCTAACCCTGGCAGCGTTAGTGCCTTGAAAAATAGTGTTAGAAAAATATGGACTATGCAATTGCACGTCATCATGTTCAGGTTCACCTGCATCTCTTAAATGGTTGGGGATTGAAAAGAATTACACCTCATCCTCAGAAGTGGTGACATCATCAATGGACTGCTACACAGAGAAGCATTCTGGGTTAACTCAATACAGTTGAACCATCTGGACTTAAAGGAACACACCAACATTTTGGGAAATTAGCTATCTTCTTCTCCAGAGAGAGACAAGAAGATAGATACCAGTTTCGGACATGACCGGTTAGCCTTCGGGAGAGGTGTTAGTTGGACAATGCCTAGGCTAACCGGTCATGTCGGCTTCCATTCATTGTGCTAAGCTAGGCTAACGTGCAGCCAGATAGCTTTCTACTGAACGCACAGAGAGGAAACTGGTATCTATCTTCTTGTCTCTCTCTGGAGAAGACGGTAAGCTAATTTCCCCAAATGTTGGTGTGTTCCTTTACAAGGGTCGGGCTAACGTCTGACTTGTTTTGAATGAAGCCAATATAAGATGCTACTTTGATACAGCATGTGGTTACTGATGTGATATGTCATAGTATTTGCATGCATTTGTTTTTTCTTTCCCGTCATTGGTAAAGTCATGACCCTGCCTATATGCAAAACGCCTGACCTTCCCTCCGTAATCCTTACATCTTATGCTGTTTTAGTCCCTAATTATGGGAGGGTATTTAAAAAAGCCAACAGCACCTGAGTACTGCTCAACTCTGAAGACACATCGAAACGCAAAGTATTTAACAGAAGCGCATTGCCCTATATATCCATGCACACTCCAGTGTTCCATTCTGGACTACGTCTCTCAGAGGTTTGTCCTCTATACCGGTTTTCATTATTCTTCACTTTTATACAGACAAAGGGACACTTTTGTATTAAATACATATTCTCTGTACAGCTCAGACAATAGGGCGACAGTCTGACAGTGTTTCTTAAAACAAAAGCCAAAGGGCCAGGAGATATGACATTTGGCCTCGTCCCCAGTTCTTGTGTGAGACATAAAGCCCCTAGACCAGGGGTCGGCAACCTGCAGCTCCGGAGCCGCATACGGCTCTTTAGCCAATCAGCTGCGGCTCCCTGGCCCAAAAAAAATTATATTATTCTTTTTTTTTTCATTTGAGATCGATGTCATACTGTGACACTGAAATGAAAAAATATTTCATCAACGAAAATATTTAGTCAACACAAATACGTATTTCATCAACTAAAATATACAGTACGTCACACCCCACGCCTCTCCCTGCCGTCTGCAAGTGGCTAATCTTGAGTTTCCGACCGCCCAGTAAGCTAACCATGGATAAATTCAAAAAAGGAAAGTCTGAGGAAAATAGAGGGTTTAATTCAGCGTGGACAGATACATTTGCTTTCACGCCTAACGATGCAGGCTTACCTGTATGCCTGATATGTGGTGCGAAATTTGCGAATGAAAATTTTACTTTTTATTTTATAGATGTTCCACAAATAAGGGAAGGACTCAAATATCCCTGAATAGTTCAGGGTTTTATTTCAAAGTCGGTCTACAGACACCAGTGTTTTGTCTCCTCTTGTGTTTTATTTAAAAATAAGTACACAGCCAGTATTTTTTCTCCTCTTCATAAGAGTTTGAGGTTTTCCTTTGTTATAACAGGTAAAAATCAACATTTTTCTTTTTGTTGCTTTATAATCCCATTAACACTTTGAATGCCGACGACGTGTATTGTCGTCTTATCATGCCCCCCGTTGAGTGCCGACGACGTGTATTGTCGTTTGATTTTTTTAATAGCGATCTGAATTCATATTTCATCAACAGAGTCTCCCGTTGGTACAGCAGACCCTCTAGGACAGGGGTCAGCAACCTTTTTGACATGGAGTGCCTGTTTGAAATATAGTTATAACTAGTGTGCCTCAACAATATTCCATGCATCGTAAATTTCTTTTCTTATAATCAGGTCTTTTTAATGATAATTTTTACATTATTACATCATTATTGTTATTATTAACCCTAAATCTGAGTTGGGGGGGGGGGGGGGGGAATGCAATGCAAACAAACAGCTGCATACAGTGCGACCATTTCACTCACATTTGCCCATTCATTTTTGGACACATCACACACCATCAGTGTGTGTACTGTACGTGTGCTGTCATAGCTCCACCTACAGGCCTAATGGAGAACACCAGGAGAACACCAGGATGTGAATGGAGGGTGAATGTGAGGTATATCGTGTAAATACGTTTTGATTGATCGCAAGACTACACTGTAAAAAAAAATAATAATAAGTTACCAGAACTTAAACATATTGAGTTCAGTTACTGTGCATTAAGGTTTTCAGTTTTCAATCCATAATAAGTTAACAGAAAAATAAGTACACAACCACATTATTTCAACCTAATAAAACTATGTTTATTGTCATTGTTTTAAGAACACAAGTTGACTTGGTAATACTCACATTTTGAGTAAAAAAATAGCTTTTAACATGTGCAATGTTCAATGAAATAGAAAAATTAATAATAAAATGTGTTGATTAATCCCACTGGTCACAATGGTGACCGTAATAATGTTTTTGTTATAATAATAATAATAAATCAAATTTATATAGCGCCTTTCATAGAACCCAAGGTCGCTTTACAATCAGGACAAAAAGTAGGGGGGGAGGGGGAAGAGGGGATGAGGGAAAGTAGGGGATAATGGACCTAATTTAATCTAAAACTAACTGATGGGGAAAGCCTTGGTGAAGAGGTGTGTTTTTAGAGCGGATTTGAAGGTGTCCAGGGTTGGGGCGTTGCGGATTTCGGGGGGGAGAGAGTTCCAGAGGGTAGGGGACGCCACGCTGAAGGCTCTGTCCCCAAAAGTCCGTAACCTGGTGCGAGGGATGGAGAGGAGACCTAGATCAGAGGATCGTAGGTTCCGGGATGGAGTGTACTGGTGGAGGAGATCAGACAGGTACCGGGGGGCGAGGGCATGGAGGGATTTGTAGGTGAGGAGCAGGAGTTTGAAGGTGATGCGGAACCTGACTGGAAGCCAGTGGAGATGGATGAGGGTGGGGGTGATGTGCTGCCAGGGCTTGGTGTGAGTGAGAACCCTGGCAGCTGAGTTCTGGACATACTGGAGCCTGTCCAGGGCTTTGCTGGGTACCCCGAACAGGACTCCATTACAGTAGTCCAACCGGGAGGTGACAAATGAGTGGATCAGGGTCTCCGCCACAGAGTCTGAGAGTGAGGGTCGGAGACGGGAGATGTTCCTGAGGTGGTAGAAGGCAGACTTGGTGACAGATTTGATGTGGGAGTGAAATGAAAGTGTGGAGTCAAGGGTGACGCCCAGGTTACGGACTTCGAGAGACGGGGAGATGGAACAGCCGTCAACGTGGAGGAGGAGATCTCCAACCTTCCCGAGCAGTGCCTTGGGGGCCACAACCATGAGCTCTGTCTTTTTGCTGTTGAGTTTAAGTAATTTGGTTGCCATCCAGGTTTTTATAGCGTGGAGGCAGTTGACTACAGACTGTGGGGGGAGCTGGGAGGATGGTGAGGTGCTGATGTAGAGCTGAGTATCATCTGCATAACAGTGAAAGTTGAGTCCGTGGTGACGTATAATCTGACCGAGGGGGAGCATGTAAATGGTGAATAGTAGGGGACCCAGCACAGAGCCCTGGGGGACACCGTGGTTGACTGGGGCCGGGGGGGAGGATGAGCCGCTGACGTTGACAAACTGAGATCTATTTGTGAGATATGAATGAAACCATGACAGAGCTGTAACGGTGATGCCTAGGTTGTCAGAGAGGCATTTGAGGAGGACTGAGTGGGATATTGTGTCGAACGCCGCGGAGAGGTCGAGAAGGATGAGGAGGCTGATGTGTCCGGAGTCTGCAGCAAGGAGGAGGTCATTAGTGATCTTGTTGAGGGCGGTCTCTGTGCTGTGATGTGCTCGGTAGGCTGACTGAAGGGGTTCGTAGAGCTCATGGTTGGACAGATGTTGATGAAGCTGGGCGGCGACTGCCCTTTCCAAGGTTTTGCTTAGGAAAGGAAGGTTGGAGATCGGCCGGTAGTTGTCCAGCACCTCAGGGTCCAAACCAGGCTTCTTTAGGATGGGAGTGATGGAGGCGGTTTTGAAACAGGAGGGAACTATTCCAGATGACAGAGAGGAGTTGATGATGTCCGTTATGATGGGGCAGAGGGTAGGAAGGCAGGCCTTGACCAGTACCGTAGGCATGGGGTCGAGGGAGCAGGTGGAATCTTTGGCTCTGGTAACCAGCTTCATGACCAGCAGAACATCCACTGGGGAGAAGGAGGAGAGAGAGCACTGGGGATGGAGGGATGTAGCTGGGAGCATGTAGTCCGGCGTCAGGGGTAAGTGAGGAGGGGAGGGGGCGGGCACCATGAGTTGTTGGTGGATGGAAGTCACTTTAGCCTGGAAAAAGTCCAGGAACTTAGAGCAGAGGTCAGGAGCATCAGTGTGGGAGGCAGTGAGAGGGCGGAGGAGACGATTTATGGTTGAGAAAAGCGATCTGGGGTTATTTTGCTGTGAGGTGATGAGGGTGGAGTAGTACGCGGTCCTAGTCTTGGAGAGAGCCTCTCTGTAGGACCTCACGTGGTCGACGAAGGCCAGACGGTGGACGGTGAGGCCAGATCGCCTGGAGAGTCGCTCCAGTCGTCGACCCACTCTTTTCATAGAGCGGAGGTCAGAGGTAAACCATGGGGCAGGGCGAGGAAAGGACACATTCCGGCTTCTGAGGGGCGCCAGAGAGTCCAGGCTGAGGGAGAGGGCGGCATTGTAACAGGCCGCTAAGGTGTCCGGGGAGGTATCGGAGGGAACCGGGGCCATGTGGGTAGTGATGAGGTCAGATAGGGCTGATGCACACACTGACTTGGTGTCCCTGAATGTGAGGGTGCGCGTTGGGCGCTGCCTGGGCAGGGGGATAGGGACAGTGAAAAGAATGGCATGGTGGTCAGATACCGCAAGGTCTAGACACTGCAGGTGGGAGGGGGGGTTACCGGTGGAGCAGACCAGATCCAGAGTGTGACCTTTGGAGTGGGTGGGGCCCTGGACATGCTGCGTGATGCTGAGGCAGTCCAGAAGCGACAGGAAATCAGCGGCAAAGTTGCAGTTGGTGGAGTCAACATGAATGTTGAAATCTCCAAGCAGATAGGTGGTCAGGGACCTGGAGCAGAAGGAGGACAGGAGCTCGGTTAGCTCTGACAGAAAGGTGGTGGAGGCTTTGGGGGGGCGGTAAATCAGGGCGAATTGAGGTTGAGGTTCAGGAGATCCGGAGAGAGAGAATGTAATGCATTCGAATGATGTGAGGTCAGGAGTGGGGATCTCTTTGACCTGGAAGTCTGTACGATGAATGACAGCCAGCCCGCCGCCACGGCCCGTGGAGCGCGGTTTCTGGAGGTAGATGTAACCGGGGGGTGTAGCTTGGTTTAGTGTGATGAAATCCTGTTTATTTTGCCATGTTTCAGTCAAACATAAAAAATCCAGTTTTCTTTCAGTGATGATATCATGGATGAGTAGTGCCTTGTTATTGAGGGAGCGAGTATTGAGCAGCATGAACGTGGCTGTGGAGGAGACAGGCAGAGTGGGAGGGGTGCTACTGTCTGAGCAGGCCAGGGGCTTCAGACAGCTGGTGCTCTGCAAGGCTCTGCAAATGTTACTGAATGATGTAGCAATGTATTTCCAGCTAAATTGAAATAATAAACAAATAAAGGGTCTCAATTAAATATGTGGTAGTAAAAAGAACCTGTGGGAGGATTTCAACAAGATAAATGCGACAACAGTGGAAAATATTTCACTATAATATTTCAAAGCAAAAAAAAAAAAAAAAAAAAATTATATATATATATATATATATATTTTTTTTTTTACTGCTGCCACCTGTGCCTATGAAAATGCCCCTGCGTGCCTATGCAGGCACGCGTGCCTAGGGTTGCCTACCCCTGCTCTAGGAGATCAGATGGGAAAATACCGCCCCCTATCGTCTATCCCTGTGTAACTGCAGGTCATTCGATTAGACTGCTGGATCCCTGTGGGGGGAGCCAACTGGCTCCACTGTGCTGGCAAGCCGGCTGATGAACATGGAAGTGATCGCGAGTTGGAATGCAGCGTGGAATATATATTTACAGCAGCCAATAATCAATCAATAAACGCGATCGATATTTGGAATGGCAATCAGGAATTGGAATAATCTTTTTGGAGAACATCTGATCTAAGGTAAGGAGTCTATGTTACCAGTTTTAGGATAATCAGAGCTGTATTCACTGAGATATCAGCATGTGCTGTGTATGTGTGTGTGTGTGATGTTGAGGAAATGAGAGAATAGATTTTTCAGCCCGCCTCTATAGCGTGCATAAGTACACATATACTATCGATAATCTAGCGTTTATTTGAAAACGATTCATAAATAGGCCGACAAATGACAACGTGTCTAGTGTATTCGAGAATATTCCAATAAATGCTGTTTATGGGGGAATCTTTCTATTTTCCCGGAAATTTTCGAGAGAACGATAGCTTTTCTAAATGCTATGAAAAGGATATGAACCGATTAAAAAACAATCCGTTTCGACAATGTTGACTGCAAACAAGTCATTGATAAGCGACGGGCAGATTAGACACATAGCCATAATTTAAAACATAGATTATGCGTTTTTAACGCTAACATTGAAGTGGATGATGGCATTCAAGGAGGTAAAAAGGTAAACAAGGCCGGCACTGATAGTGTTAATGCAACAAACTGTGTTCTATAAGTATAAAGTATAATAAATCGCAAATTACTTTGGGTATGCAATTGTCAGGCGTTTTATGCTAAATGTGGGGTATGCTTGGGGATATATAAAACGTTATACACTGTGTTATCTTCATTTTAAGGGTAAATAGGTTGTGCGGCTCCCTGAGCATTTTATTTTGTGGGACGGGGGAAAAGTGGCTCTTTTGATAGTAAAGGTTGCCGACCCCTGCCCTAGACCCATCTTCTGTTTTGATTTTCTCACTAGGGCATTTTTGTTTACCTTTCTTGTCAGATCTGTTATTAATTTGTCATCGTTTGACATCATGTCAACTTTGTACTTAATGGTAAGTCTGATCAGAGCTCTTTGTCACTTTCTGGTCAGATGCTTTGTGTGTACACAATTGTCTCCGATTGTAAACTGATCATATTATTTCTATGGCCATAGAAACAGATAAGAATTTCTAACAGTTAACTGTCATGGCTCATTTAAAATATTCCACAACAGAACCAATCAACCATGAAAACAACTGCTCTATCATTCATAAAAAAGGCGCACACACACACACTTTCAGGCTACGAGTACCTTGCCATCACTCCGTTTCGGAGAAATCATGCGGCGGAAACCGTAGAGATGGGGAACGAGCAGCGGGTTGCGTCCGCGATGCTGGTTCAAGCTGCCAGTAGGCCGGTTGCGGTCCAGGCAGCCTGGGCTGCAGCGGTGCGGGGTGTAGGTGACCTCCGAGTGTGGCTGCAACTCGTTGACCTTACCCTTGTTGAGGTGACTGGTAAGAAGCATGTGGGGTTACACACGTGGCGACAAAAACTCATCACAAATGAGAAACGGTACAGAATTCATAACCATATCATTCTCTTTATCACTAGCCTGCTTAATATAATGAGTTGGCACCTTCATGGTAACCTCCACCATCGGTGTGTGAATCAGGAAACATTTTAAATGTGAGGAAAAAAATGTGTAAAGCTCTTTGGATAAAAGCGCTATATAAATGGACCATTTACTTACAGTCTTCTCCAGAGTCAGACAAGAAGATGGATAACTATTTCCTCTCTGCACATTCATTAGGAAAGTATCCGGCTGCGTGCTAGCCTATACGGACCACTAGCCTAACTTAAGACTCCAGGAGAGGTGTTTTTAGCCTAGGCTAGCTGGTCTGTATCCGCTTCCGAGAGGAAATTGGTATCTCATCTTCTTGTCTGACCCCGGAGAAGACGGTAAAAACACATTTCCCATAATGTTGGCGAGTTCCTTTAATAATCTGTGAGTTTTTATAAATGTTTTTCTACTCTGGGTCAAAGCCATTTATATTTCCCTGAACAAAGAAAATACATTTACAATTCAATCTGTCCGATGTTGAAGTGATTACATGACCACATCTTTCTGTAAAAAAACAGACTTATAAGATAAGGCTGTCCCCGAAGCCTGTTTTTAGAATTCGAACTTCGTCAGGGTTTTACGAACGAACGTTCGAACCTTCATTTTTAATTAAAAAAAATTAAAAAAAATAAAAGTCTAATTTTTTTTTTTATATATCCTCAAACTAAATCCTCAATTTGAATAAAGTGATTAATCTGATTAAATTAGTCTCTTTTTTATTAAATCAACTTTCTTTAATGAATATAACGTTTTTTTTAATACTATAATATTAGTGTAGCCTAATCTTTATCTGCAACTGTGAAGAAAAACCACATTGGTTCAAACAGAATGAATAGACACATACATTTTTTTTTTTTTTTTTTTTGTTAGAAATAAAAAATTCAAAATGTTATTTAGAATTCGAATGTTAACATAACGAACGAACGTTCGAACATTCGGGCTCAGCCTTATCTGGAGACGATCTCTTCGACTATTGTGTTGATAAAACTGATATAAATAAATGAATGATCTGAGTTCTGCTGCTGCTCTTGCTACTGCCGAGAATGACATGTGCACCTGTTGGTGGGAAGAACATGGTCAAATTATTTGACTATGCAAAGGAAAAACCCTGAGGTGTTGGATCACATATCAAGCCCATAAAACATTCAGATTCATATTGCAAATGAAAACATGTACACTTCTTCATCTGAACAATTGTTAATCACACTTACTTTGATATCAGCGTCTGCTTGGTAGGGTTGGGAATGGTGACCTTGCTCGTTGCTGGTTTAGTGGTCGATGTGGAGCTGGTCTGGGAGGGTGCAGTAACATGGACCGTCTGTGTCGTTGACACTGAAAGATGGACAAGGCATTGGAACACAAAACACATTGCCCGCCCAAGTTACCACTCTAGGACTTTTAATAATTTTCAGTCCATACTAATCCTGCCTGGGCCTAATCGAAATCCGGAAGCGTCTTAGATGTAGCAACAAAACTTGGGCTTAGATAGTGATTTTGTCATCTTTGGGGTAGCCTTTCGGGGAGCCGAGCAACCACAGGCACTGCAGATGGTCATAAGGGAAGTCCTGGTGGAGGGTGACGATAACGTATTAATATACAGTAGTTTAAGAGAATATTCAGCCCCTTGGATTCTGGTATATAGAATTGTCATGGGCCATTTCAATTATTTTCACAGATAAATTCATTCAATTTAAAGGAGCACTTCACCCAAAAATGATCATGTGTATATAAATTATTAGCCCTGTGATGCTTTTCTTTTCTCTGCACATGTCTCCACAGTGAATGTATAATCCAAAAAAACAGTAGCTATACTTGATGAAATGAAGTTTAAATTCAATTGAATGCATGGGGCTTGACACAGTTTAACCAGAAATATATTTTTTGGGAATGCATGTTTTAACATATGACTGCAATCTCCAGTAACTCAGCAAGTATGGCCACAGTTTTTTGGATTCTACGTTCACTGTGGAGGTATGAAGAAAATAAATCATCATGAATTCAAGACATCACGGAGTGAGTAACGTTTTGGATGAAGTGTTCCTTTAACTCATTCAGCGCCATTACCCTCATCCCTGTAGTCCAGTGGTTCTCAAACTGTGGTACTGCTGGTGGTACTTTAAAAAAATATGTTTTTAATTATTATTTTTACAAATTTTTTATTTATTTTTTGTCAGGCCACTGAACTTAGAAGCAGGCCAGGCCAGTGTTTCTAGTTGCGGCGGCGCGATAGTTAAATACTCCTACTTTTCTGAAAAGAGTTGTTGTTAAATCTGACATTACAAAAAACAAAATTTCCATCAAAATCTGTGTTGTTGCTAATCATTGACAGATGCCTAGCCTGTAATAATCCCCCCCAGAAAAATTTACTTTGCATTTGATATATTGAAAATATTTTACTTTTTTTAACAATAATTTGTGATGCCATCACACAAACTGGCATTTAAAGGGTTACAATTCGAAAATGTATTGAATATGTGTTTTCTTTTTCTTTTTTACAATAATTTGTGATGCCCATCACAAACACTGGCATTTAAATGGTAGTTAAAAAAATTCCTGCACCAGAATGCAGTCTTTGTAACTAAATAATTACACACATCCCCGGCCGCGTCCTAAAAGTCTGTGCCGACCCAACTGGCCCCGGTATTCACTGACATCTTTAACCTGTCCTTAGAACAAGCTGTCATCCCCACCTGTCTGAAGAAGTCCACCATCATCCCTGTACCCAAAAAATCTACGCCCGCTTGCCTCAACGACTACCGCCCTGTAGCCCTCACCTCCATAGCCATAAAGTGCTTTGAGAAGCTAGTGAAGGGCTACATCTGTTCCTCCCTCCCCATCAACCTGGACCCCCTGCAATTTGCATACCGCCCTAACAGATCCACGGAGGATGCCATAGCCCATGTGCTGCACACAGCAGCATCACACCTGGACAAGAGGCAGGGGAACTATGTGAGAATGCTGTTCATTGACTACAGCTCAGCATTCAATACCATAGTCCCCTCCAAACTCATAGCCAAGCTCAGGGACCTGGGCTTGAACTATGACCTCTGCCAGTGGGTCTTGGACTGCCTGACGGGCAGACCCCAGGTGGTAAGAGCAGGCAACTGCACCTCCTCATCCATCACGCTCAACATAGGGGCCCCCCAGGGCTGTGTTCTGAGCCCCCTCCTCTACTCCCTGTACACACATGACTGCGTGGCACAGCGGAACAACAACACAATCATCAAATTTGCTGATGACAGTAGTGGTGGGCCTGATCTCTGCCAACGACGAGAGGGCCTACCTGGAAGAGGTAGAGAATCTGACAGTGGTGTCAGGAGAACTGCCTCTCCCTGAACGTCAGCAAAACAAAAGAGACGATTGTGGACTTCAGGAGGTCGGGGGTCAAGGACTACAGCCCCCTCAGCATCGACGGGGCACCGGTTGAGAGAGTGAACAGTTTCAAGTACCTCGGAGCCCACATATCCGAGGACTTGACATGGACCACACACATTGACAGTGTTGTGAAGAAGGCACGACAACGCCTCTACTTCCTCAGGCGCCTAAGGAAGTTCCAAGTCAGTCAGAAGATCCTTAGGAACTTCTACTCATGTACAATCGAGAGCATCCTGACTGGCAACATCACCTCCTGGTTTGGGAATAGCACTGCACAAGACCGTAGCAGACTACAAAGAGTGACACGTTCAGCCGAACGCACAATTGGAGGGGGGCTTCCCACCCTCCAGAACATTTACAACAAGCGGTGCAGAGGGAAGGCTAAGAGAATCATCAAGGACTCTAGCCACCCGAACAGCGATACCGGAGCCTTAAGGGGAGCACAGAAAGACTCAGAAGGAGCTTCTATCCCCAGGCCATCAGGCTGCTCAACGAACAATAAACACTATGCAGCAACCATCAAATGCACACAGCACACACACCCACACGCACACACTCACTTAAACAAACAACACACTGCAGCACCCACTCTCCACACTTTAGAACACCTAAACACACTTTACACTTTATATTTATTGGTAAAGGATTTTCACTACAACTCGCACACCTTACTGTAAATTGTACCTAAATTGTACCTCATCCCATTTCTGCTCTGCACTATATAGTATTGTATATTAGTACATTGCATAGTATATTGTATATTGTATGGTAACTCAGTTACTTCTATTCTGCATCGAACATTGTACATATGTCTATACTGAACACTGTGACCTCTATTTTTACTTCTATTTTACATGCTATACTATTTTATTTCATACTATCTTGTCTAACACAGTCTCTGGAGCGAAACAGTAAGAAGCATTTTGTATAAAAGTATTCTGTACTTCTGTATGACAACTATTAAAAAAACTTGAACTTGAACACTATATTTCCCAGACTGAATTATTTCCCCAGTCCGGCCCTGCTTATGCGAGTTGTCAATGGACAACAACATGCTCTGTGTGTGTGTGTGTGTGTGTGTGTGTGTGTGTGTGTGTGTGTGTGTGTGTGTGTGTGTGTGAGAGAGAATGAAGGACAATTGCTTGCTGTGTGAGAGAGAGAGACAGAGAGAGAGAGAATTAAGTACATTTGCTGAAATACAGTTCTTAATTTTCTCACTTGCTATGTGAGAATGTTAGTTATTATGTTCTCAATGCCCCTTGCATTGTATGAGTTGTGTGGAAGAGTTTGCTAGTTCTAGTGCTACCCCTTTGTACATTGTGGCTGTGTCTGACAAAAGTTAACAACAAATAATGGTATTAGGAATACATTTGCCTCCTGCGTGAACTGTGCATAGCTGAATACTGTATTTTAACGTTGGTCATATGGTGGTACTTGGAGAGCCAGCTACGTTCTCAGGTGGTACTTGGTGTAAAAAGTTTGAGAACCACTGCTGTAGTCAATGCGCCATCTTTCCATTGCCTATTTTCACTGTGGGTCAAGATGTTTGCAGAGCTATATCTATATTCTATATTATAGCTATGGAGACAATACTATGGCTCATTTGACAGTCACTATCTCTCGTCCAACATGTAAAGAATAAAAAAAATGTGCATGTATACCCCGTATATACGGGGAACATGTTATCCCGTGTTGAATATTGTATAGTTTCAGAGTGATCCGGGCTAATTCCTGAAAAGCTGAGTTATGGAGTGCTATGTGAATTTTGCTAAAGTCGTTCGCATTGCTCGCCGTTACTATTTCAAAATCAAAGGTATATAATAGGTATTATGTTTCATCATGAATGCGTAGTTTTTTGATGCGATCGATGTGAAATCATTGTTGGATCAAAGTAGGATTGATGTCAGATAGTTATTACCTTTGGTCGGGGGTATTACAAAAAGAATATTCCAATTGTCTGATCGCGATTTCCAGTATTGGTGTCCATCTGGTCCCAGACATAATTTGGCACAACTTATGGATCGAGTGTGCCAGATGCGTTTCGAAGTGGTCGGATGAAGCGATTTACTCGGCTCAGTCAAAATTTTGCGCCCGGAGGGATTTAAACGTAACACGCGGTCTGGTCTGTGTGTTTACTGCACTTTCGATACTGCCACCTAGCCGGATCTGGCCGGTACTGCACCCTCTGGGTCCCAGTATGCTTTTTTTTTTTTTTTTTTTACTTAAATTTTTTATTAACATTTATTTAGACAGACAGCACTTACAAAAAATAAATAATAAAAAATGAAGAGACTAGTATCACAATAAAAACAAAAAGAAAAAACAGTGCACATAAATATTTACATGGGTATCACATGGTTAGTTGTCTGGTTCCCCTACTGTTGTTTTCTAGGTATTTGATACAAAGGCTGATTGTGTATCTCCCTTAAACAGGCATAAACAGGTAATTCCTACTCAAAGACAGTAAATGCTGACTCAGGTTTGTATGTGTGATCTGGGTCCAGAGACCCTCCTTGAGTTTCTTACTTCCCTTCTCCTTCGTCCTTTCTTTTTTTTTCTCTTGTTTATTAACTTTCACTTTGCCTTTTGTTTCACCCATACACAAACCACATCATCCCTGAATATTTAATATCACACCGTTAAACAGACATAAATAATAAGGTATAAAAGCATTCAGCACTTGTAATATCCCAAAAACAAAATAGATAATATTAACTAAAGTACAGGTGTGTGACATGGGTTCATAGACCCTGCTTGAACATCTTTCCTCCTTTACCCTTCGCTCTCTTGTGTTGCATTTGGTTCTTCCTCTGTGATGTCGTTCTCGTTCCTTTTATAATCCTCCCACTTTCCCCATCTTTCCCCAAATTTCTCTTCCTGTAACCTCAGCATGTGTGTTATCCTTTCCATATCCTGTATTTCTTCCACTATTCCTACCCATTTTGCTATTGTCGGTGGGTCTTCCTTATACCACAGTCTCGTTATTGCTTTTCTGGCCGCTATCAACATTATCTTTATTAAATATTTGTCCCCCCCTTGTATTCCCTCGTGTGTCAGGTCTCCTAAGTAAAGCACCAGTCCCGTTTGTGGTATCCCGTATCCTAATATTCTGATCATTGCTTCCCCTATCTCCTCCCAATACCCCTTCAGCTTCTGACATCCCCAGAATATGTGCGTGTGATTTGCCCCCTCCTTCCCACACATCCTCCAGCATGCTTTTTGTGTTGGTGCATATTTTCCCTTCAGCTCTGGGGTTATAAAGAATCTGATTATGTTTTTCCATCCAAATTCTTTCCATATTCTCGATCCTGTTGTTGAGTGTTGTACCTCGCATATGTTCCCCCATTCCTTCCCTGTTATTTCTATCTCTAGCTCTCTCTCCCATTTCTCCCTTATGTAATCGGTCGTGTGTCCCTTGCTGGTCATTATAGCCCGGTATATTGCTGATATTACTCTTCCTTGCCCCCCTTCGTATGCCCATACTATCATCTTTATTATTCCATTCTGTTCCTCGTCTTTGGCCCCCCTTATTTCTTTGTTGTAGTAGTCTCTAACCTGTAGATATCTGAAGTGGTCCCTGTTTTCTAGTCCAAATTTCTCCTTTAATTTTTGTAGTGTCTGCATTTCTCCCTTCTCTATCATTTTGCATATTGCTGTTGCCCCCCCCCCCCTCTCCCACCTTCTGAATCCGTGGTCTAACCTCCCTGGTTTGAATCTCTTGTCATGTGCTACCCATCTCAGGACCCCTGACTGCTTCTCCAATTTGTGTGTTTTTACTACTCTGTTCCATATGGTCAAGGTGTATTTGGTGATTGGATCTAATAGTCCCTCTTTTTCTTTAAATAGTTCCCTATCCCCCACCAGAGCTTGTACCTTGTATCCCTCCCCTTCTTTTTCAATGTCTTTCCATCTTGCCTCATATCTGTCGTTACACCAGCACGTCACTGCTCTCAGTTGTGCTGCATAGTAATAATCTTGTAGGCTGGGTACTGCCATCCCTCCCTCTTCCTTTGATAGTTGTAGTGTTTTATATCTGACCCGTGGTCTTCTCCCCGCCCATATGAACCTCGATATCAGTCTGTCCCACTCCCTGAATTGATTCTGTGGTATTTGTATGGGTAATGACTGGAATAGGTACAGTAACCTTGATAGTATGTTCATTTTAATGACCTCTATTCTTGAATTGAAGTCCAAGGGCATTACTGTCCATCTCTCTAGGTCTCTCTTTATGTTCTGATTTATCTGTGTATAATTCGCCTCAAACAGTTTCTCCACCCCTCTCGTGATGTTCACCCCTAAGTATTTAATCTTGTCCATGTCCCATCTTATCCCGTACTGTTCTCTAATTTCCGTCGTTGGAGAATAGTTCCATGCTAAGGTCTGTGTCTTTGTCACGTTTAGTTTGTATCCTGAGTAGTGGCCATATTCCTTCAGTAGATCCATCAGTGCCGGGAAGCTCTTTTCTGGTTGCCTCATGTATACTATCACGTCGTCTGCAAATAGGCCTAGTTTATATTCCGTTCCCTTTATCCTTACTCCCTTGATGTCCTCGGTCTGTCTGATCAGTTGTGCCAGTGGTTCTATGAAAACGGCGAAGAGCGTCGGTGAGAGACAACATCCCTGTCTGGTAGCCCTCTCTAATCTGATTCTATCCGTCAAGCTGCCATTCACCTTAACCCTCGCTGTCGGTTCTTGATATAGTGCCTTGATCATCTTCATCGCCCTCTCGTTCAGTCCGAACCTCATCAATGTTTTATATAAAAATGTCCAGCTCACACTGTCGAACGCTTTTTCTGCATCTAGGCTAATCAGTACCGCGCTACCCCCTTGTTTTTGTATCTCCTCTACTATGTGTAATGTCTTTCTCACGTTGTCCTGTGTCTGTCTCCCTTTAATAAATCCAGTTTGATCTTCATCTATAATGTCTGGCATAAACGTCTCAAATCTTTTTGATATTATCGATGTATACATCTTGTAATCTACGTTGAGTATGGACACAGGTCTGAAACTACTACATAATTCCCTATCCTTCCCTTCCTTCGGTATCGTGGTGATTATGGCTTCCTTCCACGAGGGGGGCATTTTTCCCTCTTCCATCGTGTGTCTGAACGCCGCCCCTAACATGGGTGCTAATTCAGTTCTAAATGTCTTGTAGAATTCCGATGGGAATCCGTCGCTCCCCGGAGACTTGTTGTTTTTAGCTCTACTAATTGCATCTTCCAGTTCTTGTTCCGTAATTATTTTATTTAATTCTTCATTCTGTTCTTTCCCTATCGATGGTAACTCTAGCTTCTCCAGATATGTTTCTATTTCCTCTTCTCCCGCTGCTTTTGGCTGTGTGTATAATTTCTCATAGTATTCTCTAAATGTCCTCTCTATTTCAGCTGGGTCCCTCAATATTTCATTAGTCTTTGTATCCCTTATTGTGTGTATCGTGTTCAACTTCTGTTGCGTTCTAATTCTCCTAGCCAACAGTCTGGTCGCTTTTGGTCCCCCTTCATAGTACGTTTGTTTCATGAACCTCGCTTTCTTTTCTATTTCCGTCAATAATTCCCTATTTATCCTGGCCTTTACTTCTTTGATTTCTCAGAGCGTTTCCTGTTCTTTTGATATCTGGTGTCTCCCCTCTAGCTTCTTCAGCTTCCCTATCAGATTGTGATATGTCTCCGTTCTGGCCTTCTTCAGCATTGCTGTTTTTTCCATCAATTTCCCCCTTATCACTACCTTCAGTGTGTCCCATAGAATGTTCGGGTCTACCGCCCCGTTGTCATTTTCTTCCTTATATCTGGCTATCTCCTCCTTGATCTGACTCACCACCCCTTTGTTATTTAATATTCCTACATTTAGTCTCCAAATCGTGTTCCTCCGTCTCCCTTCTAGATCTACTGTCAGATATATGGCACTGTGATCCGATATGTCCGCTACTCCTATACTGCTCTCCCGTGCCCTGTAACTGTCCCCCGTCGTAATCAAAAAGTAGTCTATTCTCGCATATGTCACGTGTGGGTGTGAGTAATGTGTGTATTTCCTGTCCATGGCGTGCATCTCCCTCCAAACGTCTGTAATTCCCATTTCCGTCATCTGAATATTCATATATCTACTAACTATCTCTAACGTAACCATTTGGCCCTCCATTTTCCCCTTCACCAGAACAAACCTTCCCTCCTTGTCTCTTACTTCCTTGATCAATTCAAATTTGACTGTTTTTGATTAACGTGATTACTCCTCTCCTCGGGTTTTGTTCAAAGGAACTATAGTATGCATTTTCATATCCAAATCTCTTCAGTTTCTCATGACCCTGTGCTACCAAATGTGTCTCCTGCAGAAAAATCACTTCCATCTCACTTTTTTTACATTTCAACATCACTTTGCCCCTTTTTATCGCATTATTCATTCCATTAACGTTTAACGACATCATTTTTATACCTTTAACCCTTGTCATCTTTCTTCTTCTTTCGCCTGTCAGTCCCCCCCATGTCACACTCATTCCCCCCTCCGGTTGGAGCCTCCGCTCTCTTCACCGAATACATATAGTGATTAACATAAATAAAAAACATAAACTTTACATAAAGTGCTCCCAAGGCGTTCGGGGGGTCCCTGTGTCCCCCCCTGTCCCCTGCTGGTGGGTGAGGGGTAATTGCCCTCCTAACGAGGGGCCCCCTCCTGACGGCTTGGGGGTTTGAAACCCTTGCCCCCAATCGCTCGTCATATTTGTCCAGCTTTCTTACTGTTTTTTTTTTTGCTTTCGAGCTCCTGGTCAAAAAGCGCTCTGTCCTTCCTTTTGATCAAAGACCCTCTTTTCTTGGTCCCTCTCAATGTGATTCATACGTTTCATTGTCCCTCCTTCCTCCCATATCCGTGTGCGGTGCCTCCCGTGTACCCCTTATTATTTTCTTTTCCTCTCCTCTATTTTCTATGTGATGTCCATTTATCCCCTTAATCCCTCCCAACTGTGTTACTCACAGCATGCGTCTATATATCTGTTTCAGTATGTTCTGTGTCTCGCCTATCAAACCTAGTTATATTTCCATTTATTTCCTCCATCAGCTTGTGTATTATGTGTCCATGTATACGTTACGTTCATTTCTATATCCTGCCTCTACCTGGGAATGTGTGCTTATGTATATGTTATTTCAGTTTCTATACTTTGTCTCTATTTGAATAGTTTTTTCAATCTCTTGTGTGTGTACTCATCCGTTCGCCTCCTCCCGCCTCCTCTCCGTCTGGCCTCCTCATCCGTCTCAGTCCTCGCTCCGTCACGTTTCACCTCCGCCTCCTCCTCTCTCCTCCCTCCTGTCTCGGTCTCCCACTCTGATCCACCTGCGTGCTCCCTCCAATCTCTGGTGCAGGCTCCGCGTCTGTTCCTCCCGCCTCCTTCCTTCTCCGTCCTCAGACATCCTCATCCCTCGCCGTCTCATCTCTCGCTCCGCTTCTCGTGCCGTCGCGTACGTCACCGTCCCTTCCTCCCAGTGAATCCTTAGCGAGGTCATGGGTGACTGGAATCTCATTCCGTTTTCTTTCAGGGTTTTCTTCAGTCCCGCGTAGGACCTGCGTGTTATCGCTACCGCTGTCGAGTAGTCGTGATCAAATGATAGTCTTTTCCCTTCGATTTCAATCTTCTTGGTCCACGCGGTTCTGAGTACCAATTCCTTAACCTCGAATCTCAGAAAGTTAATAATCACCGCCCTCGGAGGTCTGTCCGGTTGTGGTCTCGGAGCCAACGCCCTGTGGGCCCTCTGTATCTCCATTTTTTCCAGTCCCGTTTCCTTCATTTGTTCTTTGATAAGTTTTTCCACATATAGGGTCACCGATTCCCCTTCGACTCCTTCTTTCAGTCCCCATATTCTGATGTTATTTCTCCGAGACCTCCCCTCCATGTCCGACATCTTTGTCTCCATCTGTTCTTGTTTCTGAATCACACATGTTAATACCTCGTGTATCTCCGTGTTCCATTCCTCCGCGTGAGCAGTCCTAGTCTGTAACTCGGTCACGTTTCTGTTCTGTTCCGTCATCTTCTCCTCCACCCTTTTGATTTCTGTATTCATTTCACCTCTGAAGTCCTCCTGTTCCTTCCTCAATTCCTCCCGTAGCTTCCCAATATCATTCCTTATCGTGTCCGTGTTCAGTTTTATCGCCGCTGTTATGTTCTCCAGTATCCCGGCCTGCATGTTCACGGCCCATCCTGGCATTACCGTGTCTGCCTCAGCGGTACCTCCCCCTTCTTTCGTCTGGCTTTTCTCGGCTTCGCTCCGGGGATTCTGTTTCTTCGGATTCTCTCCTTCTCGTATGTTCTCCATTTCTATTTCCTTCACAATCGTTGTCTCTTCCTTACTTCTCGTGAGCATTTTCCTTTTTAATTACTTTTCGGGTCTTTTTTTATCCGTTTTTTCACTCATTTGACCAGGAGCTCTTTCGTACGTGTGTTACCAGTCTGCTCTCATACCGGAAGCCCCCAGTATGCCTTTTAACACTTTGAGTGCCACGCCCGAGAATATTCGGGTTTACGCCCCGACCGTTGAGTGCCACGCCCGAGAATATTCGTTTTTTTTTTTCTTCTTCTTTTTTTGCGATCTGAAAATCATTGCATCACGCGAGCCTACCGTTGGAGATCCAGGGACCGCCGGCAATCAGATGTGAAAAAAGCACCCCCTATCGTAGGGGTGGACGGTATGGTTTAAAATGTATATCACGGTATAATTTGAAGCATAGACGGTAACGGTATATATCACGGTATCGTCGTTTTTGATATTTTTTTTTTTTAATTTTATATATATATTTTTTTATTTGTATATAAAATATATATATTATATAATTAGACTTGTACTTGTATTATCTGCGAGACATCGCCACCACGCAACAAGCTCCACTGTCTGTGTGTACTCTAGTAGCCTCCAGCTACGGCCAGGATTCTCCGGAGCTGCACCTGGACCTATACTCGAGTAGCCTCGAGCAGAGCTACGGCCAGGATACCCCGGCGCTGCACCTGGACCCTATTGTATTGGTATAACGTTAGCAAGCCCTCAGCTCGAATACGCATCGAATCAGTGTTATAAGACATTGATATCAGGAGCTATCTGTAGCTACTGCATATATAACGTTAATACAACGCCTCAGTGAATTATTTAGTTCAATGGGACATTTCGTTTTGAACGGTGAACTAACTTGCGTTAACGTGAGCTAACAGGTAGCATACACGTCTCTAGTACTAGACTTTGTGGAGCGTTTGTTGATGTCAGGAGCTATCGGTAGCTGGCCGACTAGATACCGTTCGGTTAGACAATGCCCCATCATGTATTAAACTAAAAGTGAATAGTTGACTGGGTCATTTTGTAACGGTAGCTAAGCAAACGTTAGCTCAGGGAGACGCCACCGTCCTCCCGACAGCTCCCGTGTCCCGTCCCACTAGACTACTAGACCCGTGTTTACATGCGTGCGGTAGGGGCTGGCACGCCCACTGCGCGAAGCCTCCTAAATAACTTTTTCCAGTTCGCACATATCTATTATCTATGACTAATTCTATCTATTTTTAGGGGCAAATGCGAGTGAAATAGTCGCGCTGTGGTTACATGACGTCATTGCTATTTTAGAGCTGCACTACCGGTTACACGGTATAGTCAAAATCCATACCGTAGAGCAAATTCATACCGTTTATACCGTATACCGTTTATACCGTCCACCCCTACCCTATCGTCTCCCAGATGGTAAATCACCCTTTTGGAATGGACTCAATGAAAGTGAATGGGAGAACGGATTTCTGACTCCACATTTTACTTCTCACTGATGCAGCCGGGGTTACCAGAGTTCATTCTGGAGCCTCTGAGCCGCGGGGAATCATGTGTTCTACTGTACACACGTTGGATCAATACACTTATCGATTTTTCCGAATGGTGATCAGGAATTGGAATATACCATTTGGATACCATCTGATGTCAGGTAAGGAATCTATGTTATCAGTGTTAGGATAATCAGACTCGTTTTCATGGAGATATAAGCGTTTCCACTATATGTGATATAGCTGTTTTGACTGTAAAAGCCATGAGGAAATAATAGCAGCGATTATCAGCGCACGGCACGAGCGTGCGTGCGCACACATATACTATCGATCATCTAGCGTTTATTTGAAAACTATTCATAAATAGACCGACAAATGATAACGTTCTGGAATATTACAGTAAAAGGTGATTATCATAGAATGGGTTGTTTTTCCCCGGAAAACGGGTGACTGGAAAATGATTCTTTGATAAGCGATGTGCAGATTAGACACATAGCCATAATTTAAAACATAGATTAGGCGATATTAACGTTAACATTGGCCGTGGACCGTGGCATCAAGGGGGTAAAAAGGAAAACCCGGCGTGGCACTCAAAGTGTTTTAACGGCAACATACAGGTCCGTGACATTGAATAGAATATTAAAATCGAAAAAAATACCAAACGCCAAGTGGTTGGCATTCAACGGTTGTCGAGAAAACACGTATATAAATGTTGTTGGGGCAGATTGTGTTAATGGCACAGAAAGTGTTAATGGACTAAACCAAAACAATAATTCTGTGGTAAAACACACTAGTTAACTGGTTAAGGAGGATAAACATTGCAGATACAGACCCTTTACCTTTTTTAAAGTAAAGGCAGGTTATCATAGTTAAAGGAGAGAACTGTACCCATTACGATGGTCTTATGCCCCTTTTCCACCGCATGGTACCTACTAGACTCTACTCTACTCTGCCTTTTCGGTTTTCCATTGCCAAAATACCTCGTACCGGGTACTTTTTGGGTACTTTTTTAGTACCGGCTTTGTCGAGGTTCCAAGTGAGTAGAAGCGATACCAGAAAAGTGACGTGAAACACTACAGACCACTGTGGTCAGAAGAGAGAAGCGTCACACGTTGGAGCGTCCTGCACAAAACACAACACCGCCATCTTTATTTAGCCTCGCGTAGGATTTCTTATTTGTTTGCAGCAGGAACAAGTGCAATAAACAAAAAAGGATACATTCACTGTGTATTCTGCCTCATTTATTGATGAAACAAAACCAACATCAACACAATTTACCACCAAGAGCGGAGAGTTTAGTCTCACAAAAAGATAGCTGATTTGTTAAGCTTGTTATTAGCTTACGTGCTAATGTGATTGCGTTTTACCATGGCTAGCGTACATAGCGTGATCAATATAACTCGCTATTGATTGTTTGTACTAGTAACGTAAATGCTAGTAGAATAGACACAACGTGAGGTAATCATCATCCATTTTAAACCGGTTATTACCTAATGCTAACATTAGTAGAATAGACACGAGAGGTAAAGTTAACGTTAGCAGAATAGACACGAGAGGTAACGTAACGCTAGTAGAATAGACACAACGAGAGGTAACATTAACGCTAGTAGAATATGATAACACTGCATTATCGAGACAGCGCCCCTACGAGGATCTGGCCGGTAATGCACTTTTCAGAATTCCAAGAGTGGGGTAAATCTGCAGTGCCGCTCGGTGACATTGAGTAGGTTATTAAAATGGAATAAAAGCCAAAACAACCTTGCCACGGACATGTCCATGGTTGGCCCTCTACCGTTGGATCCGAAACACGGACATGTCCGTGGTTGGCCGCGAACCAGTTAAAAAAGTTAAGTAAAAAGTAAAAAAATATATATAATAATATTTCTTATATTTTTTTAATAAAAAAAAATCATCATAATTTAGAAATGAGATTGCATAGGTCTATGAATTGAGATCGCGATTTTATTTCGATTAATTGCCCAGCCCTAGTTAAGAGGATAGAACCGTACCCGTTACGTTGGGCTTAGGAGCAGGTTATCATAGTTAAGAGGATATAACCGTACCCGTTACGATGGTCTTAGTAGCAGGTTATCATAGTTAAGAGGATAGAACCGTACCCGTTACGATGGTCTTAGTGGCAGGTTATCATAGTTAAGATAGAACCGTACCCGTTACGATGGTCTTAGTGGCAGGTTATCATAGTTAAGATAGAACCGTACCCGTTACGATGGTCTTAGTGGCAGGTTATCATAGTTAAGAGGATATAACCGTACCCATTACGATGGTCTAAGGGGCAGGTTATCATAAGAGGATAGAACCGTAACCGTTACGATGGTCTTAGTGACAGGTTATCATAGTTAAGAGGATAGAACCGTACCCATTACGATGGTCTTAGTGACAGGTTATCATGGTTAAGAGGATAGAACCGTACCCGTTACGATGGTCTTAAGTGACAGGTTATCATAGTTAAGAGGGTAGAACCATACCCGTTACAATGGTCTTAGTGACAGGTTATCATTAGGGATGTCCCGATCCGATCACGTGATTTTCCGAAGATCGGGATCGGCAAAAAAAAATTATAATAATAATCAGGAATAGAATTTTGCCAAAACAAACCAATAGTATCCAGCTGCAGAACGGCAGACCAGCCACACTCTGACCCAAATTACATTTTAATTTTTTTTAAATCCCAATTTCTCACATTACATTCACCCTGAATGTTACGTTATCCAGGTGAAAAGTTAACTTCATTCAAGCAAGGCATTGCAATCCTTGACATAAATCATTTGATGTATAATTAAATCAAAGGAAATGCGTTTGGGTCTGAGAGTGTGGCTGGTCTGCCGTTCTGCAGCTGGATACTATTGGTTTGTTTTGGCAAAATTCTTCTGCTCTGTGCGACAATAAATAAATGAATGATGATATGCAATTTAAAACCAAAACTAAGGCCTCAGTATGACCCTTAGGAGTCACGCTGGAGCTTTGAACCCGTCGGCGGACAACAAAAGAAATTAGAATCCCTCTTAAATGCTCAAAAAGGACATATTTTCAGAAATCGATAAAAATAGAAAAATTGCCATTTCTAGTGCTTTGACATGTAAGGTATAGGTCCCCCAACTTGCTAAACCTAATACGACTTGTAAATACGTTTAATTCTTGCTAGATGGTATGCTTGTAATAATCTCCATTTGCGATAAGAACTACATCGCGCGTCACCAAGCGCACATACATGGGGCGCGCACACACAAACAGCGCATAGGTGTTAATCACTGAGTGATCTAATATGCATATTCTTCAACGCGAGAGGGGGGGGGGTTGTGTTTCTCACTGTCTGTCGTTGATAATATAATCTTAAAAGGTCCTGCATTATTATTATTATTATCGAGAATACACGGGACCCGACGGAACGTTAATTTATGTATTAAAAGTAGTCTAACATGCTTTCATCCTCGCCCGTGTATATACCCACGTCGCGCTAAAACAACATAAACTACTGTATGGCAGACAGAGTGCGTGTGTGTACGAGTTATGAGTTATCTCGCAGTTCATTCAAGCGCGCATCACGGTGATGACAGCTCTAGAGTAGAAAGGTGCGCTCACAGGGGCGTAGCTGGAGATTCTGGGCCCCATGAAAGAATCAATTTGTGGGCCCCCCAATCTATTAAAAAATGTGGGGCCCCCAATCTATAAAAAAATGTGGGGCATTTGCTGGGCCCTTGGAATCATCCTAACCCCCCCCCCCCCCCCCCCCAGCTACTCCCCTGCACACACACACACTCTCTCTCTCTCTCTCAAACAGAGAAATCAAAAGAAATCAGTACATGTGTGTGTGTGTGTGTGTGTGTAAAAAACTAATTAATAATATAATTATTATAAATGTCTCTCTCTGTATATATCTCTGTATCTCTTTCTTTCTTTCTTTCTTTCTCTCTCTCTCTCTCTCTCTCTCTATTACTATACTATTATATATCTATATATATATCTAAATGTCTAAACCTCTGTCTATCTAGTGTGTGTATACACCAGTATCACTGACTACCACGGCAAGCCTATAGAAAATGATTCTATTTAATAATAATAATTATTATTATAAATGTCTCTTTCTTTCTTTCTTTCTTTCTTTCTCTCTTTCTATTATATTACTATTATATATCCATCTAAATATCTAAACCTCTGTCTATCTAGTGTGTGTATATGCATGGCATCAAATCAAAGTGTGTGTTGCCTGTATTGATCAGTCACACTATACCCCCATTCAGCCGTAATTGTTCCCTGCTGGGCCTTTGTTTCATGGTGTGAATTAGTCATTGAAATTAACATTGACATCACATTGCATTCTGGGAAGGAGTGTAGTTCCCGTATCATTAGCTGAATTCACTGAATTCTCTTCAGAGCCTCCTGCTGCAAATTGGTAATGACTGTACCAGAATGTTTGATAGGACATTGATTGAAAACTATCGTCTCAAATTTGACAATTGATGGCTTATTTTGAAGGTATGAATCTGTAATTGTACATTATGTAACAAAAAAAAAATAATATTCTGAGAAGGTGGAGCTAGAAACTCTAGACCTCAGGGGGTTAAGACGTGAACATGGTCATGTTTGTTGAATAAAAAAAAAAAAGTAAAAAAAAAAAAAAAATTATCGGATCGGGAAATATCGCTATCGGTAGATACTCAAAATCACATGATCGGATCGGGAGCAAAAAAACGTGATCGGGACATCCCTAGTTAAAGGGAGAGAAACGTACCCGTTACGATGGTCTTAGTGACAGGCACGCTGCTCGCAGGTCCCTGCTGCTCCATGTCGTCAAAGCGTTTCTTCATGTTGGCCATGTGTTCCAACCGCATGGAGCCTCTGTAGATCCACTCCTTGTGATCATCGTCCTGATTACGACACACAGACATACACATTAACGCTAACACATAGTACCAAGGCAACAAGGGCACATGGTGTCATAGATGGGGAATCCGCACTGCCTGTGAGCTGCCACTAGGGGCAGAGTGGCTAACCGTGACTGACAGAATAATGTAATTGACTGCTGCTGAGTGGTAAGTCAAAGACATGGCCGGAACACACCGATTCGACATCAAAGAACTACCACAGACAAAAGGCGACTCCTATCGCCTCGCGTCGCCTGACAAATTTCACACCGATCTAACTACCTGCAACAGCAACGAGCGGGTTAGTTTCTGCCCCTGCGTGACATTAACTCAATCAGCGCCAGACCCGAGTAAAGTTGGGTTAACTCGCCAACCGCCAAACCAGAGTAGTCGGTTTTTCATCGTTATTTCTTTTATTCGATATTTCCATTCATTACAGCAGTGTTTCTCAAAGTGGGGGGCGCGCACCCCAGGGGGGGCGCAGAGGCATGACAGGGGGGGGCCTTGAGATTAAAAAAATAAAAAAAACGTTTTTTTTTTTTTTTATTATTACAGAAAATTATCACTAAAGTGCTATCTGTTGCAGCTGCACTGTTCTCCATGAAAATACCATTTTGCAAAATCTGAAAATCATTATTTAATAAAACACAGAAAAGGATCACCAAGTTACTCTGGATAAAAAAAACCTTTACAGACAACATTGAGACAAAGCTTCCTGACACATCTCCATCCAAACTCTTGGAAGAACTCTTTGAAATCTCATCTAATACCACCTGGAGAGCTAGTTTCAGAGTGTGGTGCTGAGTACCAAGTATCTCATGATGCAGCAGTTAAGGTGTTGATACCATTCTCCATGAAAATACCATTTTGCAAAATCTGAAAATCATTATTTAATAAAACACAGAAAAGGATCACCAAGTTACTCTGGATAAAAAAAAACTTTACAGACAACATTGAGACAAAGCTTCCTGACACATCTCCATCCAAACTCTTGGAAGAACTCTTTGAAATCTCATCTAATACCACCTGGAGAGCTAGTTTCAGAGTGTGGTGCTGAGTACCAAGTATCTCATGATGCAGCAGTTAAGGTGTTGATACCATTCAGCACCACATACAGTATCTGTGTGAAGCTGGCTTTTCATCCATGACAGCTCTGAAAACAAAATATAGGGCCAATTTGAAAGGTCACGATATTGGTGTTATTTCAATAAATTTAAACATGGCCCATTTCATGACCATTTTGTTGGGGCGAGGGGAGGGGGGGGGGCCCAAAATATTTTGGTCCGCCAAAGGGGGGCCTGACAGAAAAAGTTTGAGAAGCACTGCATTACAGGCACACAGACTCGGGGTTAACATGGGGAATCATCCTGAGAATGCCAATGTGCAATACCGGCCGCATCCACCCAGGTGGCAGGATCGAGCATCCTTTGAAACATTATGCGTTGATCAAAAGTCTCCGGTCGGACTTTTCTTTGTCGGGCAAGTGGAGCGGTTGTCCCGATTGGATTGAGAAGCGTGAAATGCTCCCGATGTATGTGTGGCGGATTATGTTGGCGACGTGATCGACACCAATACTGGGACTCGCAATCAGATAATTGGAATATTCTTTTTGGGGTACAATACATCCTAGTGAAGGTAAGGGCTATATGATATCAATCCTGCTGTGATCCGACCATGACTTCACCTCGATCACAACATGTGTGTGTAATGTTACTCCACAACGTGTGCCATTGGTGACGATCAAAGCATCAAAAAACTACCCCCCCCCCTTCATGCATTCATGATGAAACATAATGCCGATAATATAGATTTGATTTAGAAATAGTAGCGTGTACAGGCGAGAAACAGCAATGTTTTTAGTGAAATGCACGTATTGCTGCATAGCGTAGTTTTCTGGGATTAGACAGGATTACTCTAAAACTATACTCATATTCACCACGGTATAAAACGGGAATGTATGGATGACAAAATTATTTCTTTAACACATATTGAACGATAGATAGTCGATGTCAAATGGGCCATACCATAGTATTGTATCCATACCTATAATATAGAATATAGTTATAGCCCTGCAAACACAGCCACTTATTCCTATCTCTTAGAGCTTGGCGTGGTAAGTACAAACGATGCTCAACTGCGTGGCGTCCATTGAGTTAATAACTCCGCACCAGCAGGTGGCGGTAGTCTGCATCATCAAGGGGAAACGGAAGACCACATGATGTAAACAAGCCATTGCTACCACGTTAGCCACGTTATCATTGTTATTACCCCACGTCACGTCATATAAAGTTCTCTTTAATTATTTCAATATAATTGTTTGTTACTCTATTATGTTCAATAAACTCCAGGCTAGGGCTGGGCGATATGGCCAAAAACGTTATCACGATAAAATAATAAAATAATTTTCATATCACTCGATATCTATAATTATCGTCGATATAATTTCTGTCAAGTTTAATTAACTTCTTATGCCCGGCGCCGTTCTTCTACACAGTAAACACGGCCCAGTGCATAGATTATTATATTCCACCAGGGGGCAACCTACCGCCACTGGATCATATGCATTATAAGAATGGAACTAACACAGTTAGCCAGAGCAAGCGGTGTATTCCACGACAATCAGCGTTTCCGTTAGCCGGTAATTACCGGTATTTGACCGGCAAAATATGTTGAAGTCCGAATATTTAAATCTCTCCGGTCATAATGTCCGGTGAAAATAATTCCTCTAAGCACAATTTGAATTGTATTAAAATAGGCTAAAATTAAATAGCCTATGCCAGGGGTGGCCAACCCGCGGCTCGCGAGCCGCATGCGGCTCTTTGCCCGTCAATGTGCGGCTCTTCCATCCATAAAAAAGAAACAAAACAATTTTTTTTGTCACTGATTCCATAATGACATAGAATAAACATTTACAATTTTTTTTAAATGGTCCATTTGCATGTTCTTGGTATCTGAATCTAGGGACTGTCAGAAATAGTGTGTCTGTTACTAGGCTTGAGTAAATTGTACTGAACCAAAGGAGAATATCAATTCTATTTAAATTTTTTTTTATCTTTGACTGTGAATAACACCATGCTAAAATTGACCAGACCTGAAAAATATAAGCAAATGAATAAAGGGAAGATGATTAAACAGAAGGTTTTGTAGATACAGTACTGAATTCTGCCATCTTTTTTATAATGTAAATTTCTCCACCATTTTTCATCATATTGCAACACCGTTTTTTGCAAGACATTCACAGAAAGGTAGAGAAACTAACTGCGTTCTGTTTTATGGTGTGGTATAATATAATGTCCTCATGTAAATATATTCCCCTCCCCTGTGTCCCCCTTACCTGTGCCCCCCCCCCCTCTCTGTGGAATAAGACATTCCCCTCCCCTTTCTCCCCAAACCTGTACCCCCCCCCCATTTGACCTATCAAATGGGACCACATCCCCCCCTTGTTTAACTATATAGGGCTCCTCCCGACCACAATCGAGGTCTTCTTACCTGGGTCATTTCAGCTGATCACCTGGGGGAAGCCCTCAGCCATTCTCTCTATGTATTCTATCTGTTTGGTTAATAAACCTTGTTATTATCCAAACCTCGGTTGACTGAGAACATTCTTCATCAGGATATCCACAAATATCCCACAATTGGCGTCTACGAACTTGTGACGGACTCTTGCGTCCTACCGGCGTGCTGTATTGTTTCAGCTATACAGAGAAAAGTGAGTATAATAGATGGTCGACCAAAAAATGTATGGCAAGGAATTAAAACCTTCCCGCTTGGGGCGGTTAGGTGGTCGAGCGGAGATTGCGTTCGTCACCAGCCCCGGAGCTGTGAGCTTGGTTCGCCTGTTCGAATCCAGCTCACAGCTCCGGGGTTGTCACCAGCTTGGCTGGCCGTCTGCACTGATACAATTGGCTGTATCAGAGGGTGGGAGAAGCTGGCGGGGTGGGTCCGGGTCGTTGTAAACAGCGACTCCTACAGTTCGGTCGGGGTGCCTGCTAAGCGCGGATTGGACGTGAGGGGGATAGTGTGGTCCTCCCACACGCTACGCCCTCTCAATGAGAATCCGCGCTGCCAGGTGAAAAGAAGCGGTGATTGGCTGGACGTGTGTCGGAGGAAGCACGTGGTAGCCTCCACTCTCCCAAATGATCTGACTGTGGGGGGTAAAGCGCAGCGACCAGGAAGGGACTGGGAATTGGCATACGACTAACATTGGGATGGGAGAAAATCGGAGGAAAATGGAGGGGGAAAAAGACCAAAAAAAAAAAAAAAAAAAACATTCCCGCTTTTCTCTGTGCCAGGTGAATATTACAGAATGTTGTCAAATATTGAGATCATGGCTGAGTAAGAATAATGTGCATTAATATATCTGATCTGTATTGAGAATCGTACCAGGGAAACGCGTGTACCTGGGTCCTTATCAGCACAGATGTTCTGAGAGGATGGGTTGTCAGTGCTATTCCCGGATTTGAGCTGTTGCCAAACCGAAAGTTAGGGCACAATACAGGTTGTTGGATTGCTAACCCAAGTCTAGCTGATGCAGACTAAAATATAGGCAACAAGGCAAGAAACGTGGGCTTATTAGATGTGATATCCTTGAAAACGCTACTCTGTTAAAAACGTTCTGTGATTCCTTTGCAAAGGGGCGGGAAGTTAGGACCGAGAAGCTGATGGAATCATAATTAGAAATTACCAGAGTAGCGTCATAATATTCATTGTTTCAACCTCAAACTAAGCCCACAATCTCTTCCATTCCTGAAAACGATGTATTCGGATTAAATTAACCAATTGATCATACAGATAAGCGGGAAGCTGATTATGCGATGTCCCGGTGTAGTACGCCATACTACACTAAACGGGACATTAGTCGCGAGTTGAAGAGACCGAGAGTATGATTAAACGGTATATTCACATCTAATATATCGCTGGTAAATTTCGAAGTCAGGTTCGGTCGTTATGACTTTAATAACGATGTATAGTTATATCAAGGGATAAATGCCTTGTCGCAGCGGTGCTGGTCGACTAAACGAACAGCGATCCAATACAGTCAGATATACACACACGTTAACTTATAAATATTAATGTTTGTTTGTACGTGCACAGTATGCCGACTGATATCGCGCCGAGCATTGAGAGACGAGTTAACATTATGGGAATAACATTGGGGTACAACTCGCGCAACATGTAACGTCCGGTTGGAAATTATAGTTTATCGTTTCTATTTGTTTACGTTTCACTATGCACAAGTGACGTTCATTCGGTTACAAAACGCTGGTTTTAAGTAAATTCCAGGCTATTGAGAGCTCGCGGAACTAGAACTGCAGGATTGCAAAGCGTTATTTCCGAGGCGAATGGGAACGCACGAACGTCGCTTGGAGCGATGACGTCACGCTATGCGCGCCGTGGAGTTATGGTTTTGTTGTGAGCCTATCCATAGGCGAACGTAAAGTTTAATATGCCCGAGGGCGAGGGTATATGAAATCCACGTATAGTATATGTTAATTGTATGTGTAAATACACGCTACAAGGGGGTAATATAATATGGTCATTCAATAACTGAACTGAACTGTGAGGATCCAACGTGAACACGGCAGCTTTTTCCGGTAAGTATGAAATCCTAATGTAGCTGCATGACATAACTATCTTCTCATTTGCAGTGAATTATAGCTATCCCATATCGCTTGAGTGATTGGTTTTCATTACTGTACACGTTATAAGTCACATAAAGCTAATTGCAATGTCTGTTTCAGAATTATAATGCATCTGTGGGCGTACCGGTCATACTGACCAATACGGGGAGCTAAACAAACACTTCCGGTTTCCGGTATATGGCAGTACAGGAATTGTAGTCCACATAAACAGCGTTAGATTAGACTTTATAAACTTTTAATGTTGAAAACTTGGGCACAAACAACATAGATTATGTTTAAAAGTAAGATGTTTAGGTTAACAAGTTATATTCACTTGAGTTAATGTGTTTATCTAAAGAACCAATGAAAGATAACTAGCCCTTTCCATTGTAAGACATTTTTTAAACATGATTCAAAATGTGTGGTTCCACATTCTTATGGTGCTTGTGTACATATGCGATATGATTGATAAATGATAACACTATATCATTACATCCTAGGATGGGATGGATGAGAACTAGCTGATGTTTTTGTTAAGCTCACAGACAATCAAGGAGAACCCACTCAGATGGTCTTAGAGGAGTGGGAAATTAACATGTTTTTTGTGTTTACAGGAGAGGCAGACTGAGTTAACTCTAAATTGAATTACAAAGCAGTGTTTAAACACTCACTCAAACGAGCTGAGGACGATGTGGAGTTGAAAGACAATGCAAATAGCCAGAGAGGACTCTGACCAGACGCAACTTAGTATCTCCACTATACTTAGTATAGTAGGAAGTATCGCTTTAGATGCAGATTTTCTCTTTGTTACCACGAGACTCAACCGAAGATGGTGTGGAGTTGAGAGACAATTGATTGACCATTTAAAACAAATCTGCATCCAAACACCCACATGTAAATTTCTTTTACAGGAACGACAACGATAACAGACGCTATTCAGAGTGGGCACTTGAAACCCACAGGGTATGGCGTGAGGGAGACAAAGCAATGCAAATGCCTGCACTCTGACCACAGGCTTGGTGGACTCACCTGACAATGGATAACAATGGATGGAACCACTTAGTTAACATGAATCAGACACAAGTGATGAATTTGCAGTCATGAAAGGCACCATATTTCCCATACTAACAAAATAACATAACTTGCATGCTATCCCCTCCTTCTATTCTCTGCTTATAACCAATAACATTCATGACTATTCTTTTAACAAACTAATACATTTCCATGACTGCAAAATATCAACCACCAAAATTGGAGTACAATTATCTAAATGTACAAGGTATACACATACATTGATCATTTAGCTGACACTTTTATCCAAAGCGACTCACAGATTCTGCGCGACAAGACATCAGGAAGAGCACAACTCTATCAGCTGAGCAACAAGTCATCAAAGGTTGAGTGCCACAGTGTAGGGTAGTTTTATTAGGATGGTCCTCTCTGTACCAAAGAAGACAATCACACATGTTGATTTTTATCCTTAAGTCATTGCTAGGTAAGCTGCCCTTATATATCTCCAGACTTCTGTCCTTTTATACTTGCTTTTTTAATACCAGACGAGCAGCAAATGGGATACTGTTAAATGTTCCTTTGATGCAGTCAGAGTTTGGTAAAGCTGCATTCTCCCACTATGCTCCCTTTTTATGGAATACGCTGCAAGTGAAACTTTGTCTACAGGCACTTCCTACTGTGAATGCTTTTAAAGGTATGCTACGATTAGCCCTTTATGAAACATGTAACTGTTTTACCTGATGCTATTGTTGATGTGATTATGCTCCTTGCCACTGCACAAATTACCCTCTGTATTTATATTTGAATTGTATGTTTTTTGTTTAATGCCCTGTTTTATGTTGAAACTTGTTGTGTGCTGTGTTAGTCAGGACTCCCTGGAAGAAGAGATCTTGTATCTCAATGGGACATTCCTGGATAAATAAAGGATAAATAAAAAAAATAAAAAATAAAAAATTAGGACGAGTGCATGACAATAAGGTTAGTTAGGGTTAGATGACAAAACAAATGATTGTTTTTCATGCAAAATTAACTGGCTGCCTAGAATTTATGTTTTCCCCATGCTAAATTATGACGAGCCACACTGAGACGTGAAGAACAACCGAGAAGTCATGGCGAGGTAAGTATCTTGAAGAAGCACACCATCGTACGCGGCCTGAGGTAAGGTCAACTTCAATTTGACATCACAGATTATAAAGATAAAAAGAAATGTTTCTGATTCCATGCAAAGATCGGATCCAAACGATATCAAATGCATGATGATATTACACAATGAATTGAATTAATCCCAAAATGATTTTCCTCTTTAGCAGAAAGGCGTTGAATCATTTATGTGAGGAGGTTTTCTAAGGCAATTTTATCATCCTCAGATCATATTGGTGAGAGGACACGACAAGTGAGAAGGAGTGAGACGACGCGTGACCTGAACCACGAACGACGGCAGGACCAGGCAGAGAGGAACACAACCCAGTGACCTGAGCGACCCACGACAACATAGGAGCACCAGGGACGCCGCCAAGGAGCTGCGGACACAACCAGGACGACGACAGCAACCGTGGGAGAGCCGCCATCCAACCCAGCCACACAACACAGACGGAAGGGGAGCAGAGACAAAAAGGACGACATGCTGCGCCACCCCGACAGCCTACAACAAACCAAGGCCAACGCCATGTATCTCCACCATCCGTGTGAGAGAGCGTCCTCTGACTAGCCACTACACCGGCGGGCCCTCGCCCTCCATCAAGTAGTACCGCGATGACGAGGAACGGGGGGACCAACCACCACACAGCACATTCAAGACCACCCTACAGCCATGTCTCTAGGCCTGATGGAGGCCAAACGTGAGCACAGTGGCGGATGTGTGGTGGTGATGGAAAGCAGCACAGGCTCCAGGAAAAGAGTCTGCAAGGCCACTATAGTTGACCGCCCCACTGCTACAGGTGACCCTTGACAGGAAATGAACGGCGACCAGTGAATGTTCCTGACTGCATCGTCAAGAAGAGACATCATCGTCAACCTGTGGACCAAGAGACTTCTGAACACACATTATCCACAATGTTATGTATTTATTTAATTTTTATGTGTTACTGCCAGGCCCTGCCACACGACAGACAGAGAACACCTTGTCAACAACGACGCAACATCATTCAGATTAATACCTTCACAAGCAGGAAACGTTTCACACAATTGTATGTATCTGCAAAATGATGAACTAGGGATGTGATGAAAAGAAATCAATGAGAAAGCATTAACAATGGTTAGTAATAATGAGCTAAAATGTATTGCTGAAGGAAGAAGTGGTCACATGATCACATTACATCACATTTGAATTACTTAAGTTACAAAATTGCCTGATTCTAAGTAAAGACCAACAAAACTGAGGCAATCACAAATGAAAGTGACACTCAAACTCAGGTTAAATACAACTGGATCCTAAGTAATTTCATCAAGAATCATTATCAAATGTGCATATATATATTTTTGAACAGTTTCCCATAATCAATCATGTTAGTTTTATTAACCACTAGGTTAACGGTTGTTTAAATGTTTTTGTACACATTAGCCACTAAGTTAATGCTTATGTGTAAATCCTATTCCTAATAATTATGCACACGATTTTGTTTTTCACCCTGTGCACTCTGACCACACAGAGACAGCGTTCACATGTATTTAATTGGTTTATTACTATGCCTGTATGCACAACCATGACATTAGCTCCCCTGAGTCACGACATGAACGACTGAAGGTATGCCAAGATATGTGCACAGTATGTTAATTATTGTTTGATATCAGAGTTGAGGACCACTCATTGATATAGGTATTTTGAGCGATAAATAAAATAAAAGGGTGATATCTATTCCCACATCTCTGATATCAAAATAACACAGACCGCAGTCCAGTCGATCATGTCATGAATCATGTATGTAAATAATTCTATTTTAAACTGTTATGCCAACCAACAGATCACATTGGCCAAAATTTTCATTATTTTAATTATTTTCTATTTTATTCATTATCTAATAACCGATGGATTACATCGGTCCCATTCTTTTACCATACCTATTCACTTTTACCTGTTCCAAACAATCCTGGTATATTATACATTAATCTCACCCACATTATAAGAAAGAAAAGTGAGTATTGTGGTATAATATAATGTCCTCATGTAAATATATTCCCCTCCCCTGTGTCCCCCTTACCTGTGCCCCCCCCCCCTCTCTGTGGAATAAGGCTGAGGTTACACCTTTCGTATCATCTTCGTATTGTTTTCTTATACGCATCGCCGCGTATCGCCGCGACGTCATGCGCCTCGAGTCACACTTTCGTTTTTTTTTCGTTTTTGTCACCAGAGCACACTGATGTAGTACACTGCCAAAGCAGTAGGTGGCAGTAGGTGGCAAACATGAAGGCAATTTCAACCAATCAGAACGAATGTGCCAATACACTTCCTGGTGGAAGCTCCAGCAAAGAAAATGTCAATAAGGCAGGCGCCTATGCCGCGCCACCATCTTGCTTTACTCAATGCAGCAATCATTTTTCAGCAAAGCCTAATAAAAGTGCAATAAACAAAACGGATACATTCACTGTGTGTTCTGCCTGTCATTTGTTGATGAAACAAAACTAACATCAACACAAGTGACCACCAAGAGCGGATAGTTTAGGCTAAAAAACGATCGGTAGCATTGTAGCATTGTTAGCTGCATGCTAACGTCAATGGAGTATGCCATTATAACAATATAGCATTGTGGCTAGAAGCTAACGTTAGCTCACGCTACTTAGCCAGCATCAAAACTGATGATATCGCGAGCTATCAGTAGTTAGATAACATTAGAGACAACGCTGTGTGTATTAAACAAAGGTGAATAGATGACTGGGCCATTTTGTTTAATGCTTCTTAAGTTGAAAGAGGAACTCTGAGCTAACAGGGTCTGAATCCTGATAGCTCACGTTAGCCAGCTGCTCATGCAATCGGTAATGCTAGCAGAATGAATGGATGTAAACTTTATTTAACATATTGCATATGGGTACAATACAATACGGCTCAATACAAACAATTGTTAAGGGAATGCAGACTGTTGTAGCTTGGACTGGGGTCCTTATAACAATAACTTGACAACACATGGTAGCTGAAGCTATTTGGGACACGGAGCTCTGTCCCAAACACACACACTGTACACAGGAAGGGCACGCAGATGGTATCTACTGCGCATGGGCGTTTTCGCAACAACTGCTCCGTGCTGACTACACGCTGTATTCCTGGCGTTTTTTTTGCGTATCTCCAAACGCAAACACAATTTTGCGTTTCAGCCGTATCCACAAAAAAACGCCAAAAAACGCATTTCTGTGTAGATAGGACATGAAACGTCGTCAAAAACGGATAAAAAAACGCCAGGAATACACTAGTCTAACCATAGCCTAAGACATTCCCCTCCCCTTTCTCCACAAACCTGTACCCCCCCCCCCCCCATTTGACCTATCAAATGGGACCACATCCCCCCCTTGTTTAACTATATAGGGCTCCTCCCGACCACAATCGAGGTCTTCTTACCTGGGTCATTTCAGCTGATCACCTGGGGGAAGCCCTCAGCCATTCTCTCTATGTATTCTATCTGTTTGGTTAATAAACCTTGTTATTATCCAAACCTCGGTTGACTGAGAACATTCTTCATCAGGATATCCACAAATATCCCACAATGGCAATAACGTTCAGGTTTGTGGGAGATAATCCCAAAAAATAATAGAAATAAAAAAGTAAATCCAGAAGTCAGATGATTGACGGGCTGGTGTGAGCTGGGTAGGGTAGTTTTTCGAAATTTGAAAGCCCAGAGTCTCTTCCTTCAAAAGACTACACTTACTTTTGGATGTGCCACTTCCTCCTGTCATTATGCGCCGGTTTCCGACTCAATGCCCTGAGATTTCTATAATCTTATATTTCACTAATAACAGTTAAAATAATTGGTAAACAAACGTAATGCTGAAAATATACACTTTTACTGTATATCTCGGGCTTAAGAGGTTAACCCTGTGAAGCCCAAATTAAAAAGACATTAGCAACTTCAGAGGCCAGAGGGTGGGACATATAAACACATTTACTATCAAATAGCATTGTGAGGCTGAACAACAGGACCAATTGACTATACATGTGCTTAAAGGGGAACTATCTTATAAATGGCCTTTTTCAGTGTTTACCATTGTTTCTTAGCTATGTGGACTTATATTAATAGGATCTATGTCTCTAATTCTCATATTGGCGCATTCTTCCAATTCTCCTCTCACAATATTCACCCTCACTGAACTGAGTCATCTGAAAATGTGCATATCTGTGATGTCAGAGATTTCTCAGCTGCATAATAATATGGCAGTTGATGTGTCAGTTGGCACCAGGCCACACAGTGGTTGGAGCCCAGCCTCAAAACGGCTTAAGATCTTGAGGTAGAAAAATGCGGTTTTTGAGTACTTGATTAGAAATACAAAACAATGCATTTTATTTTTTGAGAAAAACCTAGGTGTTCCATAGACTCACAGGAATTGTGTAAAAGTGCCCAAATAGTGAAAGAAATAGTCAAATAGTTCCCCTTTAACACTTTAAGTGCCGAAAACGTGTTTAGGCGTCTTTCCTAGCCATGCTAAAGTTGCCGAGGACGCCCTAACTCGTCTTTAATATCAATATTTCAAAAATCTGTGATCGAAATCATATTTTTCCTCCGCAGCCCTGAGACACAGTACTGGCCTCCTCTCAACCCTCTAGCAGTTCAAGAGCGCCATCTGGTGGCCGATCGGCAGAAGCGCCAAACAGGAAGTCATGTGGATGAAGTGCTGATCACCCATATTACTTCCGGCCACTCTCTATAGCTCCCGCGACTCCATCTTGAAACACTCGATAATAGATTGCTCGCCCTAACTCAATAAACAACGTTATTTGGACGTATATACTATTATACAACGTGGAAATGGACCGGGTATTTCGACATCCCATAATGGAAAACTGTCTACCCCACGCTGATCGCCCAACGGCCCGCGGAGACTGGGGTGAGTTTTAGCGTGTAATATTACCGTGTTCGACACTAACTGCTATGATGAACATTTGACCCACATTAGATTAATGGTATAACGTTGCCCACGGAATTATAAACGATCCCCCGCCCATCCGGTCATCATCAGATGATACGTAGAAACTTCTAGAAGTACGTCCAATTGAAATTTTTGATCTCGCACAGATTCCTACCAAACTGTATTTCATCATCAATATAATGCATTTGGGGCTATAAATCACGTTCTGGAGAAAGCTGCAGAAAAAGATGAAAACATACTTATACTTTAGATCATATTTTAGTATGAATATGCGAATGAAAAAGTTTAACGTTGCTACACCATGAACAATACATATAGGACCTTGAATGGGCCCTAATAATGGCAATCTAGCAATAGAATTTAAAGTTATAGCCCTGCAAAGAAGGGGAACTTCTCCATGTTAAATAGAGCTGGCAACGGATGGTATATCATGAATTTAACCTTAGGCAATCAAAGTGTTAACATTTTTTAAATAAACATTATTTTTTTAAATGGCTAAAAGTGATTTTGTAATTTTGCAACCGTGGGTCTCACATGGTACTTTTAACCATGTGAGGCCCAAATAAAAAAGACATTAGCAACTTCAGAGGCCAGAGGGTGAGACCTATAAACACATGAAGGTTGCCGTGACTGAAAAAAAAGGTTGAGAAACACTGGTATATGGTGTGGCTCTTTGTGGTACCACAGTCATTTTTGTGGCTCTTAGTCTCTGACTGGTTGGCCACCCCTGGCCTATGCGATGAACGAAACAATCATTACATTTGTTTCATTGTTGCTTCACTCTGATAAAGCGCGGATGGTGCTGCTCAGATGTGAATCTTTTTTTCTTTCTTTTTTTGAGCCTGTCTGGCCACCATAACGACAAACGGGTATACGAGCGAGAGAGAGAGAGATGGCCAAACAAGCTAAGCTTAACAAATATTTCATGAAACCAAGCACAAGCAGGTCTAATAATAATGACAACGAAGATGAGTCTTCTGAAGTCACAGAGACCGTTGATGCCGTGGTGGCTCCCGCGGAAAAGAAACAGAAATGTCGAGCGTTCAGGCCCGAGTGGAAAGTTTAATTCTCCTGGCTGAGGTGCGACATTATAGTCTAGTAGTCTAGCCTCTATGATGTACGAGAGATAACATTGATTGAACATACACAAAGTACACTTTATTGATTGAACCACAAAGAGCATCCCCAGTCTGCTGCTACCGTTGCGAGCCTCGCAGACGTCCACCTGTTCCAATGGGGATATCAAAGTCGAACCAACCAGACGACCCCGCTGTTCTCGCAGGTACAAAACGGATAGGCACAACGAGAGACGGGGTGAGTGAATGTTGACATTTTTTAATCATATGCAACTGTTGGTTGACTGCCGTGTCACATAGTAATGCATATTATTGATTATAACTAAATGTAGGCTATAATGAAATCAACAAATGCGTTACGAGCATGTGGCTCGTCCTCTCTGCATGTGGCGACGAGCTAGCAAACGAGGCAATGTGATGATCAACTACAGTTTGCTGTGTGTGAAGTTGAACATTATGATATGTGTGTGTGACGTGTCTGATACAACGAGGTGAAGCGATGTCGACTCGAGATTCATTTGGGGGTGCGTGTGACAGCTGCTGCAGCGCAAGCCTGCGGGGCGGGAGCTTGATGCTGGATTAGCGTATCGCACTAACTTGGGAGGCGAGAGATAGTAATTTGATTCTGCAAATCAATTTCTCATTCTTCGCTTGATGTAATTAATACAAATGTCCAATATAACGGAATTCATTAGCTCATAAAAATGTGATTATAACAGACTTCTGTTTAAAACTCTGACCGGAATTTCTCGAATATGTCCGGGGATAGAAATCTTGCAGGACACCCAGACCGGCACGAATATGTTCTAACGGAAACGCTGACGACAATGTACTAACTATCACCCTAAAATACTCCGTTCCGCCCCAATACATTGCAACGACGTCCACCGCATACCCCACACTACTCTAACAGTTACCTCAGAATTCACGCCACACACCCACTCCGCACGTAAACTATAAAATAGCGGCGTGCAAGCTAATGATCCTAGCCAGCCTTGTTTCCAATGTACTAACTATCACCCTAAAATACTCCGTTCCGCCCCAATACATTGCAACAACGTCCACCGCGGCGCAGCATACCCCACACTACTCTAACCGTACCCTCAGAATTCACACCACACACCCACTCCGCACGTAAACTATAAAATAACGGCGTGAAAGCTAATGATCCTAGCCAGCCTTGTTTACTACCCAGAGGTGCACCGCGGGTCTCCTTCACTGATTGGTTGTTAGTGCACGTGTGCCGATATCCAAGCTTGGAAAATCGATATATCGAAACTTTGCGACCACGTTTCATGTTTACTTCGAGGAGATAATTTATCGCGATAGTTATCGTTATCGTTTTATCGCCCAGCCCTACCCCAGGCAAAGATTCAATGCATCATAAAATCTGACTATTTTGACAGTGGTTGAGTTTGGTTTTGTTCAATTGCATTAATTCCTATACTTTTTCACAAGTTCAGTTGGTATACAAACAGTAATAATCAGCAATAATCAAATGCATGCAATTAAAGCCTCACACCGAGTTAGCGTGCATACAATCACAATGCATCAGTTATTCTATTCTCTACACCCCTATTAAATAAGTGTAAAAAAATAAACTAAAAACAATGTGAATGGTGAAGTTGCTCACCAGGAAGACCACTTGGATCAAGCTTCCGTCGACCTGGGTCACCTCACACTTCTTCTGCAGTGTGAGATGTTCCACATTCAGGGACTGGGTCACCCTGTACTGGGCCTGGGGGGGGTTCGGCCACACCTTCAGATATTCCTCCATGAAGATGCGGTGGGTGGGTTCGTCGATGTCCTCCCATGGGTTCTCCACTGTCACAGAGAGAAACGAACAAGATGTTTTTTTTTTACATGTCCATTAGGGACACACCCGTTTGACTTTCTCCACTGCAAATACGGATTTTTGAATACTGAAGGAATCCTTGTTTTTCAATGTGTATATAATGTAAATATCTGCATTATAATGTAAATATCTGCAGATGACGGCATCTACTTGTAGATATTAGTTGTAAGAGGACAGTATCAGTCACTATCATCGCTAGCTTCGGCTAACAGGGAATGGTTGTTGGCTACGACAAGGCCTCAGAACCATTGGACTAATGAGAGAAGAGACGGTGGAGAATAATTAATCTAGTTTTCCTTCAAAGAGACTGTTCAAGGTCATTACATCTCATCAAAGAGATTGGTCTTATCGGGTATCACAGTAGCTAAAAAACTGATCGCATCACGCTGGTTTCAACCGGAAAAAATTTGCCGGAAAGTTTGGTCTCTTACATATCTCGATGTGATATATCAAGAAATATCTACAGCAAGAATTCTGGGTCTCAACGAATCCAAAATGTCAATGTGGGTAGAAGTGGTGGAGAGAATAAAAGCTAGCTTATAATGGTAGTGTCTGGTTAGGAGTGAGGGATAATGGAGGTACTATCCAAGGAGGGGTCCGGGAGGGGGGGGTTCGAGCTGGAGCATATGTGTGTAGGGTTTTAGAAAATAGGTATTAGGGGTATGTCCTATATAAGCATTTGTATAATTGTTAATTTCGCTGGATATACACTGTATACGGTTAAAATATTATTATAGACTTTTTTTTTTGTCTTGTTTCTGTACTTGCATGTAATTTTAACAACCTTGACTGTTAGTTTCATTATGCATTATGTGTTGAGTACTGACTTTTAATAATTTTTGTTTTGCAATAATAAAAAAAAAAAAAAAAAAATTGGTTACATCTGGTACAAGGCTTTGTTTATGGAATAAACAACGTTTTTCCAAGAAAGGTACCACGTTTGCCAGTGTCGAATTCTTCTGATTACAGATTGCATTAACGGGGATGAAACAGTTGTACAGCCAGTATGAGAAGGTCGACTTCGGAGTAAGAGATAAACACAATGCAGAAACTTCACAAGCACAGGTGACGAGGTGATACTGGCTGATTATGACCGATATCTATCAATACTAAACTAGAACGACACCAGCTCCACCATGGAACTACTGCTGAGCCGCTGCCATGTTTACCAATAAATGGTAAATGGTGCATTTATATAACAGCTTTTATCTAAAAGCGCTTTACAATTCGTTGCTCACATTTTACCCATTCACTCACACACCGACGGCAGAGGAAACCATGCAAGGTGTCAACCTGCTCATCAGGAGCAATTAGGGGTTAAGTGTCTTGCTCAAGGAGCTGCACCGGGAGGAGCAGGAATCGATCGGATTACCAGACAACTGCTCTACCTCCCAAGCCACTGCCGTGCCCATTTATGTGTAGTTTGTGTGACAGATGTCTCTAAAGGTGGAAAATGGATTGTATATGTCCAGGGTTGTAAAAAGTACCCAGAAATTATATATATATTTTTTTTGGATCCACTTTTTCTCCCATTTTCTATTTTCCTCCCATCCCAATTTCGTATCATCCAATTCAACCTTCCCGTCTCGAACGCTGTTTCTTGCCTCCCACAAGCCGGCTGCAATGTGGACTAAGTCATACATAGCACGAGTCCCCTCCGATACTCGAGGTAACAGCAGTCGCATCTTTTCACCTGCGCGGCGCGATCTTTCAGTGTCAGGGGTCTGCGCTTTGGAGGGGCGCCGCCCCCATCGCTTCCTGATTCTACTGCGCAGGCGCACCAACCAACCTAGGAGTCGCTGTCCACAACGCCCGATCCCCACCCATCAGTTTCCCACTCGATAATACTGCCAATGTGTATTAGTACGGACGACCAGCTAAACTGAAAGCAATGTGGAGCGCTGGGCTCGAACAGGCGAACCCAGCGTCTCCAGTATTCGTGGTGAGCGCCTTGCCCACTGCACCACGTAGCCGCACCCAGAAATTATACTTAAGTGAAAGTATGGGTACCGTCTCAAAATCGTACTCAAGTAAAAGTCAGAATATCTGGCTAAAAACACACTTGAGTAAAAGTCAAAAAGTTTCTACTTTATTTTTTACATCTATTCTTCTGATAGCAGGTGTTTAATCAAAGATCCCCTCTTTTTAATCTTGCACAAGGACCAATCAGCATGGGTATGGGCGGGTTAATCTTCCATTGATGGGGATTCGATTGGCTGTTTTTAAATAAAGTGCGGCCGCAGGATTAATAACATTAACGTTAGTTCGGCCAGAGAAACAAATATACTAATTTAAATAGTTGGACCTGCGAGATTTGTACTTTGTAGGTCTGCATTTTAAATGTAAGGAGTAAAAAGTATGTTTTTTTCTCTGAGATGTAATAGAGTAAAAGTACAAGTATACAAACCTAATAATACTTGAGTAAAGTACAAATCCCCAAAAACAGTACTTACCGGTAACCTGTTCCACACGTGGAATATTTTCTGAAAATCCGCCTAAAATATATACCTAGGTAAATGGAATATTGCTCATTCTTGGTATCTAGAGACATCTATGGACCTCAGGGAATGTATTCACAGTGTCAGAAATATTGTCTATTGTCTATTACTAGGCTTGCTTAAATTGTGATGAAACAAGAGAATATGAATTATGATTTTTCTTTGCATCTTTGACAGTGAATAACACCATGGTAATAATGACCAAACATTAAAAACTGCCACTGATCGGCGGTCAGGTGGCGTAGCGGAGATTGCGTTCGTCACCAACCCCGGAGACGCTGGATTCGCCTGATCCAGCTCACAGCTCCGGGGTTGTCACCAGCTTGGCTGGCCGTTCACACTAATACAATTGGCAGTATTAGAGGGTGGGAGTAGGTCCGGGGTGGGTCCGGGTCGTTGTAAACAGCGACTCCTACAGTTCGGTCGGGGCGACTGCTAAGCGCGGATAGGATCTAAGGGCGGTAGTGTGATCCTTCCACACGTTACACGCTCTCAGTGAGAGTCCGCGCTGCCAGGTGAAAAGAAGCTGTTGATTGGCTAGACATGTGTCGGAGGAAGCACGTGATAGCCTCCACTATCCCAGACCGACTGTGGGGGGTAAGTGCACAGCGACCAGGAAGGGGATTGGGAATTGGCATAACGACTAACATTGGGATGGGAGAAAATCGGAGGAAAAAGGAGGGGGAAAAAGATATATATATAAAAAAAAAAAAAAAAAAAACTGCCACTGATCTCGTTCAGTACCTTCTTGAGATCATGTGTACAAAAAAATTTAAGGTAATTAATAAAGTGAAGATGATTAAACAGAAGGTTCTGTAGATACAGTACTGAATTCTCCCATCCAGACCAATGCAATTTGAAATATTATTATAGAATAGGAGGCTTATAAATGTCCTTATTATAGCCAATTCGCACATTTATATATATATTAGGGCTGGGCGATATGGCCTAAATATGATATCACGATATTTTCTGACCTTTCGGCGATACACGATACACATCACGATGTTTTTCTTTTTTACCCCAAACAATTCATTATGAGGCTTACCAAGACAGTATTTGATTTTGCAAGCTAACATTAAAGACAAAATAAAATACCCATGCATTTAGCATTTTTATATTATATATTAGATTTAGATTATTAGATTATATATTGCATATATTTAGCAATGAGATATTATATGATTTAGATATGAAATATGATGAATTGAAAATGGGGGACCCTGATGTAAACAAGACTAAAGTCTTTCTCTGGTCTGCATCCCCTTAACAATTGTATGTATTGAGCTGTACTGTACCCATTCTGCAATATGTTAATAAAGTTTTAAATCAATCAATCAATCAATCAATCAATGAATAGCATTTTAATGAAACTACTGTATATATGTACGTCTCTAAATGTTTTGATGAATTGAAAATGGAGGACCCTTATGTAAAAAAGTCGAAAGTCTTTTTCTGGTCTTCATCCTCCTGTACTGTATTGTACCCATTCTGCAACCCTTTAACAAAGTCTTCACTCATTCATTCTGACGGAAACATATAATTTTGATTGACAGTCGAGTCTGCCAATTACGTCACAGCGCTTGCACCCGCCCTGCTGTTCTTAGCACCAATCGGCAAGCTCCTAGTTTTTTACTTCCTGAATGTCCTGTGGCTGAACAACGTCAACAAAGCTACTAACGTTAGCTCCCCGCGGCCGTCGAGTAGGAGACCAGTGCTCAACAGGATGACTAAATGAGGCATAATGATTTTACTACAACGAATGTTATAATAAAAGCCTTTCCATACATCTGTCTGATTGAAAACTTTATTAACAGACCGCGGAATGGGCATATCTCAGCACGGGCTGAGATATGAACGAGTAACGTGTGGACAGATTGACGCGACACAATCCTCTTGGGCAAAACATCACGATATCCACGATACGTTGAAAAAGTGTATCGTTAATGAACTGTACCCGATATTTATATAATATCGTCATATCGCCCAGCCCTAATATATATACATATATTATCTTTCAACTGCCCGAGTTCAATTTGGATTTAGTATCACCAGGCGTGCATAAGAACAGATAATGAAATCTACTGTAATCTACTGTATTTTTTTTTATTTTCACCACAGTGCAACCATTTTGAAACTAATTTCAGATCTAATTGTTGCTACATGCTAACAATAGGGAGGAGAAACTAACTGCGTTTCAATATTTGTCAAAAACGTTACCTTTTGTGGTCGAATTATCCTGAATATTAACAGTTATTGAAATAATCCATACAGAACTTTGAACCCCATAGAAATTGACAGGAAGTGTCGTTTTGAAAAATTCCAACGCTGATCGACAGCTAGCGATGTCTATTACAAAATGGCAGCAAAGAAACTACAATTCCCATGGTTAAAAATTTGCAAAATGGTCGCCCTCTCGGAATAGACTTGACCAAATCGAAAAGTTAAATATATCTAATGACACTTTTAACCTATTGCTAAACTAACGTATTGATGATAATATACATTCTACATGCTGTTGTGACATGTTTATGATGTTAATTTATTTTTTTATCCACTTTTTCTCCTTATTTTTCTATTTTTCTCCCATCCCAATTTCGCCTCGCCAATTCTCCCCTCCCCTGTCTCGAACGTTGCTAGACTATGCCTCCCACTGGTCGGCTGCAGTGAGGACCAAGCCTTGCATCACGTGTCCCCTCCGGTACACGAGGAGGCAGCTGTCGCATCTTTTCACCTGTACAGCGCAATCTCTCAGTGGCGAGGAGTAACGCGTGGGAGGCTCACGCTGCCCCTGTTACTTCCCGATTCTGCTGTACAGGCGCACCAACCAACCTGTAGGAGTCGCTGTCCACAACGTCCAATCCCCACCCACCAGCTTTCCTACCCCTAACACTGCCAATTGTGTTAGTATGAACGACCAGCCAAAGCTGGTAGCAACGCCGAGAGATGATGTTAATACTTGAATACGTTTGAAATTAAAATCGCAACTTTTATACAACAGTCTAAAAAATATTGATTTATGACCAGATGTCATTACGGGACCGGTACCGTCGGGTGGAAGAGGTTAAGTATTGTAACAAAGTAAAATTACTCAAGTACTTTACACCCCTGTATATTTCCCCCAGTGACCTGAAACAAGCCCCCACTCTTAGATATAACTAATCCGAATGGACACTCCATCTAACGGGCACATCGCACCCCCCCCCCCCCCCCCCCCCCGCCCCACACACACACAGTATTAAGTTCTTGTTTTTTAAGTAATTTCAGTCAAATTCCATTTTAGGTCAACAGAATATACCACAGAAAAATCTCCAGATACAGACACCCTGCCAGACAGCCTGACATCAGCCCAATATCCCCTACCAGTATTGGTGCATCCCTAATTTACCGCAACCTTTTAGTAGTTTAATGGGCATAGCTTACCAGCAGGTGACCATACAAGCCTAAACCTCTCCCCACAGAGATGGCAACCTCCACCCTCCTCTCAGTCCTCGCAACCTCCTTTGATAAGTTGTCCCCTCATTGAAAAACCTGCCCGGCGTTCCCCACCAGTCCATGGCTGACGGATGCAGTGAGAGAACAAAGACAGGTCCTGAGAGCGGCTGAGAGGAAGTATAGAAAGTCACGCCTCACTGCTGACATCGACACATATCACAACCTCTTGTTAACATTCTCCAAAACCATTACTAATGCCAAAGCTTCTTTCTTTCACCATAGGATCGAGGCCTCTGCCAAGAACCTTCGCAAACTGCATGCTACCATCTTTCTCTGCCAAAGACTTTGCGATCTTCTTTGAGGAAAAAGTGGAGAACATCCGCAGCTCCTTCTCCCAACCCCCACCCATTCCAAATACTGAATCGAGAACCTCATCCTTCACTATGTCATCTTTCTCTCCCATTACAGAAGCTGAGACCCTGACACTGGTGACATTGAACCGTCCGACTAACATGCCAGCTGGACCAGTTACCCTCCCCACTCCTCCAGACCATAGCACCAGACATCCTCCCATTCCTAACTGCAACCATCAACTCCTCCCTCAACTCGGGGGTGGTCCCCACCTCCCTAAAACAAGCCAGTGTCAAACCGCTCATAAAAAAAAAAACCCTGAACCCCACCGTCATAGGCAACTATCGTCCTGTCGCTCTTCTCTCCTTTCTTTCTAAAACACTTGAACGTGCTGTATCCAACCAACTTACTGCTCATCTCTTACAGAATGACCTCCTAGACCCTAATCAGTCAGGCTTCCGGACTGGCCACTCCACAGAAACAGCCCTCATTGCGGTCACAGAGGCACTTCACTTAGCAAAAGCGAAAGGCCTCTCCTCTGTCCTGATTCTCCTAGATCTATCTGCAGCCTTCAACACAGTCAACCATCAGATCCTCCTCGCGTCCCTCGCAGGAATGGGAGTGACTGGCTCTGCGCTGACATGGCTGACATCATACCTCAATGACCGCTCCTACCAAGTGTCATGGAGAGGGACCCTGTCGGCCACCCGCCCCCTGCGGACGGGTGTCCCCCAGGGCTCGGCCCTAGGACCCTTCTCTTCTCCCTCTACACTAAATAACTGGGTAACATTATAACGTCTCATGCCTTCTCGTATCATTGTTATGCCGATGATACTCAACTCTTCCTCTCCTTCCCTCCCTCAGATATCCACGTCTCTGAGCGGATCTCGGCCCGTCTGTCCGACATCTCCGCCTGGATGACGACCAACCACCTCAAACTGAACCTAAGCTACCGGCCAAATCCTCCCCCCTGACTAGGCCTGCCGCGATAAGCAATAAATCGATTAATTGCCGCGATAATTAAAATGAATGCAATGATTTTGACGGGCGCGATTAATTGCTATTTGCGCGTTTGTTTTAATGAGGCGGAACCAGTACCTCTTCTGTGTGAGGAGGCGGGGCGCCGGGGCCGCTGGCATTACAGAGGTTGGCTGTGATGTGCTCAAACAGACAACAACGTGTAGCGCACGCTACAACATCTGGCTCTGGCCCAGCCACAGTAAACAAACGCGAGTGGAGATTTTGAGAGGGAAAACAATGGAATTGGTTGCAAAGCCAAATGCTACAGCCGCAGTGTAAGAACATTTTGGATTCAAAGCAAATGAGCGAGGTGAACCTTGTAACGTCAACGAGCCGGAGCCGGTATGTCGAATTTGTTTAAAAAAAAGTAGCAACTAAACGGGCTAACACGACAAACTTGCATCTGCATCTCAAGCACAACCACCCCCTCCAGTATGCCCAGCTGGGGAACAAAACAGCTCCCTCTTCTTCCCGACAGTCGACACTCACTGGTGCGTTTGGCCGACAAAGTAAATATAAACGGGACAGCGCAAAATGGTGCGCGCTCACGGAGTGTAATTAGCTTCATCGCTAAAGACATGCAGCCATTTAACACTGTGGACAAGTCGGCATTTCGACGAATGCTGCAAACGTTTGACAGCCAGTACGAACTGTCAGGGAGAACATACGTGTCACAAACGGCAATTCCACAACTCTACAACAGCGTGAAAGACGCAATATTAAAGGAGGTCAAAGATGTCTCTTTTTACTCTGCCACTTCAGATATGTGGTCAAGCTCAAATATGACCCCCTATATGAGCTTGACCATTCACTACATAAGTGCTGACTGGACCCTTCACTCCAAGTGTTTAGAGACCAGATATGTCCCAGAAAACCACACTGCTGACAACCTTGGAGAAAACCTTAAGTCTGCTTTAGCAGAATGGGGACTGGATGAACACAAGCTAGCCTGCATGACTACAGACAATGGTCCTAACATTATGACTGCAATAAGGGACCTTGGCTGGGCATGCCATGGCTCAATTGCTTTGGCCACAACCTCCACCTTGCTGTGTCCCATGGTCTGGACAGTGACAAAGATCGGACAGCACGTGCCATGGGTGTCTGTAGAAGTCTGGTCAACACATTCAACATGAGCTGGCTGAAGAGGAGAGAACTGAGGAAGGCACAGAGTGAGAATAATCTCCCCCAACACAGTCTAGTACTGGTGAGTGATGTTTAATGATAGTTTAATTTGCAACACAAAATATTTAAAGTAATTTTTATTTTACATTATATAATCTAACTTTATTGTAGCCTGTGTGTGTGTGTGTGTGTGTGTGTGTGTGTAACCAGTAGAATCGAGACCCTAGGCCTAACAAAAATAATGGTTGGTTTCCGGTTGCCGACCGACCCTGCCGATTTAGGTGCGACCCAATATATTTTATGAGTTTAAAAAAAAAATATATATATATATATATATATATAAAACAAAAAAAAACAAAAAATTAATAAGAATAAAGTTTCATAGAAATCTTAGTCAAACATTTAGTATTATGGATATTAAACATGCTGGCAGAGTACATGCATCCATGTTGTTGTGAACATTTTAATTAAATAAAGAAATTCCCTATCCATAGTCGCCGTGGGAAAGAATAAAATAAAAAAATAAAATAAAATAAATTCCCTACCTACCCATGGCCAAACTGACAACCAACAGGAAACCAACAATATTTTTTATTATGCCCTAGTAATAGTCTCTTTTAAAAGTATGAACTGGCCAATATAATAAAAAAATATGAATATAGAATATAAAAATAATACAACATGTACAAATTATTAATGATAAATAATGGAAATGTAAAAGGTTTATTTAAGAATGTTGATATAGACTAACTAATGAAAAATAACAATATTATCTTTCCCACAGGATGTTGCCACACGATGGGGCACTAAGCAGAAGATGATAGAGAGGGAGCTGGAGCAACTCCCAGCCATAAGAAGTGTCCTGGTTCAAGACCGAAAACATGGCCACCTCAACCCTCAAGTTTCAAGTTTCTTTAATAGTTGTCATACAGAAGTACAGAATACTTTTATACAAAATGCTTCTTACTGTTGCGCTCCAGAGACTGTGCAAGACAAGATAAGTATGAAATAAAATAACATAGTAAAATTAGAAGTAAAAAAAATGAGGTCACAGTGTTCAGTTTAGACATATGTACAATGTTCGATGCAGAATAGACGTAGTTACCATACAATATACAATACTGTGCAGTGTACTAATATACAATACTATATAGTGCAAGGCAGAAATGGAGAAATGGGACGAGGTGCAATTTAGGTACAATTCACAGTAGGTGTACGAGTTGTAGTGCAAGTCCTTTATCAATAAATATAAAGTGTAAGTGTGTTTGTGTGATCTAAAGTGTGGAGAGTGGGTGCTGCAGTGTGTTGTTTGTTTGAGTGAGTGTGTGCGTGTGGGTGTGTGTGCTGTGTGCATTTGATGGTTGTTGCATAGTGATTATTGTTCGTTTAGCAGCCTGATGGCCTGGGGATAGAAGCTTCTTCTGAGTCTTTCTGTGCTCGCCTTAAGACTCCGGTATCGCTTGCCTGACCGCAGCAGTTCAAAGAGGCAGTTGTTCGGGTGGCTCGAGTCCTTAATAATTCTCTTAGCCTTCCCCTTGCACCGCTTGTTGTAAATGTTCTGGAGGGTGGGAAGCCCCCCTCCAATTGTGCGTTCGGCTGAACGTGTCACTCTTTGTAGTCTGCTACGGTCTTGTGCAGTGCTATTCCCAAACCAGGAGGTGATGTTGCCGGTCAGGATGCTCTCTATTGTACATGAGTAGAAGTTCCTAAGGATCTTCTGACTGACTTGGAACTTCCTTAGGCGCCTGAGGAAGTAGAGGCGTTGTCGTGCCTTCTTCACAACACTGTCAATGTGTGTGGTCCATGTCAAGTCCTCGGATATGTGGGCTCCGAGGTACTTGAAACTGTTCACTCTCTCAACCGGTGCCCCGTCGATGCTGAGGGGGCTGTAGTCCTTGACCCCCGACCTCCTGAAGTCCACAATCATCTCTTTTGTTTTGCTGACGTTCAGGGAGAGGCAGTTCTCCTGACACCACTGTGACAGGTTCTCTACCTCTTCCAGGTAGGCCCTTTCGTCGTTGGCGGAGATCAGGCCCACCACTACTGTGTCATCAGCAAATTTGATGATGGTGTTGTTGTTCCGCTGTGCTACGCAGTCATGTGTGTACAGGGAGTAGAGGAGGGGGCTCAGAACACAGCCCTGGGGGGCCCCTATGTTGAGCGTGATGGATGAGGAGGTGCAGTTGCCGGCTCTTACCACCTGGGGTCTGCCCGTCAGGAAGTCCAAGACCCACTGGCAGAGGTCATAGTTCAAGCCCAGGTCCCTGAGCTTGGCTATGAGTTTGGAGGGGACTATGGTATTGAATGCTGAGCTGTAGTCGATGAACAGCATTCTCACATAGTTCCCCTGCCTCTTGTCCAGGTGTGATGCTGCTGTGTGCAGCACATGGGCTATGGCGTCCTCCGTGGACCTGTTGGGGCGATATGCAAATTGCAGAGGGTCCAGGTTGATGGGGAGGGAGGAACAGATGTAGCCCTTCACTAGCTTCTCAAAGCACTTCATGGCTATGGAGGTGAGGGCTACAGGGCGGTAGTCGTTGAGGCAAGCGGGCGGAGCGATCAGAAAGGCAGCCATCAGTGCAGCGCCCCAACCTGGCAGGATGTTGCTGTGTTGGAGTCCATCAACGCAGCAATGAAACCAGTGGCTGACTTGACAGACATCCTCTCAGGAGAAGAATATGTCACAGTGTCCTCAGTTAAGCCTGTGCTGGAACTGATTAAAGGTGACCTTCTCTCTCCAGGCCCCGATGACACTGCACTGACAGCCACTATCAAAGAAAACATGTGCAGGGTCCTGACTGGAAAATACAGCTCACCTGCAATCCAAGACCTGCTGAGAAAGGCCACCATCTTAGATCCAAGGTACCGTGGCAGCATGGAGGAGGCAGAGGCATTGGATGATGTCAAACATCAACTTGTGCAAGAGCTACTGGACTTAAAAGAAGGAAGTGGAGAAGGTACCAGTGGTGAGGGCTGCAGAGCTGCAGCTGCTGGAGGAAATGATGAAGCTCCTGCTGCAGCCGCCAAGAAGAAGAAGCTGAGTGACCTTCTTCAAACAGAAGAACAGGTCAGGCCCAGGCTGGAGTTCCAAAAAGAGTGCAGGCTGATGCAGAGCTGACCAAGTTTCTCCAAGAAGATGCACTTGATGTGGTGGCGTGATAATCAAAGAAGGTATCCTTTGATGGCCAAATTAGCACAAAAATACATGTGCATTTGTGCAACAAGCACCAGCTCAGAGAGAATGTTTAGCACAGCTGGCAACATCGCTACTCCTCAAGAGATCCTGCCTTAAACCACACAACGTCAACATGTTGGTGTTTCTTGCTAGAAATCTGCCAAACTGAAGTAGCTACAGATTTGCACATGGCCTGTTGATGCATCTGGCTGCTTTGATTAATATCAAGTATTTTTATGTCGTTATTCTGCACTTTTTTTTTTTTACAAAGGTCCTCCTACTGTAACTGGATTGGCAGTGTTCCCTGTTAAGGAATGTATGACTCTTACATCTGTGCCTAATGTGTAATATTTATTTAAGTGCAAACTGTGCAATACATTTTTACAGAGACTTGATTTATCCATTGCATTTATTGTTTTTGATTGTGTTTTTTTTATTCAAGTGCAATGTTTGCTAACAGAGACTGAGAGTCCATTTTATTTATTGTTTTTGTGTTTATTACAGTGCATTTTTGTTAACAGAGGCTGAGAGTCCATTTTATTTATTGTTTTTGGTTGTGTTTTTTATTCAAGTGCAATTTTTGCCAACAGAGACGGAGTCCATTTTATATATTGTTTTTTATTACAGTGCATTTTTGTTAGAGGCTGAGAGTCCATTTTATATATTGTTTTTGTTTTTTATTACAGTGCATTTTTGTGAACAGAGGCTGAGAGTCCATTTTATTTATTGTTTTTGGTTGTGTTTTTTATTCAAGTGCAATTTTCGCCAACAGAGACAGAGTCCATTTTATATATTGTTTTTTATTACAGTGCATTTTTGTTAACAGAGGCTGAGAGTCCATTTTATTTATTGTTTTTGCTTGTGTTTTTTATTCAAGTGCAATTTTTGCCAACAGAGACAGAGTCCATTTTATATATTGTTTTTATTTTTTATTACAGTGCATTTTTGTGAACAGAGGCTGAGAGTCCATTTTATTGTTTTCGGTTGTTTTATTTATTTAGGATATTTAAAATGTCTTCCAATGTTAAATAAAAGTGTATTGCACTTTGAAACGGTGTCCTTGCATTATTATGCTATTATCATTATATTTGTGAATTTTTAAAAGAAAATTGAGAACTTTTGGAAAAAAAAAAAAAAAAAAAATCCAAAAAAAAAATCTCTAACCGGTCGCAATAATATCGCTTATCGCAGTGCAATGTTTAGCACAGCTGGCAACATCGCTACTCCTCAAGAGATCCTGCCTTAAACCACACAACGTCAACATGTTGGTGTTTCTTGCTAGAAATCTGCCAAACTGAAGTAGCTACAGATTTGCACATGGCCTGTTGATGCATCTGGCTGCTTTGATTAATATAGTATTTTTATGTCGTTATTCTGCACTTTTTTTTTTTTACAAAGGTCCTCCTACTGTAACTGGATTGGCAGTGTTCCCTGTTAAGGAATGTATGACTCTTACATCTGTGCCTAATGTGTAATATTTATTTAAGTGCAAACTGTGCAATACATTTTTACAGAGACTTGATTTATCCATTGCATTTATTGTTTTTGATTGTTTTTTTTTTATTCAAGTGCAATGTTTGCTAACAGAGACTGAGAGTCCATTTTATTTATTGTTTGTGTTTATTACAGTGCATTTTTGTTAACAGAGGCTGAGAGTCCATTTTATTTATTGTTTTTGGTTGTGTTTTTTATTCAAGTGGAATTTTTGCCAACAGAGACGGAGTCCATTTTATATATTGTTTTTTATTACAGTGCATTTTTGTTAGAGGCTAAGAGTCCATTTTATATGTTGTTTTTGTTTTTTATTACAGTGCATTTTTGTGAACAGAGGCTGAGAGTCCATTTTATTTATAGTTTTTGGTTGTTTTTTATTCAAGTGCAATTTTTGCCAACAGAGACAGAGTCCATTTTATATATTGTTTTTTTTACTACAGTGCATTTTTGTTAACAGAGGCTGAGAGTCCATTTTATTTATTGTTTTTGGTTGTGTTTTTTATTCAAGTGCAATTTTTGCCAACAGAGACAGAGTCCATTTTATATATTGTTTTTTATTACAGTGCATTTTTGTTAACAGAGGCTGAGAGTCCATTTTATTTATTGTTTTTGCTTGTGTTTTTTATTCAAGTGCAATTTTTGCCAACAGAGACAGTCCATTTTATATATTGTTTTAGTTTTTTATTACAGTGCATTTTTGTGAACAGAGGCTGAGAGTCCATTTTATTGTTTTCTGTTGTTTTATTTATTTAGGATATTTAAAATGTCTTCCAATGTTAAATAAAAGTGTATTGCACTTTAAAACGGTGTCCTTGCATTATTATGCTATTATCATTATATTTGTGAATTTTTAAAAGAAAATTGAGAACTTTTGGGGGGGAAAAAAAATAAAAGAAAAAAGTTCAAAAAAAAATGTCTCTAACCGGTCGCAATAATATCGCTTATCGCGATATTTTCGGGGGCAATTAATCGCCCAGCAAAATGTGTTATCGTGGCAGGCCTACCCCTGACCGACCTTTCCATCACAGTCGAGAATGCAGCTGTGACCGCATCCCCGACCGCCAAGAACCTTGGTGTGCTTAAGGGTCTGGAGTTAGAGGGGGAAATCTTAGGTCTATTTTTACCTAAGTTCATTAGACCTGTTTAATATGTGGGAGCTCAGTTATTATCCACCACATACTGTTTACACCGTCTGCCTACTGTTGGCATCTCATGTTATGTGACAGTGCTGCCATCTACTGGGCCGAGGTGGAAGTGTTTTTAGTAATCGTGCGTCACTTCCTCTATCGTTGAACTTGCCCAGACTTGTATAGGAGAACGAGAAGTGCATCCAACGCTAAGGTCACGTATATTTTGACCAGGGATGTAAAGCTGCTTACCACGCGGACATTATTCCACCAAGAGAGTGAGTTTTAGTAATCAGCTAATTAGATGTTTAGTAAATGTCGGGGATTAGCGGATTACAGCTAACTATAGTATTTCCCATTATCGTTAGCAGTTAGCATAAGCTAGCTAGCTCGGAGCTAATATCTAACATTAGGGATGTCCCGATCCGATCACGTGATCGGAATCGGCGTCGATCACGTGCTTTTCAGAGTATCGGGGATCGGGAAAAAATAATAATAAAAATCGGCAGTCAAAAAAAGAAATTTTATTCAACAAACATGACCATGTCCACGTCTTAAACTCATACGGAGGCCTTAAATTACATATAATATATCATCATTAATGTATTTATTGTCACACAGAGCAGAATAATTTTCCACAACAAACACATTCCCCTTTAATTTTCACCGTTGCAACAAACACCCCTTTAATTTAGACGCTACACGCTACACGCGGCTCGACCACATAACAACAGTACAACACGTCTCTCCCGAAACACGGTTAATATCCACTGACTTGAGCAGCTAGACTTAATGTCAGAGGTTTGGAACTAAGCATTTTAAAATAGAAAGTCAAGCCAGTTGCAATGTTTGCAAGGAGGACAGCCGGCTGGAGGCGAAGTTTTCAGACTAACTTTTGGAGGATAACGTTACGTGACTGAGGATTATTGTCGGCGTTTCAGACCAGAATGGACCATTACGTAAGTCGAACACTGAATGTATACTAATGTGCAAACATATATTGAAACTTTTAATATTTCTCATATGAAGCAGAAGCACATTTCTCAGGGTGAATGTAATAACAAACGCCTCCGCGCTCGCGCCCCGGACTATAGGCAACAGATGGGCTTGTCTCGCTCTGCCAGTTTCTGACAAAAATGCGTCAAAATTGATTACTAATGTGAAAGATCGGATCGGAAACGATCGGATCGATAGATATTTAAAATCACATGCTCGGGATCGGATCGGAAGCAAAAAAAGGCGATCGGGACATCCCTATCTAACATATCCCGATGGCTCATGCGTTGCTAGCTGCTCTGAACTGGACATATCAGACGATATGTATAGCACAGACCGGAGGACATTTAGCTAGGGTCTGTGCCGAAGGGACTCTGTACAGAGGCACACAACCAGTAATTTGCTAGCACTAGCCTGTTGTACAGAGGCGGACAGCGTGTCTTTAGTCTGGCTGTCTGCATGCTCACTACTGAGCGGAGGAGACACTCGTATTCCCCACAGCGGTGCATAGTCTGCAGGAGCAGACTGGTAGCGCCAAACGGACCGGGTAGCGTCTTCCCACCCTCATCACCACGCAGCGGTCAACCACTCCTCGCTACAGAACCCCTCCGGGTTATCACCACCAGGATTACTAACTCTCTCCACCTCTCTCGTCCGGTAGAGGGTATTGTTCCTCTGCTGCAACGGTAACCGCGGCAACGTTGGCCAGAACACTGTAGTAGAACCATTTGGGCGCCCATCTAAATTTAGCTATAGTATTTTAATTAGGAATTGTATAAAGTAATAATAATATTTGTATGTATGTTTTTCCCCCTTGTTTATATAAAAATGGCATTATGATTCAACAGTTTCCTCGCTCTTTCTAGTCTAGGTGACTCCATTTTCAGTTGTGTAATTTGGTACAATTAGTTTGGCAGTTAAGGCATCTGACCAACCCCCTAAGGTGAAATTTATATACAGTCCTTTAAGCTCCAGCACACTTGGTGTTGTCCTCGACGACCAGTTGAACTTCTCCGCTCACATCGCAGCGACAACCAGAACCTGCAGATTCCTCCTGAGCTACGTCAGAAGGATCTGCCCCTTCCTGACAAAAGAAGCCACCCAACTCCTCGTCCAGTCATCTCCCGCCTCGACTACTGCAACGGCCACTGCCACAAAGCCTCTTCAACTCATTCAGAACGCAGCGGCCCACCTGATCTCAAACCTACCGAAGTCGGCCTATGTCACCCCACTTCTTAGGGACCTGCACTGGCTCCCCATTTCTGCACGAATCCGCTTCAAGGCCCTCGGTCAATGGTCTCTAACTACACACCCTCAAGAGACGGCTCTGAATCTTCTGGCCGTCTCAGACCCACTCCTATCCGAGATCCGGGAGGGTCATCAAGGAGAACCTGCCTTTTCTCAATCCTTGCCCCACAATGGTGGAATGAACTACCCACCCCAGTTAGGACAGTCGAAACCAGTCCAATATTTCGCCGTCGACTAAAGACGCACTTCTTCAACCATTATCTGAAATGAAAAATAAAAATAAAAAATCTAACCCTAACTAACCTTACTGTCATGCACGTGTCCTAATAAACTAACCTACACTGTAGCACTCAACACTTTGATGAACATTGTTACTCAGCTGAGAGTTGTGCCCTTCCTGATGACTTGTCGTACAGAACTTGTAAGTCGCTTTGGATAAAAGCGTCAGCTAAATGACTAAATGTAAATGTATGAGTGTACATGATTTCCACATGACTAGCCCTGGGGGAGGTGTGTTGTCTCCAGTGATGTGAAAGAACAAGGTCAAGATATGCCAGGATAAACATCGTCTGCCAGAACTTACATGGTCTGCACACCAGGTGGATAAGAGGCAAGCCGACGTAGGAAGGAGAGTGATCGTCAAAGAAGACCAGGAACCTGAAACACAGGACGTGTCGTGTTAAAAAACTTTTCATTTAATGACAAAAATACACCCTCAGAAAGTGTACTTTCTTATGAAAAGCATCCACTCATCGGAGCATTACACTGCGGCAAATAACATGCTCAATAAACTCCAATATGTGCAAAACTCTGCTGTCCGCATTCTCACCTCCACCCACCGCTCTGACCACATCACCCCCGTCCTCCCAACATTAACATAAACACTGATAAGCACTGGTGGAGGCAGGTTTGGTCAGAGCTACGGGGAGAGTTTGACATCGATAGAGACATCGTTTAGTGCGTCAAAGACCAGCTGTTGCCATGGTAGCGTGTCACGTAATAACGAGAAAAGGGGGCGGGCCCCCGTTGCTAGGGGGAAGACGTTATGATGAGTTTCTTCCGGGATAAGTTAGATTGAGACACGACGCACAGGCGAGCAGACGCGTTGATCAGAGACTTTGATCCCTTTTCACCCTCGCTGGGTGGGGGAGGGGAAGTGACACATCATCGCTAGCTTCGGCTAACAGGGAATGGTTGTTGGCTACGACGAGGCCCAGAACCATTGGACTAATAGCATAAGAGACGGTGGAGAAGAATGAATTAAGACTGTTCAAGGATCTAAGGAAAGAGATCACGTTGCAGTGTTGTTTCTTCTGACCACGGATGTACTAACAGGGATTTATACCGTGTGAGACAGCTAATGAGATATCCAAGTAAAATGACAAAGCGGAGGCCAGTCACGGAACAGCGGGTGACGAGTGAGAGAAAAGATTAAAGGCTAGAAACACAAGATATCCAACACCAGTCACATATGCAATGCAAACACCCTACCGTCCTTTAAAACAGCCCTCAAAACCCACCTGCCAACACCCTACCATCCTTTACAACAGCCCTCAAAACCCATCTGTCAACACCCTACCGTCCTTTAAAACAGCCCTCAAAACCCACCTGCCAACACCCTACCGTCCTTTAAAACAGCCCGCAAAACCCACCTGCCAACACCCTAACCGTCCTTTAAATCAACCCCCAAAACCCACCTTTTCACACATGGTTTTAAACTTTTAGTTGTTTCTTTGCCGACACTGTAACACGTCTTTGAGCACTATAAAAACGCTATATAAATCGAATGCATCATTATTATTATTAATATTACACATTTTACATAACATCCAAGCCAAGCCTACCTCATGCGGTTCTTTCTGCTGGGGAGCTCCGACAGGAGACCAGAGTTGAACCAGGACTGCTCTCCCTCTTGGAAGGAGGCCACCACACGGGCGCCAACGTACAGCCGATCCAGAGACGCCGGGTGGTTGAAGGCAATGTGGTGTCCAGAGAGCAGAATCCTCCCCTTCTCGCCAAAGTCAACCTTGTACTTCACCCCCTTGTCTGTGAAGGATGCAATACAGTACGCATTAACCCTCTAAAGCTTACATAGACAAAGGTTTGCATGGACATAGTGTTTTTTGAGTCGGTATCAAGTGTTATACCTTTTATTTACAATATTTGAGAGAGATTACAATATGAGAGAGAGAGAGAGAAGGGGCGAGGCCGAACAGACAGCGTGAGATCGAGAGATATTTTAAGACTTTTCATTCACATTTTCATAGTGATGCACCGATGTGAAAATTGTGGCCGATACCGATAACCGATATTAATATTGCTGTTCTGGCCGATACCGATATTTACCGATGTCGATATCTCTGTATAGAAAACACTTTTTTATGATAATCAAATAAAGAGCTATTTTCCAAAATGCATTTTCTTTTTACTTTTGTAACTTATTTTCAGAAATGACTAATATTTTGAAGGGGGAAAAAAAGAGAATTTTTTTTTATATCGGCCCATATCTTGATATCGGACAGATACCGATGTGTAAAAAAAAACGGCCATATCGGCGGCCGATATATCGTGCATCACTACATTTTCATTTGGTATATAACCTCTGTTATGTAAATAAACTTCATTTTGATATAAAATGGACAAATTCCATGTACGCTGTTCATCAATGCAGCGGCACTTGAGTATTCAGCTTGGAGGAGACAGTATCCACTAGGGGTGTAACGGTACGTGTATTTGTCCCACGACTTCACGGTACGGACATCACGGTTGGTTCGGTACATCCAGCCATATGACGAATACATCTCATACGACACTAGGTGAAACTAGGGTTGCACATTTTACAAATGTATGCTCAATATCTTTACTTTACACTGGTTTACTTTGATCTTTAACGTTGAAACAAAACCATGAATTAATGATATGTTTGTAACACAGCAGGGTCATTACAATAGGCTGAAAATGTTCAGCTCAATAATGTTAACCAATGGAAAGATACACACACAACCTTCTGTAGTGTGGTAGTGAAAGGATTAATAGACTATTAATAGATCACTCCTAGCGTCATGGGTTCCGTTTCCTTACCCTTTGATACCAACTCCAATATTTTCCCCAGCTGCCAGGTCTTGGTCCTCCTCCTGCCCAGGACAACCATGTCTACCTTGACCTCCTCCACCGTGACATTGAGAGGGGGCTGTGTCTCTGGGTTGGGCGGAGCTTGCGAAACGGAACATACGACAGGCACACAAGACACTGAAAAATAAAAAAGGAGAAAAAATAAAGATCAGCTAGCAGAATCGCAAACTGTTTGTACAATTGTTAATATGAGGTACAGGTATTGCAGATATAGAAGTTACCGTTGTTAGCGCGTTCCGTCACTTTACTTGTGGCACTGGTGTTGGCGTTTGTTTGTGCCGTCGTCGCGTTGCTAACGGCACTGTGGTTGGTATTTGTTTGTGCCGCAGTCGCATTGCTAACGGCACTGTGATTGGTGTTTGTTTGTGGTGTCGCCGCTTTGCTTGTGGCGTCAGTGTGTGTTTGAGGAGCTGTTGTTTTTCCTACATCCTTGTTGAGCTTTCCCGCTTTTTGCTTTCCTCTCTTCTTGCTCGAGTTGCATTCTGAGTCGGAGTACAAGGGATTGTATTCCGAGTGATCGGAGTCACTCGACTGAGCCGGTGGCTCCCACTGCGCGTCAGAATCGTTACTGATCAAGTCCTCCTCTTCACTGCTCACCTCTTTGAGATTCTTCTGTTTAAGAGCAACGCGTAACTGATACGCGGGTAGTTTGGTCAGGACCACCACTGCATGCTCCTTTCTGGCAAGAGCGATATGAGCCTCTTCCGAGTCTGTATTGAGAGTCTGGCTGGACTTTGGACGTGCTTTTGAGTGGGAGGCGGGGCCGTTAGTGGTCACTAGACGACTCCCAGGGCGGTGAACCGCATGTCGGACTTCAGCGCCATCTAAAAAGGGGGGTGGGTGATGGGGTGGGACAAAAATGGATGATGTTATGCTCAAACCCAAATACAAACGTACAATTCAATATGGTCTTAAAATCAAGCTGCTAGGTAAAATGAGGCTTATGGTTGATAGGGAAATTTACCAACACACTTGTCTTTCTTTCTAACACACACACACGCACAATTACATACATATCCTTTACTCCCAGACATATCCATCTACAAACTACACCCCTCCCGCTCTCTCTCTCTCTCTCTCCCTCTCGACACATAGCAACTTCAACTTGTACACACACATGCTCACACACAAGCCTTCTCATACGTATACTTCATTATCCAGATCAGGGTTTACGTTAGAAAAAATTGTTGCCGGTCTCCGTGACCTGCAAGATTTCAATCTACCGGACAAATGAGATTAATTCCGGTCATAGTTTATTGAGCTTTAAAACAATTGATAGGCAGGCTATATAAAGAATGTCATCCTCAAGGCATGTAGATTTATAATATTATTACTTAAAACTAGGCTACTTTTGCGTATACAGTCATTAATATATTCCAAATAAAATAAGTCCCTCGATACTCCGTGCTGCTGCTGACTTGAAATAAAATAGACCGCGTATGTGGGCAGTCGGTCCGACACTAAACAGCAGTCTGTTATAATCACATTTTTATGAGCTAACGAATTCCGTTATATTGGACATTTGTATTAATTATATCAAGCGAAGAACTGAGAAAGCAGAGAGACGGCAACATTATCGTGGTTTGCGTGACGACTCTCTCCACCTCGCAACGACTTATTTGCAAAGAGTATGGCGCTGCAGAGCAGCTCATTTAGCTGTTATTGGCTCTTTTCAGGGAACCGCACAGCAGCGCCCCCCACCCAACATTGGCTGAAAATGGCTGAATTGGAGTACTGCTGGAATACTGCATTGTGCTGTTGTTGCTCTGGCTCTGCAGCTTCACAAAAGTTCGCACACCCAGCAGTAAGCTCTCGCTGACAACGTCGTTGTCATTATTAGAAGCAACAAGGAAACAAATGTAATGATCGCTTCGTTCATCGCATAGGCTATTTAATTTTAGCCTATTTTAATACAATTCAAATAATCAAATTGTGCTTAGACTCTGGGAATTATTTTCACCGGACATTAAGACCGGAGAGATTACATATGTCGGACTTCAACAGATTTTGCCGGTCAAATACCGGTAATTACCGGCTAACGGAAACGCTGATCCAGATATCTCTGTACATCATATTTATATCTCTATATTTCATACTATATACGTCAATGCTCCACTTGTTTCGTCTATTGCCTGTATAAATACTTTGTTGTCAGAGCTACGTTGTTAGCTTGCCATTCTACAGAGATCTAGGCTAGGGCCATCGTGTGTAACCTAGGTCTCTCCATTGAAAGAATAGTACGGGTGTAACGGTACGCGGATACGTACTGTACCGCCTCAATGTGGTCCTCCGCTACAGTACGCGCTGTGCACCGAGCGATTGCAACGGTATGGAACCTTTTTTTGCGGAACTTAAATCCCCCCCGGCCCTAATATAACGTGCACAACTAACCGGATGTTGTTTGTTCATTCCACGCAGCTACACTGAACGATAGCTGTAATTCAGCATAGCATATTAGCCTTAGTATGGCGAGTCAATACTAACTGACAAGCCAGAGCCATGTCATTGTTCAACTTTATTGCAAACTTTATCACGCATTTGAAACGGCATCACCCGAATGTGAATATCACTAAAGTGATTAAAAGTAATATAGCCCCGCTACCTAGTTCCCTCTCGTCCGTATTTCAGCCAGCAAGTCATACCACCAGCTCTGTATAAACTCGTCCCTTTCATGACTGATGCAAGCCTTGCCCCTGTATTCAAGCATCACAGTCATGAAAGGGGTTATGTATAAACAAGCACACGCTACAGTTGTCCACGACTTATCCTCCAAGGCATCTGCTATATAATAATCTTCAGATTTACTTAAGTGTTATTAGTAGGTTACAGCAGTAAGCATTAGTTTGCTCAGTCAATTATGGCCAATTCGTTTTATATTGTTTAATACAGTTAAATAAATAGATAAATGAAAAGCAATATTTTTGTACCCCCCCCCCCCCCGTACCGAAAATAATACCGAACTGTGACTTCAAAACAGAGGTACGTACCGAACCGTGGATTTTGTGTACCGTTACACCCCTAAAGAATAGCACTTGTTTTTCAGATGTGTACATAATGTAAATATATGTAGATGACAGCAGACATCTACTCTGACAGATCTATAGATCTTAAATAAGGAGGACAGCTTCCATGTACGCGTGTGTGTTTCCAAGTTAGACAGTGGGAGAGCCACAGACAGGCCCTGTGAGAGATAGAGCCACGGTCATCTGCCGAGATGATAGCTGGTTGGCTAGGGAGGGGAGAAGCCATTGGGGGAAGAGATAGAGAAAGGGCGTTAGTGTGTCAGAGGTGACAGGCGACAGAGACGTTGCACAGTTGCTATGGGCTATCAGCCGTTGCTAGGGACTATACCTTATAGTTGGGAGTTTTTCCGGTTTGACTCAAGACTAGGAAACGAAGCTGACGCGTAGACATGTTGACAGAGACACCAGTAAGCTGGAGTGGTGGGGGAGGGGAGGCCCTCCACCATCGGGTGGCCACGAAATCGCTAGCTTCGGCTAACAGGGAAGGCTTTTGGCTAACCACTAGGCCTCAACCATCATCGAACTGATAGCAGGAGAGACCGGTAGAATTAAGGAATTCAATAGACTTTTCAGAACTGTTTCCATCTTGAGGATATGTTTATGGAATAAACATAACGTTTGAAGGAAAGGTATCACGTTTCCAGTGTGTCGTTTTCTTCCGAGTCGGATGCATTAACGGGGTGGACAGCGTGTGACAGCCAATCTGATCAGTAAGAGTATAAACAACACAACGCAGGGTTTCCGGTTTGACAGCAATATGTAGCAGACACGTTTGGTTACAGCTCCGCTCCAGTCAACGTTAATTTAGTTTAAAAACCTTATTTTAACAACACTAATGAGATTAAACCACATCGTATATATTAAATAAGACCTTCTACTAACTATATCAAAAGAAATAAAGAATCAACATGGAACCTAAGGACAAGAAAAAGAGTGGAAAGAAACTCGGAGCTGACAGTACAACGGCGCAAGTTTTGACACGTTCGAAGGATACAGCAGCCGCCAGTACAACAGCACCGTTGTTGACTAGCCCCGTCGGGAAGACAACAGCGGATAACATACCGGAACCGACGACGACTAGCCCCGAGAGGGTGATAGCAGATGACAATATAACGGTAACGGCGGGGATACACACCGTGAGAGAGAAAGCAGGGGAATTGGAGAAGAAAATTTCCGTCAAATCCACCGTGTCACCCAATGCTCCTACAACTTCAACTGACACAAGCAGGGAGGCTACACAATCCGACTTCAAGTCTCTGACTAACCTGATAAAAGATCAGATACAAGCAGGGAAGGATCAGATGATCGCTTTCAAATTACACATCGACGAATTCAAAGTACACATCGATACTAAATTCGAAGAGGTTATAAAAGCGGCTGCGGAACAGGCCGGGCGAATCACTGCAGTGGAGAATTCGGTGCTAGGAATTACACCGAAAGTCCAAGAGAACGAGAAGACTGTTAACGAGGGATTTATAGAGTTAACGGAGGAGATAAAACAGGTGGAAAAAGCGTTTCGGAAGAAAATACAAGACATCGAAGAGGAAGCAACGGCAAGGCGGCTCGAGACCGAACGTTACTACCGGAGAAATAATATCCGTATAGTGGGATTGGATGAATCAGTCAATTGCACAGACGACACATTTCCAACTGTGTTAGCAGGGATTCTAGGTAACCATATCCTACCCACAGCGCCGATAGTGGACCAATGTTATAGAGTCGGTACACGAGACCAAAGAGGCAACGGGACGAGGCCGAGGGTTATCATTGCTACTCTGCGCAAGACAGAAATAAGAGACGCGATCATCAGAGGAGCGCGCAATCAATGGGGGAAACTGAAATATGGTGATAAACAAGTATCTTTCTACGAGGATCTATGTAAGGAGGCCATTGCGCTACGTGTCCCCTACAAGGATGTGTTGCAGAGATTAAAGAGAAATCTTAAGCCAAGCCTCAGGTACCCGGCACTACTATCCATCTTGGGGGAAGATGGTAATAGGCACGGATTACGCTCGCCTAAAGACGCCGATGAATACATGAAGCAACATGGATCTGGTCCCCCGGGGCCGGTCGCAACATAGGCAGAAGACAAGCCTACTCATCTCTCTCTTTTTTCTCAATTTCTTTTGTCTCTTTTTATCATTTTTAATTTTTATTAGAATGAGTTTATCACGGCTCAACAAAAGCAACAGCTGATATGCATGTTGGCAACACTGAGGCACAAAGTGTTTAATACGGAACGATAGGCACTATATTTATAGTCTTCTGGTCTCTGAGGAGGCAATAATCCAATAAATGACATTGGGAACACTCTGGAATATTCTGGACTTTCCTCTCGGACACAATGGAATATGCTGGAAAACACTAGTGGGTCATAACTCCCGGTTAGGAAGAACATTCTGGAACATAACAGCAGTGTTTACAAATTTACAAGGATATTCCACAACCTTCTAGAATATACTGTACGCCTACAAAGAAGGCCTGGAACTTTAACATCCGGTATGTATATGCATAAGCTCTAGTGATGGAAGCTCAATAAGGTTTAAAAAAAACATCAGCCATATCTAAAGGTATAAGCATGACAAGGTTATTCTAATATTTTAAGCAAGGTTATTCTAATATTTTAAGCAATTACTCCACTGCTTTAGGGATTGGCACAATGTAGCTCTAAAAATCTCTTTTTATTTTCTTTTTTATCTTTTCTCTCTGTTGAGTTTTATTTTAATTCTCACTTTTTTTTTTCTTTTTTTTTTGTATTTTTCTTCACTCTTTTCATCTTTCTGATGGTTCCAATATAAGTTAGTAGAAGGTTCAAATGAATATATCAATAGAGGTATATTTTTCATTTCTCACACTATTGTTATTACATTAACACTTTGAGTGCCACTCCGGGTTTTCCTTTTTACCCCCTTGATGCCACGGTCCACTTCAATGTTAACGTTAATATCGCCTAATCTATGTTTTAAATTATGGCTGTGTCTAATCTGCCCGTCGCTTATCAAAGACTATTTTCCAGTCAGTGCTGTCAAGGCAGATTGGTTTTTTATCGCTTCATTTCCGTTTCAGAGCATTTTGAAAAGCACCCGTTTTGAAATAAAAAACAGTTCATTCTAGACCATTCTGTGATAATCGTCTTTTACTGGAATATTCCAGAACGTTGATATTCGTCGGCCTATTTATGAATCGTTTTCAAATAAACGCTAGATGATCAATATTATACGTGCACGCAAGCACATTCGCGCCGCGCACGGATAATCGCCATTTTCATTTCCTCTTGGACTTTTACAGTCAAACCGATAGAGCCCATTTCACAAAACAGCCTATATCTTCATCAAAATTTGTCTGATTATCCTAACACTGATAACATAGATTCCTTACCTGACATCAGATGGTATCCAACTGGTATATTCCAATTCCTGATCACCATTCGAAAAAATCGATAAGTGTATGGATCCAACGTGATACAGTAGTACACATGATTCCGCGGGTCTCAGAGGCTCCAGAATGAACTGTGGTAACCCCGGCTGGATCAGTGGACTGGAAAATGTGGAGTACCGGATTTTTTCCCCCATCCATTTTCATTGAGTCCATTCCAAAATCCCGTATGTCATCTGGGAGACGATAGGGGGCGCTTTTTTCCACATATGATCGCCGGCGGTGCTCGGGTATACTCGGGTAGGCTCGCGTGATGCAATATGATTTCAGATCGCTAAAAAAAATAAATAAAAAAAAATCTGAGAAATCTCGTGAGTGGCTTTCAACATAACTATTGGAAACCCGAGATATCTCGTGTGTGGCAGTTAAAGTGTTAATGGGAAGGCGCTAGACCAAAAGTGTCATTCTATTGAATTAGAATGAAAGTTTTAGATCCTATGGCAATTAGCATAGGAAGATTAGAGTTAGAAAGCTCATCTTGGGCAACCCGGTGGCGTAAGGGAGGGAGTCATACGCATAGGATGTGTCTATGGAACACAGTCCTGTATGAATCTCGGAGGGAGGGGGGATTAGGGGATTATTATTTGTATATATGTATGTTTTTAAGCTCAGCTCTCAACGGAACCTCAATAGTTGGATGTATATCTATTGTAGCTTCGCTCTCCAGAAGCATTACCAACAACTACACAACAATAGAGCCATATGGAATCCGCGATCACGGAATCGCGGACGGAATCGCGGAATTGAGCAATAAAAATGGAATCAACTATAAAAAGAAAATTTATTAAATTTTTTTTTTTTTTTACTTTTTTTTTTTTATGTTGTGGGACTTGTACAGCACTTTGTTTAACTTTGTCAGTGCTGTAAAGTTTAAACCTTTTTAAATCTTAGACAAACAAAACACTTTGCTTTCATGAAATATTGTAAGCAGTCATTTGAGGCTTCATAAAAGCAGCACAATGAACACAAATCTGTCAGTGCCGAGTCCGACCTCATCTTAAATAACAAACGGCATTGCTTGTTGTAGTTAACAAAGAGAGGCAGAGTTGATTTTGCAAAAATATATATACCTTTTTATTTTTTTTAATAATCGAATTTTATTTTCATATTCGAATGAAATAAATGAATGAAGCTTCAAAGTATTTAAGACAGCCCTATTAAATGGACTGTTATATCTTATTAAATTGTGGACATTTATTCATTCCCACTTATTAGACACTATTTCTGATGGTAAAATGAACGTACAAAGCAAAATACAGAATTCTGAAATATTAAAACGGAAAAAACGGAATTTGGAAAAAAATAAAACGGATTTCATATGGCTCTACACAACAACATGTATTGATTATGGCTAATTTGAATATAATGATCTGGAACACTGGGGGAATAAATAATCAACACAAACGCAAAAGCGTGCTCACACTGATGAAAAAAGGACAGGTTGACGTGGCTCTACTAAGCGAAACACACATTTTAGGGAAAGACATAGATACGTTAGCGGACAACACATATGATAATATTAGTCACTCTTCCTTTGGAACGAGAACTTGTGGAGTTGCCATAGTCGTTAGACGGAAGTTGAATATTGAATTGAAGGGAGTATGGTCTGATTCAGATGGTCGGATAACTATAGCTAAGATTGTACACAACAGGAAAATAGCGTTGGTAGCTGTATACGCCCCAAATTTGTACGAAGTTCGTTTCTTCACTACACTTACCAGAGCAATGTTAGACCTTCCCGAATACTCATTTATAATTGGTGCGGATTTTAATGCCATTTGGAATCCAAGGATAGATAAATCTTACCCCTCCTTTTCCAACGAACAAAAAAAGTCATCTAATGCATTAAAGGATTGGTCGAAGACTACAGGTGTAAATGACTTATGGCGATCACTCAACCCCACGACCCGGAAGTACTCTTGCCGATCTGCGAGACATAACACATTATCCAGAATAGATTACGTTTTTGGATCCCCGAGACTATTTGATAACTATGATGTGGAAATGATACCCAATGCATTATCAGATCACTGTTATTTACTCCTAAAAGGAACATTTGGTATACTATCATCCCGAGCCCCAAGATGGCGATTTAACTCGATGCTGCTTAATAACAAGGAATTCATTACACAAATCAAAGAAGCTCTTACGGTATTCCTACGGATGAACGCTAATTCGGTGCAGGACCCCAGAATATTATGGATGTCGGTAAAGGGAATGATCAAGGATTTCACTGATAGCTTTTCCTCCAAAATATGCAAGAATCGATGCTCAAAACTGGCTGAACTGGAAACGCTTTATTCAACGTTATTTAATTCTTTACAATACAACAACTCGGTTCGACTGGAAAATCAAGTCAATATACTAAAAAAAGAGATTAACGCCATATACAGACAACAATCTGAAATACAAATACGTAGCACAAAACAGCAGTACTCTCAAGGTTCCAAACCAAGTCACCAATTAGCTATGCGATTAAGAGTTAACGCAAAATTTGCAGATCTAACTACCATTAAAGCACAACAAGGACTTGTTACAGAACCTAAAGAAATAAACGCGACATTCAAATAATTCTACTCCAACTTGTACAAATCAGAAACGACCTTCGATCAAAACAAAATGGACACATATCTTAATCAAATGAACCTCCCTAAACTTTCAGAGGATGACGCTAAACAGTTAGAAACACAGATCACACTAGATGAACTTAGGGAGGCCATATCTGAAATGCAAAGTGGTAGGGCTCCTGGAAGAGACGGTATCCCACCAGAAATGTACCTCTCTTGTTGGGACATAATTTGACCCTTATTACTAAATATGATTTTATACTCAGTCAATGAGGGGAACTTCCATAAACACGACAATATTGCACTCATAACAGTCGTCCTTAAAAAAGACAAAGACCCCACAGAGTGCGGTAGTTATAGACCCTTAAGCCTCCTCGGAACCGATATCAAACTGTACTCTAAGGTATTAGCCATCAGACTACAAAAGCACATGACGTCTTTAATTCATCCGGACCAAACTGGCTTCATAAGAGGCCGCTTGATCACTGATAACATAAGACGATTACTACACGTACTAGATGCTAACAAGGACGACACCACACCTAAGGCGATGCTGTCCCTGGATGCAATGAAAGCTTTTGACAGGTTGGAATGGTCGTATCTATGGGCAGTATTAGAAAGGATGGGGTTAGGAAAAAGATTCATTGATATGATTAAAGTATTATACAAAGACCCATCGGCCATGATTACAACAGGTACAATCACCTCCGAAATCTTTCCGGTATCACGTTCTTCCAGACAGGGTTGCCCTCTTAGTCCCGGACTATTCGATCTATCATTAGAGCCTTTAGCACAATATATAAGACAATCCCAATCCATAGAACCAATCGTAATCAAGGGCACACAACATAAAATTAGTTTATATGCGGACGACGTAATACTGTTCATGCAAAACCCCAACACCGCATTGCCTCATCTTCTCAAGCTGATTGAGGATTTATCGGGATTTAGGATAAATTGGCCGAAGTCGGCCTTCCTCCCACTTAACGCCCCTGCAAAAAGAAATATAACCCTCCCAGAAGAGATACCGATGGTAAAACACTTTAGATGTTTGGGAGTTGAAATATTCCCTACCATAAGCCAAACGGTGAAGCACAATTACATAAAAATCCAAAACAAAATCAAATACGACCTTGACAGGTGGTCAAAACTCAAAAACTCAGTACAGGCACGGGTATCAATAGTTAAGATGGACGTCCTACCTAGAATCAACTTCTTCAGCTCAATGCTACCATTACCCCCTCCAGAGGGTTACTGGAAAGAATTACACTCCTCCACATACAAATTTATTTGGAATAACAAACCACCACGTATAAAAAGATCCACCGCACAGAGAAACAGAGCAGACGGTGGTATGGCATTTCCAGATTTCTACCACTATTTTAAGGCGTACACTTTAAGACCACTGACAACATGGTTTGATCCCCAAGCATCAGTATCCTGGAGAAATTTAGAAGAAAATATAGTAGCTCCACATAAGCTGAAGGACATAGTATACACCAAATTATCAATTAAGCAATGCGAACGGAAATTTGGCCCCATAATTACTCATGCGATCCGGATATGGCGTGAAACACAAACAGAATATTCTATCCCACATAAATGGCATAATCATACTCCCTTATTCAATAACAATGCACTCTTGATTGGAAAACAACCTATAAGATTCCCTAGATGGGAAAAGCAAGGCATACACTCATTGGGAGATGTTTTCAACAAACGAGGTTTTTGTAGTTATGATGAAATACTAGGGGTGCACCGATATGAAAATTGGCCACCGATACCGATACCGATTGTTCAACTAACACAATCGGCCGATACCGATACCGATAATTGTGGCAAAAAATAAGTATTTTTAATTTTTTTTTATTTTTTTTTTTATTTTTTTTATTTTTTTTAATGAAACTACTGTATATTTGTATGTGTGTTTGTATTTGTAGGCCTCTTTACTTACTTAAAAAAGGAAACATCAAGAAATATGTTTATGGTATCACTGATCCCTCTCCCAGTATCGTCTGGCGGCCTGCAGAGGGATACTATTTTCTCAACCAGAGCTTTCAACCAATGCAATGGAACCATTCTGGCGGCCTGCAGCGGGATACTATTCTCTCAACCAGAGCTTTCAACCAATGCAATGGAACCATTTTGATTGACAGTCGATTCGGCCAATTACGCCACACCGCTAGCACCCACCTCCTGCTTACCACCAAGCGTTTATTCATTTTTCTACTTCGGGGCATGCCGCCATTGATCTGCTTGCGAGAATGCGAGTCAAACTTAGAACCACAACAAGCTAATACGTTAGCTGCCCGGCAGTGCCCGCCGACCAGCGCGCTCCACAGGATGGCCAAACGAGACACAATGATTTTACTGCAACAAATTTTATAATAAAACAAAGCCTTTCTATACATTTGTCTGGTTGAAAACTTTATTAACAGATTGCAGAATGTGTAGTTGGGTACGGAATGAGCAACGGAATGTAACCGAGCTATGCACGGCTTGCTTGCTATCTTCGGGTAAATACTATGCTGATGTAATTGAACGTGTAACTAACTATAATAACGTTAATGCCACAAAACGAATGTTTGTGTCATTTTAACAGCAGATACTTTCTTAAATGCCATCCTCCCGACAGAGCGGTGTTGATGGGGAGCTCTGATGGATTCGCTTGGTTGTGTTATTAACATTGAACAGCTAACCGAAAGCTAGGGTTAACTAATGTTAAAGGTTTAGCCATAACGTTACGTTGGCTAAAGTTGGGGCTATTCTTAATCCAGTAATAATGGCTGCAGACCTGCAAGCAAAGTACAGCAAGTTGGCAAAGGAGTATTCCAACGTAAATCACATTTTCACCAGTAACGTTAGTCTTCTGCCTCCCGGCTATGAACGGACTCGGAGTAATGCCTTGCTGCTATGGGTAATAATAATATGCTGATGTTATTGTCCGTGTAACACTAACTATATAACGTTAATGCCACAAAACGAATGCCTTGTTAATCATAAATAGTAACTTTGATGCAGTAGCTTGTGTGTGTGGGGGGGACGGCGGGCGTTGTGCAGGTAGGTCGCGAGTGAATTTTTTTTTTTTGCCTTTTGACGCTACACAAATGGATGGTTAGTTATCGGCGACTGCTATCGGCACATTTGAGCTTATCGGCCGATAGGCCGATAGCAGTCAACAAGGCACTTATCGGCCGATACCGATACCCGACCGATATATCGGTGCACCCCTATGAAATACGCAAACAAATTTAATCTCACCAAGTCCACATATTATTTTTACGCACAGTTATTGGCATGTTTGAAGGCTCACGGTGTTCCATTAAGGATACCAATTGTACACCACAGATACCACAAATTCTTCTATGAAAGAGAGACATCGAGAGGTTTTGTTTCAGATTTTTATCATCAATTACTAACATCCTCATATGAAACCCTCCATCTAGACTCAGTCTGGAGGAGGGATATACCAGACCTGGAGATAGATTTTGACTGGCAAAAAGCCTGGGCAAATGTTCGACTTGCATCAAGGAACCCGGACCATCAACAAATCAATCTTAACTATATTCACAGGACATACTTAACTCCTATAAGACTGAACAAAATGGGTCTTAAACAAGACCCCAAATGCTCCTTATGTACAAATGGGGACGAGGGGACATTTATGCACATGTACTGGGACTGCCCACCAGTTAAGATATTCTGGAAAGAAGTGACCCAACAATTATCAAATCTCTTAACTCTGAATATACCTGTACACCCCTCTGTATTACTGCTGAATGATGTCTTTGAGTGTGCAGTACATCCACAGCTAAAGAGATTGGTTTTATCTGGTATCACAGTGGCTAAAAAGCTGATAGCATCACGATGGTTTCAACCGGAAAAAATGTGCCGGAAGGTCTGGATTCTTACATATCTCGGTGTGATTTATCAAGAAATATCTACAGCAAGAATTTTGGGTCTCAATGAATCCAAAATGACAATGTGGTTAGAAGTGGTGGAGAGAATAAAAGCTAGCATATAAAGGTAGTGTCTGGTAGGAACAAGTTATAATGGATGGATTATCCAATGGGGGGTCCGGGAGGGGGGGGGGGGTACGAGCTAGAGCATATATAGAGTAGGGTACTAGATAACAGGTATTAGGGGTATATCCTGTATAAAACATTTAACTAAATGGTGATTTCATTGGATATGCACTGTTAATTAATGCTTGTATATCTTATCGTGTGCGGTCATGTTTGTTTATATGTTTGTTTAAAAAATAATACAAAAATAAAATACAAAAAAAAAAACACAACGCAGACTTCACGGAACTACAGGTGACCGAGTTGATTACTGGCTGATAAATACAAGAATCCAACAACTTGGTATGCCATTGACCGAGGATTTGCTTAAAGACAATGGGGCCGACGACAGTGAACAATGCCAAGGCCATGGGGGAGAGACAGCCAACCGAGCCGCTATGGAGGCAGCCATGGGGCACGAGCCAAGCAGTCATGAACGCCAGCCAACCAGCGCCGTAGAAGAAAATGTGAGTTCACTCACACGGGCTTCTAGTCTTTATAGCCAAAACAAAGATATATGTATCCGTAAAGAATTAACGACACACACATAGGCCAGCTTTGATCATATGTGTTTTGAACATTAAACATTGAAAGTGAGAATGTACAAATACGAGAGACATATGGGCCAGCTGGGGCAGTGGGTGTATTAACAAAGGGAGTGGAGTTTTCTTCCTCGAAGAGATACGGGGAAGGGTGATTTGTTGAAGGATTCCTTATTATCAGACAAAGGAATGTAAACAAAAGGCAGACTGCACAGTTATAGAAGAAAAGAGAACAAGGTTTTACTGTGAAATTATGAGAGACGGAGGAGGGAGACGCGATGGTACAGATGTTTATTTTTACTTAAAGCGAGTATGCCGACTAGCGTCTCTCCTCAAGGGAGAGTTTTTCCATCCCCTGGCAAAGGAGCGGCTATTGCTAAAGGGCCATTGCTGATAATGAGATTACGGTGCGAGACGAGAAGAGTCTCCCGGAGGGTTTTGATTTAGGACGGAGCCACTGTGTCTGTTGTTTAGAAGAACAGGAAACCGAGAAACTGTTCTTGTGTGGGGTTAAGTGTAGAAAGTGTTGGGAACAGGAAACTGAGAAACTGTTCTTGTGTGGGGTTAAGCGTAGGATGTGTTGGGAACGGGGAGACAGCACTGTTCTGGAAATAGGGACTGAACAAACAGGAAAAGGTGTAGTGGTGAATTCAACGTTGCACGGGCTGTATGGGCTATCAGCCGTTGCTAGGGACTATACATTACCTTATAGTTGGGAGTTATTCTGGTTTGACTCAGACTAGGAAACGAAGCTGACGCGTAGACACGTTGACAGAGAGACACCAGTAAGCTGGAGTGGTGGGGGAGGGGAGGCCCTCCACCATCGGGTGGCCATGAGATCGCTAGCTTCAGCTAACAGGGAAGGCTTTTGGCTAACCACTAGGCCTCAACCATCATCGAACTGATAGCAGGAGAGACCGGTAGAATTAAAGAATTCAATAGACTTTTCAAAGACTTTTCAGAACTGTTTCCATCTTGAGGATATGTTTATGGAATAAACATAACGTTTGAAGGAAAGGTATCACGTTTCCAGTGTGTCGTTTTCTTCTGAGTCGGATGCATTAACAGGGTGGACAGCATGCGACAGCCAATCTGATCAGTAACAGTAGGGCTGGGCGATATAACGATAATTATCGCGATATATTTTAATAATCGATATCGGGGGGGGGGGGGGGGGGTATGGATTTTTTTTATTTAAATTTTTTGGTGACCTGCAACACGGCAGTTTTAAAACCAGAGACAGTGGACAGACTTGTCTTTCTTGCCTGCAACTTAAAGTAATGGCTTTGCTTGTCCAAATGACAATACTGACCAAATTGAGATTTATTTTTCTCTTGTCCATTTATTTTGTTTGCTTTCTAATTTAAAATACAGTTTGAAACCGTCTGTACACAGTAGGCTATGTGTGCTAGCAGAGCTAGACTCCAGTCACGAGTCACGGTGCACATGTGCGGTGGTTTGTAGACCAAAAAAGCGCCAAAAGATAGAAAAGAAACTAGCAGAGCCAGAACTGTTCAACTCCCCTGGAGCCACAGCCAGCCAGGGCTCGAGACTAACGATGTCCCGTCGTCCCCTGGATGATCAAATATTGATTTGGGACGAACAGAAATCTTTGCCGGGACACAAACGGGAAGAAGAGGATTTTTTTTTCGAGTGATATGATATCGTTATCGTTATCGCGATATCATTTTTGGCCATATCGCCCAGCCCTAAGTAAGAGTATAAACAACACAACGCAGACTTCACGGAACCACAGGTAACAGAGTTGATTACTGGCTGATAAACACGAGAATCCAACACCATGTAGCAAGGTCTCTTCGTTCTGTCAGTAAACTCTATCCTTAAATCAAAGACTCTGTTGTCCGCCTCCGTGAATAATATCTGGTTAAATTGGACTGCATTTATATATATATATATATTAGAGCTGGGCCGTTAACGGCGTTAACGTGCTGCGTTAACGCGATACTAGTATTGCGCGATAATATAATTAACGCATTAATCTATAAAAAAATTTAAAAAAAATAAAAATGTGTTTTTACATTTTTTCTTTTTTTTTTACCTTTATCTACCCAGGGTAGGTTCGCTGAGCACAGATGCTCTTTTTCAGGAACGCCCTGCTTCACATTCACAGTTCCATTCACACCTGGGAGCTGCCCAGTACAACCACAGTTGACACCATTGGCCACTGAGCAACTCCACTGGAGCAGTTGATTTGCATTGGCTGATCAACTGCTGACTGGCTGATCAACTGCTTCTTTCTGTTTTGCTCCTGAGAGTGTGCTAGATACTGTACTGGTAATATTATTTATTTGTGTTAACTTCTGAATAAAACAACTTATTAAACACAAGTACATCTTATTGAACATTATTTTGATATTTCATTACCAATTATCATAGCAAAACAGCTTTTTCAAACAGTCTGTAATGCATTTTGGAAACGGGAGATGGGCTCATGGTGTAATGGGCCACCTGGCCTGAGAAACATAAGGAGGAAAGAAAAAGTAAGGACTTACTTCTGGTCATTATTTGGGTAGAACACATATTTTGAATGCCTTCGGCAGATTTTTTTTTTTTTGAGCCATTTTAATCTAGATTAATCTAGATTAAATCCAGGATTGCAGATAGATTAATCTAGATTAAAAAAATGTATCTATGCCCACCTCTAATATATATACACACACATGGACTGCATTTATATAGTGCTTTTATCCAAAGCGTTTTACACCCTATGCTTCACATTCACCAATTCACTCAGACATGCACACACCGACAGCGGAGGCAACCATGCAAGGTGCCAACCTGCTCAACAGGAGCAGATAGGGGGTTAAGAGTCTTGCTCAAGGACACTTCGACATGTCGGGAACCTTCCAATTACCCGACGAACGCTCTACCTCCTGAGCCACTGTCGCCCCAAAAATGAGTCCACATCAATGGTGGAATGATCGACACACAAAGGGCTTAAACCAATGAGCCCATTTTCAGATCAACACCATTATGATGTCCTCCTTACCCCAGTCCATGGCATCGTCATGGTTGTTAGTGATGGCTCCATTGATTTCAGTGACGGCGTTCCAGCCGCCCTCTCCTTCGTCCTCAGAGTCTGTGTCCTTGTACACCATCCCCAACTGGCTGTACAACACCTTTATGTCAGTTTCACACTTCACCACTGACCTGCCGGACAGAAAATCATTGGTACAGGCAGAGTAAGTTTACAATAAATAATCATACAATATGTAACTGCCTCTGTGTTCAAGTTTAAGTATGATGTCATAGTAGGACCGGCTAGAACAGGCTAGATCATTAGCCCTGCCATAACATTCTGGAACGTTCGTGTATGATGTCATAGCTGATAATTCTAGAACCGCTCACATCCCTATATAAGTGGACGTTTCGGCCACAACAGTCCTTTCGGGTAGAAGAAGCAAGAAGAAGAAGGAGAAGAATCTGCTACAGTCCATAATTTCTTCTCGTATTGCATGCAGCCAATAAGGTACGTTTGGGGTCGTAAATGTTGCTATGTGTAGGCCCATGCCATGTAGCTAAGGTGCTAGCTAAAGGCTTGCTAAGCATCAATGATTGACGGACGTAATGTGCTTGTAGGTTAAGTTAATTTGGTTAACAACATTGCAAAGACATGTGCCACTCTGAGACAAGTAGAGATAATATGGATGTATGTTGTTATGGTTTGATCTGTGATTTATTGTATTTCATGTATGTGTTCACAGTTCTCACGGTTCGGATTAAAATTGGTTCGGTTCGGATTGAAATAAATCCAATCAGTAATATCAAGAACGTGTCGCTGTCATCATTGCAGTAGAGGGAGTTACAGTGAGAACTTACCTGCTCCAGAAGCAGCACCATAGAGAGCAGTGATTCTAGAACATTACAGCTGCCACAACATTCTGGAACTTTCATGATGAGGTCATAGCAGAACATTCTAGAACATCGAACATCCTTGCATTAAACCAAGATGTCTGAGAGTGGCAGCCAGACAGACACGGTTGTGGAGGCAGATTGCACCGGCACGCAGGCACAAGCAACTGAGTCGCTGCAGCGCAGCCCAACCGCGCAACTACCCAAGGCAGAAGGCACACTAGTTAACACCACTTCCTCAGAAGATCCACAAAGAAGACCTAGAGTCGCACGTTGACGGAAACGGAAGAACTGCAGTTAGTTTAGGTTCGTGTTAACGTTAGATAATGTACAAAATAAACGTTTTCCGCTGCTATAGACGTCGCTCTTTTATTTTGAAAACCCCCAGAAAGGAAGTCATTATATTTGCTTTAGTGACCTCCGGTTCTGTGTTAGCTCCGGTTAGCTCCGTGCTAGTATTAGTTAGTATTATATTATCAATACCAGCCATTGGATTACTGTTTTCTAAATTGGGGAGGCTTTTAATCGTCAAGGTAAGAGGATTTTAAGTCATGGTATCCATAAACTTCAATCGGTTCGGATCCTTTGAATTAACACTTTGATCGCCATGGTTCAAATTCATAATTTACCATCCCTAGCCAGCTCCATTTGTCTATGGAGAAGTTCCCCTTCTTTGCAGGGCTATAACTTTTTCCACCCCAGGTGAAAATCTGCATAAAATGTATACCTAGGTAAATGGAATATTGCTCCACTTCTACAAGGGCTATTTGCATATTCTTGGTATCTAGGAACATCTATGGACCTCAATGAATGTATTCTCAGTGTCAGAAATATTGTGTCCATTACTAGGCTTGCTTAAATTCTGATGAAACAAAGGAAAATATGAATTATGATTTTTCTTTTCATCTTTGACAGTGAATAAAACCATGATAATAATGACCAAACTTAAAAAACTGCCACTGGGCTAATTCAGTACCCTCTTGAGATCATGTGTACAAAAGATCTAAGGAAATTAATAAAGGGAAGATGATAAAATTGAAGGTTTTGTATATACAGTACTGAATTCTCCCATCCGGACCAATGCAATTTGAAATATTATTATAGAATATAGAATATATGCTTATACATTACCTTATTATAGCCAATTCGCACATTTATATATATATACATATAGTATCTTTCAAATGGCCGAGTTCAATTTGGATATAGTATCACCAGGCATGCGTAATAACATACAGTTATTTAATGTAATCGACTGTACTTTTTTATTTCTCCCACAGTGTAATCATTCTGTAACTAATTTCAGATCTGATTCTTCCTACATGATTACAATAGTGTGGAGAAACTGACTGCGTTTCAATATTTGTCAAAAACGTTACCTTTTGTAGCTTATTATCGCGAATCATAACAATTATTGATATGATTGCTTCAGAACGCCGAACTTTGAACGACCATAGCGGACCACAGGAAGTGTAGTTTGGTGAAATTTCAACACTGGCAGATAGCTAGCGAGGTCCTCTTGAAAATGGCCGCAAAAAGATTCCAATTCTGATCGTTCAACATTTTCATTTCCGCTTCCGGGTCAAAAACGCGAGTTGAAAAAATAACTTAAAATGATATAAACTCACTTTTAACCTATTGCTAAACTATTGCCAACCTAACGTTTTACATTCTACATGTATTTGTGACATAGTAGTGATAATAATACTTGAAAACGTTTGATTTTAAAAAACGCAAATTTATTGCATCACTCATAAAAATATTAATATATGATAATAATGTCAAAAAGGGGTCGGTACCGACCCCGTGGGGGGGGAACAGGTTAAGTCATGGTATCCATAAACTTCAATCGGTTCGGATCATTTGAATTAACACTTTGATCGCCATGGTTCAAATTCATAATTTACCATCCCTAGCCAGCTCCATTTGTCTATGGAGAAGTTCCCCTTCTTTGCAGGGCTATAACTTTTTAAATTCTATTGCTAAATTGCCATTATTATGGCCCATTCAATGTCCTATATCCATTGTTCAGGGTGTAGCAACGATATACTTTTTCATTCACATATTCATACTAAAATATGGTCTAAAGTATAAGTATGTTTTTATCGTTTTCTGCAGCTTTCTTCAGAACGTGATTTATAGACCCAAATGCATTATATGCATGATGAAATACAGTTTGATAGCGATCTGTGCCAGATAATAAATTTCAACTGGAGGTACTTCTAGAAGTTACTACGTATCATCTGATGATGACCGGATGGGGGGGGGGGGTCGTTTATAATTCCGTGGGCAGCGTTAGATGATTCATCTAGTGTGGGTCATATGATCATCATAGCAGTTTATATGGAACACGTTAGAATATAACGCTGCAACTGACCGTGGCTTCCTCGCGCCGCTGGCAGATGAGCGTGGAACAGAATTTTTTCTATTATGGGATGGAGAAATGCCCGATCCATTTCCAGGTTGTATAATAGTATATACGTCCAAATCATGTTGTTTTTTCGAGTGATTTGCACCGATCGATGTTCACTGTGTCAAGACGGAGTCTCTCTAACGAGAGCGAGTGCCCGGACGACATATGGATGAGCACTTCCGGTTCGACGAGTCATTTCCTGTTGGCGATCTGCCGATCGGCCACCAGATGGCACTCTTGAACCGCTAGAGAGTTGAGTGGAGCTTTGCAGTATATCTCAGGGCCCCGGAGGGGAAATATGATTTCGATTAGGGCTGGGCGATATAACGATAACGATAAATATCGCGATATATTTTAATAATCGATATCGAATATCGAAATTTAAAAAAAATCGAAAAATCGTTTTTTTTTTTTTTTTTTGTGACCTGCAACAGGGCAGTTTTAAAACCAGACTTGTCTTTCTTGCCTGCAACTTAAAGTAATGGCTTTGCTTGTCCAAATGACAATACTGACCAAATTGAGATTTATTTTTCTCTTGTCCATTTATTTTGTTTGCTTTCTAATTTAAAATACAGTTTGTAACCATCTGTACACAGTAGGCTATGTGTGCTAGGAGAACTAGACTCCAGTCACGGTGCACATGTGCGGTGGTTTGTCCACCAAAAAAGCACCAAAAGATAGAAAATAAACTAGCAGAGCCAGAACTGTTCAACTCCCCTGGAGCCACAGCCAGCAGAGAAGCCGGTTTACTTTAGCTTTTAAACCAGCTGCAGCCTGAGAACTGGAGTGTGAGGGGATGTAACACTAAAGATGGCGGCAATGACAAAGAATTGCTGCAAAATAAACATACATCTGTTGTTAAAAAAAAATTAAAAAAAAAGTTTTCGATAATTATCGATAGAGAAATATGATAACATTATCATATCGTTATCGCGATATGATTTTTTTCCATATCGCCCAGCCCTAATTTCGATCACAGATTTTTGAAATATTGATATCAAAGACGAGTTACGGCATCTTCGGCAGAATGAGCATGGCTAGGAATGACGTCTAAACACGTCATCGGCGATTAAAGTGTTAATGAGAATGTCCACAAACACAGCTTCACGTAGAAATCACTGACTGCGCGCAGAGACGAGTGCTTAGGCAAAAAATAGTTCAGAGTATAATTGCTTAGAAAACGTAATTTTCTATTTCAATTATTTTTTATTTCTCCACGTGGTAAATACACAGGTCACAACATGTTTACATGAACGTTTGAGTTGTATTTGGAGTGTATTTGGTGACTGTAGGACACTGTAAGGAAACAGGCTATTGCCCCCCCCCCCCCCCCCCCACACTTCCAGTGATGAAGCTAAGCTACGCTAACGGAGCGACTGTTCCCAAAGCTAAATGCACGCACAGAGACAAAAAAGGTATGTATCTTCTTGTCTAACTCCAGGGAAGATGTTAAATAAGCAAATTTCCCAAAATGTTGAGTTTCCTTTAAGTATGATGTCATAGTAGCACCGGCTAGAAAAGGCTAGAACATTAGCTCTGCCACAACATTCTGGAACGTTCGTGATGATGTCATAGCTGAACATTCTAGAACCGCTCACATCCCTATATAAGTGGACGTTTCGGGTAGAAGAAGCAAGAAGAAGAAGAATCTGCTACAGTTCATAATTTCCTCTCGTATTGCATGCAGCCAATAAGGTACACGTTTGGGGTCGTAAATGTTGCTATGTGTAGGCCCATGCCATGTAGCTAAGGTGCTAGCTAAAGGCTTGCTAAGCATCAATGAATGACGGACGTAATGTGCTTGTAGATTAAGTTCATTTGGTTAACAACATTGCAAAGACATGTGCCACTCCGAGACAAGTAGAGATAATATGGATGTATGTTGTTATGGTTTGATCTGTGATTTATTGTATTTCATGTATGTGTTCACAGTTCTCACGGTTCGGATTAAAATCGGTTCGGTTCGGATTGAAATAAATCCAATCAGTAATATCAAGAACGTGTCGCTGTCATCATTGCAGTAGAGGGAGTTACACAATAGCTGGGATAAGCTCCTATATATAATTTATTTTTACACACATATATATATATATATATATATATATATATATATATACAATTAAACACAAGATAAAAATGTTTTTTTTTTTTTTTTTTATAATTTATTTTAACTCTTTCAGTGCCACTCACGAGATTTCTCGTGTTTTTTTATAGGTGGTTGCTAGCCACTCACGAGATTTCTCGGAATTTTTTTATTTATTTTTTTTTTGCGATCTGAAAAATTATTGCATCACCCGAGCCTACCCGAGTATTGCCGAGCTGCGCCGGTGATCACTGTGGAAAAAAGCGCCCCCTGTCGTCTCCCAGATGACATAAGTGATTTTGGAATGGACTCAATGAAAATGAATGGGGAAAAAAATCCGGTACTCCACATTTTCCAGTTCACTGATCCAGCCGGGGTTACTAGAGTTCATTCTGGAGCCTCAGATCTCCGCGGATCATGGAGAACCACTGTGTCGCGTTGGATCCATACACGTATCGATTTTTTCGAATGGTGATCAGGAATTGGAATATACCAGTTGGATACCATCTGATGTCAGGTAAGGACTCTATGTTATCAGTGGTAGGATAATCAGAGTAATTTTGATGAAGTTATAAGCTGTTTTGTGAAATCTCTTCTTTCGTTTTCACTGTAAAAGTCCGAGAGGAAATCAACAAGGCGATTGTCCGCGCGCGGCCGTAATGTGCGTGCGTGCACGTATAATATTGATCATCTAGCGTTTATTTGAAAACGATTCATAAAAAGGCCGACGAATATCAACGTTGTGGAATATTCCACTAAAAGACGATTTTCATAGAATGCTCCAGAATGAGTTGTTTTTTATATCAAAACGGGGGCTTTTCTAACTGCTCTGAAACGGCAACGACGCGATAAAAAAACAATCTGCCTTCACAGCACTGTCTGGAACATAGTCTTTGATAATGCGATGGGCAGATTAGACACATAGCCATAATTTAAAACATAGATTAGGCGATATTAACGTTAACATTGGCGCGGATGGTGGCATTCAAGCGGTAAAATGGAAAACCAGGCATGGCATTTAAAGAGTTAACTCAACATGCAAGGGCCCACATGTGGCTCGGGTACTTTCGGGTACCGCCACTTTGGCGCCAACTAGTGGCTTGGGTGTGCATATCTTGTAATACAATATATATATCGAATTGAAGCCCCATTTGTTGCCTGTCGATAGCCCTTCAGGTGACAAAATCCGTTCAGCGGTTCTCGAGTTACATGCCGATATTTGAGGCTTGTGCAAAGTACACAGTATTACGCAAAATACCACTCCCGACTCTTGGGGCTCTAGTTCTGTAGAGTAGCCAATGAGTGTGGCTTTCCAATGATATTTATGAAATTTGGACATGTACTACATAAGGCTTCAGGCTATGGATCTCGCAAGTTTTTTTAAGCAATACGAATTTCTGAGGAAATACTACTTCTGGACTACAGAATAACTTGAGTATGTTTTCTATAACTCAAGTTCAGACCTATGTTACTCTATTTCATTAGCACTAAAAGTGATCTTTCTTTATTGTCTCATAAACTTCAGAATGTCATCTTTCAAAAGAGACCAGGCTCATGCATGTGCTATAAGTATAAAGTATAGTATTTTGGTTTGCAAAAAAGTATGCAGTCCTCAAAAACGAAAACTAAAATAGTCACTTTTGGGGGCGCAGGTTAAGAGGTTAAAATGTATTTTCTTTCTTTTCTTCCACATGAAACAAGACAACACAGCGACAATAACAATAAACAGGACATAGTAACAACAATAATGACAATGGAAACAACAAAAATAATAAAACAGAATACAAAAATTAAATTGTGACACCACAAAAGACATTTCCCCCCCCCCCCCCCCTCCACCCCAGGACCCACCCACGGACCCCCCAGGATCAGCACCCCGACTCCACTTCGCCGCTAAATCATGGCCTTCACTTTCTCGAAATCTCCATATATGACATCCAAAAAAGTTAATGACCAATTGATCATTGTGAGTTTCTCAGATTGCTTCCACCTTATGGCTATTCATTTCTTGGCTGCTGTAACGCCCGCCAGAATGAATCTTTTTTGCTGTATGGAGGCCGGTAGTAATGTTATACCATTAGGAGTAGTGTTTTTGTCGTATGTGGGATTGTCAATAAATGGTGCATTTATATAGCACTTTACAATTTGTGTAGTTGTGAGTACCAGACGACCACTCTACCTCCTGAGCCATTGTCGCCCCTACATGCGATACTTGTGCCCTAATGATGAGGTGCGGCATGGTGTATTTATATGTTCCTTGTGGTTAGCATTGTTGCCTCACAGCAAGAAGGTAGGTGTGCGTTAAACGGTTCTAAGGCACAACTAACTCTTTAGGATGCAAAGTCTACACTTCTGTAAAAGTCACTGAAGTATAGGCAATGCAAGCAAAACAAATGCATGCTATGAAAGTCTTTTTTCTGGTCTGCATCCTCCAGTTGTTTTGTATTGAGCCGTACTGTACCCATTCTGCAATCAACAGTTTTCAATCAATCAAAACAGGGCACTACACAAGGCTTATAAACACATAATCCCAATTAAAGGCTTTAACTGCAATATTAGCAAGTATTTAGAATACTGTGCTTGTGGTAACACGTTTAGTGTAGCAATGCAATTATAGCTGATGATTAGACAATTGCAATTTGAGATTATTTTATGAGAGGCTGGAGCAGATCCTTGGCGGAGGAGTACTCACTCGCAAGTGCTGTTGAAACGATCGCGGACGACAACAGCCCGTTTCGTCTTCTTCTCTATCAGGGTCTGCACCTGGGCCAGATGTGCCCTCTTCAGTATAATCAACTCGTTGTTCTCCACCTCGCTTTGGATCTCCTTCTGGAGCGCACCCCAAGTCACCTCATCCTCATCACTCTCCATGGTCAGGACTACAGTACTACTGCGAGGCTTTCACCGGGTTACACTGTCCCAGGTTGAGATGATCTGGGGTTAGATTAGGACACAAAACAATGATCATTTGATGCACTGGCTAGCATGACATTTCTCAGGACTTTAATAGAGCAGAGAGTTCTGATCTGTTCTACAGCCGTTTACAAAAGAGCTGCAAATGACATTTAGGCATGTTTTACTTGCCCCACGCTTCGGTGGGCTTTTGTTATACAATGGTCGACTGCTAGCATTATTATTAGCTCACCAAAACCTGAAACTAAAATTGTTTGCAAATAGCCATCACACTCACCGATTGGACTTTTTGTTTTTCAAGACGGGTTCTCTGTCCCAATCACATCAATTTGTCCCGTTGCAAAGTTAGCTAGATAACGGTATGGCGGTAAAGTTGAAGTTAAAGTGTATCTCCACTCGGCTAACGTAGCTAGCTAGCTCGTAGCAACATGGCTGCTTAACATTACGTTAGTTGTCATCAGCCGTTGCTATGCTCTTTGCTTTATAACAATAACCGAATTAACTTGGCCCAAAACAAGACCGGTTGATTCTGATACTTCGCGATGAGTTCGATCGTCTAAATGTGTATTTAGAAAAATCACGAAAGGGGATACACTGCTACACTGCAAGTGGACAGAACGTGCGCGATGATATCGAGGAGAGCGGACATTCTGGGTGAAATCACGTGACTAGGTGAAGAAATGGGACTATTCTTTTCAGGGGACCCACATAAATCCTATGATGATGACGATCTGGCAGGTTGTTTTCGTAGGTTTTGATTGAATTGATTGAAAACTTTATTAACAGATTGCAGAATGGGTACAGTACAGCTCAATACATACAATTGTTAAGGGGATGCAGACCAGAGAAAGACTTTAGTCTTGTTTACATCAGGCCAGGGTCCCCCATTTTCAATTCATCGTAACATGACATACGATGACATACAGATAGACAGTACTGCTACATCTATACATTTATGACATACCAGATTTGCAAATACAGTACTCTGTTTGTGATACGAAAAGAGTCCGGACGGAGTGGGGGGGGGGGGGTGGGTAGGACCCACGCTAAATAAAAAATATACTTTTAAGACCACACGTGGGTCCCGGCGACCTATCATTCTATCGTTCCGACGCACACTAGAAAAACACTGACATAAACAGCCTACTGAGTGAGAGATATGGGAAACGACTTGCTTGACCAAATCGCCTAGATCAGACAAGCCTTATATTAAGTTATATCGCATTCGCCACCCACAAGGAAATTGAGATATCCGTTCTTTCATAAATCTGTAATTAATCACGATTCCATAATAAGCTACACGTAAATTAACTGTCAGGCAGACAGCTCATGACATTTACAATTGAATGCCTTATTTTACAATGAATGATGCCTTACTAATCTTCTGTGCAATACCTCTAGAAAAATATATAATATAAAAAAAACAGTCCCATGTATAGGCCTACAGATTTTTTAAATACATTTTTGTTAAAAAAAAAGAAAAAAAGACGAAGATACCACTGGCCTTCCCTGACTCACTTTTGACTCTTGCCTTGCTTGTTGATGTGTTGTTTTTTTGTTTCCTTGTCTATCCGTATTTTTTTTTACACATCCTGTATGATAAACGTTACGGTAACGTAACGTCGTTACCTCTTGTCAACGATGAGAACATCACGTGGTTTCACCCAGAAGGTCCCTGGAATCTCTCCCGCCATGTAACGTAAAGGGAAGTGGGCGTGGTGATCGTTGTGGGCGTGTCAGACACGAGAAGGAACCAAGCTCTTCGCGCGTTACCAGTTTTTGATTGATTGATTGAAAACTTTATTAACAGATTGCAGAATGGGTACAATACAGTACGGCTCAATACCAGTGTTTGATTGATTGATTGATTGATTGATTGAAAAGTTTATTAACAGATTGCAGAATGGGTACAGTACAGTACAGCTCAATACACAATTGTTAAGGGGATGCAGACCAGAGAAAGACTTTCGTCTTGTTTACATCAGGGTCCCCCATTTTCAACTCATCATAACATATGACATACACAACATACAGATAGACAGTACTGCTACATCTATACATTTATGACATACCAGATTTGCAAATACAGTACTGTTTGTGATACAAAAAGTGTCCAGAAAAAGAGTGTATATACATTTGACGTTTGGGGCTGTACATTGGAGGTGGGGGGGGGGGGGGGGGGGGCACACTGTACACTGTACATTGGAATACTGACAAAGCCATACTTGGTCATTTACTGTACAACTGGGTTAGGACATTTGTAGGGGCCAGTTTCGAATTGCAGTCTCCCGTAGGTGTTTTTTGAGAGTGTTTTTGAAGGTGGGTAGTGATTCACATTCCTTTACAGCTTTGGGTAGGGCGTTCCACATTGATGTGGCATAATTGCGAAACGTGTTCGTCATATCAACACTGGTTGCACGCACGCTAATGACGCCATGTGCATGCACATAAATGTTCCCTCGCTTAAGCACAGACTAAAGACAATGCCTAATTGCCTCTATGAATGGAATGTAACACATTTCATTCACAAGTTCTGTGTGAATGTATCTGATAACGTATTGAACACACCTGACGACCGGCGCTATTGATATGCAAAGTAGCCCAGGTGGGTACTTATAGCGAGTTGGCGAGTGCAGCGCATTCCTGTGTGCAAGCGCGTGCTCAAGAGTCAAGTCAAGAGTTTTATTTGTCACGGCATACAAGTATACACCACCCCAAGTATACACCACCCCAACAACAGCCTGTTCAGGCTGCTGAGGTCAGGCAGACGCCTGCGAACCCCAGCTACTAGGACAGAGAGGCTTCGGCTCAGCTTCTTCCCCCAGGCCATCAGAGCCTTGAACACTGAACTCTACACACACAAGCACACATGAGCACACACATGACACACACACTGTACACGCTCACACACTAGCAGCCACTTTAACATGAGCAAGCACACACTCATGCTGCACACGCCCACACTTATGGCCACTAAGGAAAGGTCACTTTAAAAATAGTATAGCATAACCTGAGATTGTATAAAATATGTAAATAACTATGTACAAATACCGATATGCCCTACTATGTTACTTGTTTATTGCACAATGTTGTTTTATTGGATTCTATTATATGTTGTTACTACATTTACATTACATTTACATTTAGTCATTTAGCTGACGCTTTTATCCAAAGCGACTTACAAGTTCTGTACGACAAGCCATCAGGAAGGGCACAACTCTATCAGCTGAGTAACAATGTTCATCAAAGTGTTGAGTGCTACAGTGTAGGTTAGTTTATTAGGACAAGTGCATGACAGTATGGTTAGTTAGGGTTAGATATATATTTTTTTTTTCTTTTCTTTTTTTAATTCATGTGCAATACTACTGTATTGCACATCGTTGCGGGCAAGACCACCCGCATTTCATTGTATACTTGTATGCCGCGGCAATGGGGGGGGGGGGGGGGTCTGCTGATGGAGACTCAGTGTTCAGGGTAACAGAGCATGAGGTGAGGCGGACCTTTAAAAAAGTGAATATCAGGAAAGCAGCAGGAACGGACGGCATCCCCGGCCACGTCCTAAAAGTCTGTGCCGACCAACTGGCCCCGGTATTCACTGACATCTTTAACCTGTCCTTAGAACAGGCTGTCATCCCCACTTGTCTGTCTGAAGAAGTCCACCATCATCCCTGTACCCCAAAAATCTACGCCCGCTTGCCTCAACGACTACCGCCCTGTAGCTCTCACCTCCATAGCCATGAAGTGCTTTGAGAAGCTAGTGAAGGGCTACATCTGTTCCTCCCTCCCCATCAACCTGGACTCCCTGCAATTTGCATACCGCCCTAACAGATCCACGGAGGACGCCATAGCCCATGTGCTGCACACAGCAGCATCACACCTGGACAAGAGGCAGGGGAACTATGTGAGAATGCTGTTCATCGACTACAGCTCAGCATTCAATACCATAGTCCCCTCCAAACTCATAGCCAAGCTCAGGGACCTGGGCTTGAACTATGACCTCTGCCAGTGGGTCTTGGACTTCCTGACGGGCAGATCCCAGGTGGTAAGAGCAGGCAACTGCACCTCCTCATCCATCACGCTCAACATAGGGGCCCCCCAGGGCTGTGTTCTGAGCCCCCTCCTCTACTCCCTGTACACACATGACCGTGGCACAGCGGAACAACAACACAATCATCAAATTTGCTGATGACACAGTAGTGGTGGGCCTGATCTCTGCCAACGACGAGAGGGCCTACCTGGAAGAGGTAGAGAATCTGTCACAGTGGTGTCAGGAGAACTGCCTCTCCCTGAACGTCAGCAAAACAAAAGAGATGATTGTGGACTTCAGGAGGTCGGGGGTCAAGGACTGCAGCCCCCTCAGCATCGACGGGGCACCGGTTGAGAGAGTGAACAATTTCAAGTACCTCTGAGCCCACATATCCGAGGACTTGACATGGACCACACACATTGACAGTGTTGTGAAGAAGGCATGACAACGCCTCTACTTCCTCAGGCGCCTAAGGAAGTTCCAAGTCAGTCAGAAGATCCTTAGGAACTTCTACTCATGTACAATAGAGAGCATCCTGACTGGCAACATCACCTCCTGGTTTGGGAATAGCACTGCACAAGACCGTAGCAGACTACAAAGAGTGACACGTTCAGCCGAACGCACAATTGGAGGGGGGCTTCCCACCCTCCAGAACATTTACAACAAGCGGTGCAGGGGGAAGGCTAAGAGAATCATCAAGGACTCCAGCCACCCGAACAACTGCCTCTTTGAACTGCTGCGGTCAGGCAAGCGATACCGGAGTCTTAAGGCGAGCACAGAAAGACTCAGAAGAAGCTTCTATCCCCAGGCCATCAGGCTGCTCAACGAACAATAAACACTATGCAACAACCATCAAATGCACACAGCACACACACCCACACGCACACACTCACTTAAACAAACAACACATTGCAGCACCCACTCTCCACACTTTAGATCACCTAAACACACTTTACACTTTATATTTATTGGTAAAGGATTTGCACTACAACTCGTACATCTTACTGTAAATTGTACCTAAATTGTACCTCATCCCATTTCTGCTCTGCACTATATAGTATTGTATATTAGTACATTGCATAGTATATTGTATATTGTATGGTAACTCAGTTACTTCTATTCTGCATCGAACATTGTACATATGTCTATACTGAACACTGTGACCTCTATTTTTACTTCTATTTTACATGCTATACTATTTTATTTCATACTTATCTTGTCTAGCACAGTCTCTGGAGCGTAACAGTAAGAAGCATTTTGTATAAAAGTATTCTGTACTTCTGTATGACAACTATTAAAGAAACTTGAAACTTGAACTTGAAACTTGTTTCCAGTCAAGATGCTCTCTACAGCTCCGGAGTAGAAGGACTGGAGTATCTTCCCAGATACTCTGAACTTCCTTAACTGTCTCAGGTGGTAGAGGCACTGCTTCGCCTTTTTTACGACTGAGTCTATGTGTGTTGACCATGTCAGATCCTCTGAGATGTGTACTTAAAGCTGCTCACCCTGTCCACAGTAGCCCCGTTTATCCTCAGTGGTGTGTGTGTCTCCTGCTGTCCTCTCCTATAATCCACGATCAGCTCCTTGGTTTTACCAATGTTCAGGAGCAGGCTGTTGTCCTGGCACCAGCGTTCCAGTACCTCAACCTCCTCCCGGTAGGCCTTCTCGTCGTTGTCCGAGATCAGCCCCACCACCACTGTGTCGTCCGCAAACTTCACTATGGAGTTGGAGCTGAACTTGGCCACACAGTCGTGTGTGTATACTAGTGAGTACAGCAGGGGGCTCAGAACACAGCCCTGGGGGGACCCGATGCTCAGGGTGATGGTGTTGGAGGTCTGACCCCCCACCCTGACCGCCTGGGGCCTTTCGCTCAGAAAGTCCAGTATCCAGGCGCTCAAAGCGGAGCTCAGACCCAGCTCGATCAGCTTGTCCACCAGTCTGGTGGGGACTATGGTGTTGAACGCTGAGCTGTAGTCAATGAACAACAGTCTCACATAGCCCCCCTTCTGGCGGTCAAGGTGACAGAGGGTGCTGTGCAGTACTTGGGAGACCGCATCGTCAGTGGACCTGTTTGGCCTGTATGCAAATTGCATGGGGTCCATATCACTGGGGAGGGAGGCACAAATGTGATCCTTGACCAGCCTCTCGAAACATTTCATGGCCACAGAACGGGATAGTACCTGCACCTCCTTGGGGCTAACCCAACCGTTGTTGGTAATGAGGCAGACACCCCCGCCGACGCTCTTGCCGGAGGCTGCCGTGCGATCCGCACGTAGGACGGTGAAGGAGTCCGAGGGAGAGACGCTGTGGTCCGGAGTCACTCGCTTGAGCCATGTTTCCGTAAAACACATGATGTTGACGTCTTTTATTTCTCGTTGGAAACGGACCCTCGCTCTCAAATCGTCCATCCTCCCCTCCAACGAACGTGCATTCGCCAGGAAGATGGATGGAATTGCTGGGCGGTAAGCAGATCTTTTTAACCTCGGTCTGATGCTTGTTCGTTTCCCTCTGTGTCTCTTTCTGCTGGCTCCTTTGTCTTTGTTGTCCCGCCTGATCTCCGGTGGCCATTCTAGGCATAAAGTGTATCCAAACTCCTCTTTGAGTCCGGAGTTTAGGTCCATAAGTGTCTGGCGGTCGTATGACGTCCCCGCCAGTGATGTTTTCATAAAAAAGTAGTAAAAACAAACATAATAGCTAAAAATTTGCACAATCGTTGCTGAGCGAAACCGTTTGAGGACCAGAAGGACCGCCTTCAATACCAACACATTGAACGTAGTGCAGACCGGGCAGCATGGTCTTGCCAGCTGCCCCCTACTGTGTTGGCCCGACGCGTCCCCAGTGAGGGAGACGTCGGTGAAAACCGTGATGTGTGACAGCCTACTGCCCATGGGGACCCAGGCCCTCCCCAGAGGGGGAGGTCCCCCAGTACTGACACGGGAACCTTAACCGCTTCCACTTGCCTCTCACCGGGTCTATTTCCATACTGGAAAACCACCTCTGTATCCTCCTCATGAGGTGAAGAGGAGGCCAAGAGGGACCACGGAATGAGCAGATGCCATCATACCGAGCAGGCGCATCACGGACAGCGCCGTAACCGTCCTAGGACGGAACCTCCTGAGCGTGTCGATAACATGCTCTGAGAGGGATGCCCATAGTACTCCACCCGTTGACTGGGAAGAGGAGTACTCTACTTCCAGTCTACAGCAAACCCCAGGCTGGTGAGGAATTCCACCACCTGCCTGGTATGAGACCTGACGATCCACCTTGACCGCCAAGGACCAGAACGTCGTCAGGGCAGAATACACTTCGTAACCCCTGACGACGCAAAGGCCCCAGTGCGGCCTCCACGCACTTGGTGAAGATGCGGGAGCCAGAGAAAAGCCGAACGGCAGCCTCTGGTACTCATACGCTAAACCCTGCAAAGGAAGCGTAGGTAAGCCCTAGGATGGAAGATCGGGGATGCGAATACGCATCCTACAGGTCTATGGAGGAGAACCAGGCCCCCACCTGACAGTGTTCAACAGGTAGGAGACGGTCCAAAATGCTGAACCTTCCCATGGGACAGGTCCAGCATGGGTCTGACACCCCCCGTCCCGATTTCTCGGGCACCAGAGACTACCGGGAGGAAAACGCCACGACGATGGCTTGCTTCGCCCACAGAGATTGGATCTCGTTGACCAGAGCTGTCACTGCTGGTGACCCTGACAATAGGGTCTGTACCAAACCTGAAAACGGGTGGGGTTGTGTAAATACAAGTCCCCGCCTCAGCGTTCTCTCCATCCACCTCGACATATGGTACTGCTGTAGCCATATGTGATGATACTCCCAAACGCACCCGCCGCCATTTGGCGCAGGTCCGCTAGGAACTGTAGATAGGCGGCCCGGTCCCACCCGCTGTGCGTAGCCAACCCTGGACCCGCTAACCGTGCGAGCAGAGAGTTCCGTGGAGTCGGGACATCGGACCCTGACACTACCCACGAGGCAATCGCACCCAAGGGGGGACCCCGACAGAAAGGGCCGGTTTGATACGGGGGAAGCTGACATACTAGGTGACAAAAGCTCCCCCACTGAACACCCCTCCAGAACATGCTGAGGAGTTGTTCTGCAGCTGGACATGCAAGGTGTGAGGCCCCCATGGGTTCCTACACACCGTAGCCCTGCAGTGATATTACTACCACCCAAATCACACGCGCCTGCCAGACCACTGCCGATCTTGCGGGAGTGGGAGGCACCAACGTGATACCTGGCCTGGCGAAGGCGAGGTCGGGGAAGCCTGCACTTTTTGCCTCAAAAGGTCTCGAGCCCCCCTGCTGACAACCCTTGTAGTTGACAGACGTAACACCAGGCTCAACAAACACAGCTTATGGTGTGGGAGCCGCTTGACAGCAAAACATTCTCACGGACAGACCCAGTCTCAGCCATCAACTTGGTGTCAGCCCCTGTCCCCATGAGAAGCGAACGTGGGGCCGCCTGCGCTTCATTGAAGACACGCGGCCCGCAGCCAAAGGAAACAAATCAGAGCCCCTTTTCCGCTGGTGTTGGGGGAGGGAGTGACCGGAGAGCGGGCTGCACACAGCCGGAAGGCAATGTTTTTTTAGGGCGTGCTCATCCAATGTAGCCGATCCCTCGGCCGCCAAGGCTGTCGCCTGTCGGCCTTGTGGACACCTGTTGACATTGAGCCCAGGGTACCTCAGGCGGGGGAAACATGGCCGCTGGTCGAGGGCCTCGCCACAGCCGCTGGCGAGGCCGTGCTCTCACCTCTGGCTGCGCGGCGTGAGGCGGTGTGGGGCCTAGGTCAAATACCGCCCGCGCTCCAGCGGAAGACCAAAGATCCTCTGCGGAGAGGGGAGCCCTGAGGAGGGAAAAATTCTTTTTAACTTCTCACCCCCTCAAAGGGAGACTAATCCAACCAAGATGTCTGTAAACAAGCGTTGACAGCATCCTAGCCCTCCCTGCGGTTATAGCTTGCGGCTAGGTCAAAGCTAATAACGTCAAACACCTCGCACAATGTTTCGACGTCGGCTGGCCCTCATGGCCCCGCCACCAGACACCATTTTTGACAGAAAAAAACAGCAATTCGAACAAAGTTACTAATCGCTGCTAATTCTATACCGTGGCGGTATAGGCTTAACAGCCCACCAGCCACCCGCCGGGCTGACTCACCTCATGGCGTCGGCCGGGCGGGGCACTGTTTCAACATGCCAGAGGCAAAGGACTGATGCCACCTGCTTCATAAACACGGAGCACCAGTGGTGGTTGCAACCAGCAACCTCCACTGTGGTGTGCACCCATGAAGGGGTTAATGAATAAATGAACTAAAAACACCACCAATACACTGTAGAATGGGCTAGCCCATACACACAATGTTAAGGGGATGCGGACCAGAGAACACCAGTCCCGCATACCATTCATAATATTCACAAAAAGCACACCAAGGGCGGTCAGGTGGCGTAGCGGAGATTGCGTTCGTCACCAACCCCGGAGACGCTGGATTCGCCTGTTCGAATCCAGCTCACAGCTCCGGGGTTGTCACCAGCTTGGCTGGCCGTTCACACTAATACAATTGGCAGTATTAGAGGATGGGAGAAGCTGGCGGGGTGGGTCCGGGTCGTTGTAAACAGCGACTCCTACAGTTCGGTCGGGGCGCCTGCTAAGCGCGGATAGGATCTAAGGGCGGTAGTGTGATCCTTCCACACGTTACACGCTCTCAGTGAGAGTCCGCGCTGCCAGGTGAAAAGAAGCGGTTGATTGGCTAGACGTGTGTCGGAGGAAGCACGTGATAGCCTCCACTCTCCCAGACCGACTGTGGGGGGTAAGTGCGCAGCGACCAGGAAGGGGATTGGGAATTGGCATAACGACTAACATTGGGATGGGAGAAAATCGGAGGAAAAAGGAGGGGGAAAAATATATTAAAAAAAAAAGAAAAAGCACACCAGCCCTAGGCCTCAGCCCATTCACCCATGAAAAAGGTAAACAAGCCCCCGTCAATACTCCCAACAGTAGACACCGATTGACCGTCAGCATGAATGGTTAAGAGGAGGGAAGACCTTTTAGAAAGACAGCCCTTAGCGGGGAATCAAAAACAGAAACAGTAACCCAGCATATAGCATAGCATTAGCCGCGCGCTCCAGGATAACCGGGAAAACAACAACGTTTACCCAGATATCCTGCCCCTTGCGCCAATACACAACTCGGTTGTCTCCTGGGACAACTCAAGCAGCATCACCAACGCCAGCATTGTTATGCCTAGTGGCGCAGATCCTACCTGGACACGAGTTAGCCCGATAGCTAAACGTCGCGTGACGTCCCTCGATCTGCTGTCAAAAGACGAGGAAACCCCACGACAGGCCCGACGCGCCGTTGGAACATGCCGAGAAGATTCCAGGGGCTGGAAAATCTCCGGCGAAAACAAACATTGTTCAATTTCCCTCTGCATTTCATCACAGCTAGTTACATGGGATGCAAAGCACGTCCATGATGGAAAACGAAAAAGAGGAAGGGTGAGTGTGACCACGCCTGGTGCCTTATAGGGGTACACCGGGGCGGGGCCTGGTCAAGTGCATGGGTGTTTTGTTTCGTTAATGAAGTACAGTAGGGAGATGAGGTATATCTCAATATGGCGAAGAGCGAGACGCGATTGCCAGTATGAGTATATAACTGCTGCTCTGCCATGTGAATAAATAAACCACAGCAGTTAAGGCTCAAGATAGAAACCATGCCTCTTGACCACATTATTGTCGCCCTATAGCCGGATTCTGTCAACAGGTTATGGGCCCAGATAACGCCGGGGCGAAATAATAAGGGTAGCAAGCTTAGCTGAAGTATAGGCTAGGTTAGCGCCGGGAGCAGCGCGTGGCTAGACGCTAGGCCAACAAGAGCTAAAGCTACACCTACCACCAACGAAGAGGATGGAAAACAAGGGAAGGGGCAAATGGCCCTCATTCAATGGAAAAGCAGAGGACTATGAGCTCTGGGAAGAGCGCGATCCTGGCAGCCCCCACGGGAGACCTGACGGCGGAAGAGCAAGCCCTGGACGACCAGCGTAACGCAGACGCGTACTGTGAGTTAGCGCCACTGCTCGACGACACCAGCTTGGGGCTGATATTCCGCGACACTAAAGACAAAGGGCGAGAAAGCCTGGAGGTGTTGAGAGAGCATTACATCGGGCGAGGAAGACCCAGAGTCGTGGCCCTCTACATAGCACTAACGGCCCTGAGGAAGGGGCACACCGAGACTGTGACCGAATACGTCAACAGAGCGGAGCAAATCACGACGCCATTGAGGAGTGCCGGAGAAGCACCAAGCGATGGGCTAATGATGGCGATGGTGATGAGAGGACTACCGGAGCTGTACAAACCGTTCACACTCCTGGTAACACACGGTTCAGCGGACATGACGCTGGGACAGTTCAAGGCCAAGCTAAGAAACTTCGAGGCCTCAGAAGATACCCACCCAGCCGCCGCGGAGGTGGGAGAGAGGGTGCTAAAGGCCCAAGCGACGCCAAGGGAGAGGACCAGGACCACGGCGGAACTGGCGTATTGGCGATGCAGAGAGAAAGGCCATCGGAGAAGCGACTGCACAAAGACTGTCTGGTGTAGCTTCTGCAAATCCACAGGGCACACAGACAGAGCGTGCATGAAGAAACACGACCAGAGCGCGCGATATGCGCATGGACAAGATGACGGCCATGGACGAGACGGCGGCCACGGACAAAATGCCGGCTCCGGACAAGATGGTGGCTGCGGACAAGATGGTGGCTACGGACAAGATAACGGCTGTGGACGAGATGACGGCAGCGGACACGATGGCAGCGACGGTCGACGTGAGACGACCTGATCGTGGACACAGGTGCGTCGTCCCATGTCATCAACGACAGGAGTCGGTTCAAGAACTTTGACAACACTTTCCACCCGGAGAGGCTCAGCATGAAGCGGGCAGACGGGAAGCGCACCTACGGGTTGGCGCAAGAGAGAGGAGACGCACAGGTATGCCTCACAGACAGTGGGGGGCGCCGGCGTACGGTGACGTTAAAGAACGCTCTCTACGTACCATCGTCCCCACAAGGACTATTCTCTGTAAGAGCTGCTACTGCAAGCGGTGCCGAGGTATTCTTCGATAAAGGTAAAAATTTTCTTGTAGAACCTGACGGTACACAGTTTGACATAAAGATGTACAAGAGAGTGTATTACCTGCAAACAGAGTGTAATGACAACGACAAGTGTAATGGTGACAATGATATGTGTAAAGTAACTGTCAGCCACGATATTCAGACATGGCATGAGATTATGGGTCATTGTAATTACGAGGATTTACTGAAACTGCAAGCAGTGACAGAAGGCATGCACATTGAAGGTGAAAAGCGTAGACCTGATAAAGAATGTGTTGTGTGCAAAAACGGGGAAGTTTACTCAACCGAGAAACAGAAATCCCACAGAAAAAGTAAAGGTACCACTTGCATTAGTTAACACGGATCTAGCCGGTCCAGTAAGCAATGAGTCCATAGGAGGCTTTAGATATGTACAGTATTTTACAGATGTGTGCACAGGAGCAGTGTTTGTTTACTTTCTCAAAGCAAAGAGTGACACACTCCAGGCCACAGAGAAATTCCTGGCAGACGTAGCCCCTTATGGTAACATAGGATGCTTGAGGTCCGACAACGAAACCGAGTTCACAAACAGAGAGTTCCAATCACTGTTGAGAAGGTACAAGATAAGACACGAGACGTCACGTCCATATCCCCCACACCAGAACGGAGTGGCAGAGAGGGAATGGCGCACCCTTTTCGAAATGGCTAGGTGTAAGCTAGTAGATAGTAACTTACCTATGAGCCTATGGCATTATGCGGTGCAAGAAGCCGCTTACACCAGAAACAGGTGCTTTAATAAGCACTCGGGCACCACCCCGTATACAGCACTGACAGGAAAGAAGTGTAATCTAGCCAGAATGCACCGATTTGGATCAGTGTGTTATGCGTACCTGCAGGACAGGGGAAAGCCCGAGTCCAGATGTGTAAAAGGACTCTTTGTAGGGCACGACAAGGGAAGCCCCGCTTTCCTAGTTTATCATCCCGGTAGAGGGAGAGTGCAGAAACACATGTGAGTCAAGTTTGTCACAAAGACAACATGTGAGAGCGAGACACAGACAGAGGAGCCAGAGCTGGACTCCAGAGTAAGGTGTGTAGAAACAAAGACAACATGTGAGAGCAAGACACAGACAGAGGAGCCAGAGCTGGACTCCAGAGTAAGGTGTGTAGAAACAGAGACACATCAGCCCAGTGTACTTAGTACGGCCGTGCAGGCAGACAGTCAGCTACCCCCAGAGGGCGATGACGAGGAGCACCCGAGGGTGACGTCAAGTGCCCCAAGCAGTGGGAGGTATCCCTCAAGGGAACACAAACCCCCAAAGTATCTGACAGACTATGCCCGGAGAGGGAGTGACGAGGATGACAGTACACTTACCACCGTTGATTACTGCTACAGGGTAGTCAGTGGGGTAGGGAGCAAGGGATGGGGAGATGAGGTTCCTAGAGGACAAACACACCTTTGCTCCAGCAAAGTTACCAGAGGGCAGACAGACATTCGGAGGGAAATGGGTGTATTCAACCAAGTTACCAGAGGGCAGACAGACAGTGGGAGGGAAATGGGTGTATTCAATCCAGGAGGGTATTGAAGACCATGACATATACAAATGTATGGTTTGTAGCAAACTGCTTAAATGCAGGAGGAGGAATTGAAGGCCAAGACATATACAAATGTACGGTTTGTGACTAATTGTTTAAATACTGAAGGAGGGTGGCTACACTGCTTAGATGCAGGAGGATGATACTCTAGGTTTAAATACGGGAGGAGTAGAATCCAGGTTTAAATACCTGATTAGAGTCCATGTCTAAATACTGAAATGGATCCTATGTTTAATTCCATGTTTAAGTACAGAGGTGGATGATTTACCATGTTTAAATACAAAAATGGATCCCATGTTTAAATACAAAGGTGGATGACTTACCATGTTCTCAATGATGTAACTATGTGGGAAAGACCCTGAAACGTTTAGACATGTAAGAATGTAGATCAAGGGAAACACCATGTGATCAAAAACTAGACTGTACAGAGAAGCTGTGAGTAGCCTCATTTATTTAACAGTGTGTACCCGCCCTGACCGATGGTTTGTAGTGAGTAGACTGTCACAGCATTTTGCTGACCCCACAGAGGAGCATTTGGATTACAGCCAAACATGTCTTTTGTTATCTTAAAGGTACAGCAGATAACCAACTGTGTTTCAGAAAGAGCAGCGAGGGTCTAGGACTTAAAGCCCACAGTGATGCAGACAGGGCGCTATCAACTTGTGAATCCGAATATATGGTTCTAGCTATGACCATACAGGAGTGTATTTACCCAGAACAACTGCTAGAAGTGATGGAGATAAGATTATGAGTATATTGCTTAATATGTAATAGGTAATTGGAATGTATCCTCTATACCAAATAAGGTGTTTTTTGAAGATGAGGGGCGTTTTGTCAACATCATTTAAAAACTATGGACATATATATGAAGGCTGTTGTTTATGAGGGCAACCAGGGAACCATTGTGATTGCTAGGAACCCAGTGTGTCAACATAGATGTCAATATAGAAAATATCATCTCATCAGATCTGTCATCAGAGAAGAAAGAATGACACTGGTTTACTGTCCAATGGACAACAGGGTAGCAGACACTATGAGGAAACCTGTTCCAAATAAAAATTGAAGGGTCATGTTTAATGTGTAAATATTGACTGTCAAACCCTAAATCCATCCAAATCAGTGTTGTTGCTAATCATTGACACTAGCCTGTAATAATTCCCCCCAGAAAAATCTACTTTGCATTTGATATATTGAAAATATTTAACTTTTTGTGTGTTTTTTTAACAATAACTTGTGATGCCATCACACACACTGCCATTCAAAGGGTTGAAATTATAATATTGAATATGTGGTGGTTCTGTTCCGTATACGCTCTCGCTCGGCATCGCTCTCTGCACTATCTCGCATATGTGCACGTGCACTGAATAAAGACCACAAATGTACCTTTAATCCCAATATTCGTCTGACCACACCCCTATCAGTTTACCCATATAAGCAGGGGTGGGGCCACCCACTCGCCTCCTTCTCGCTTTCACCACAAGGAAGAAGTGCCTCGGTAGATCCCCACACTTGACACCATGCTGGAAGAAAGGATTAGGAGCAGCTTTGGGAAACAAGGATACGTTGACATCATATCTTTATTTTCTCTCTCACTATTTTAAAACGAGAAAATACGGCGATATTGTCTTCGTACTGGAGTGTCTGGAAGATGGTGATCATTCCACAAACTCCACCGGTTTCGTATTGGGGGTTCACGCCGCTACATACCTCCCAGCTACAGTCTTCTTTGATGCGGCTGGACGGAGTGAAACCCTCCGGCGGTGCAGGGACTGTAGTGGCGCGCCGCTGTTGTGAGAAGCGGTGCGTTCCAGGTTGGGTGAGTAGTGTTTTGCTGGCAGGCTCCACTTGTCTGTTAGTGCTATGGGGACTAATTGACAATGTTTATGAAAACCGGGCCCAGGCTAGGGTCCTTTGTTCAGTCTCCTAGACGACGGAAGACCTTGGTCTGAAGCCATTTTAGTTTAACTAGTGGGCCGCGACCATTAACACTGGTGATCCCTGTGTTTTCTGGACGAGTGGATTTCTCTCTGTCCCGTGTTAAGCCCCTTCTTTCATATCCAAATGAGAGTATTCCTTCACGAGGAGATATGTGCATGGATGTGCGATAGCGGCAGATCCATGTTCAAGTCAGCTACACAGGCCAGTTTGGTATTGTGCTGATTCCGTCGGGTGTTGGTAAAATCACCGTTGTAAAGCAGTGTTGACATCTTGTTTCTCTTTTCTCTTAAAAAGTGAGGAGAGGTTCAGAACGGCGGCCTGTCTGGGTGAGTGTTATGTCATTGTATACATGTTCAGGTGATAGCTGCTTAGCTTACGGTTAGCCAGTCAGCTGTTAGCTGCTGCGTTAGCCTGCTGGGATCGCTGCATGGCCTACTTAGGTTGGGCCTACTGTTAGCCAGTCAGCTGTTAGCTGCGGCGCTAGCATGTCGTGATCACTAGGTAACGTTAGCTTGCTGCTATAGGCCAAGGCCTGGTATATTGGGCGTGTGCACCGCAGGAATTCCCCCGCCATAGAGTACGTCACCGTGCGCGTCTCTGTTGGTAGGACTTCCGTGTGCTGTTCAGGTCCATGTGATGGATCTGTTTCAGGGGGGTGGTCAGGGCTCCTCCTCACCAAGCGCCTATTCGGGCCTTCTGTGAGTTCGGACTCCTTCTTCCATGTGAGGGAGCCTCCATCAGAGTACAGAGCCTTCCTCCTCAGATTGTCAAAGTGAGTGGACCCTCTAGAACAGGGGTGGCCAACCCGCGGCTCGCGAGCCGCATCCATAAAAAAAAAAAATATATAATTTTACTTTTTTTTTTTTTTTATGTCACTCATTCCATAAGGACGTAGAATAAACATTTACATTTTTTTTAAATGGTCCATTTGCATGTTCTTGGTATCTGAATCTAGGGACATATATGGATCAGTGTCAGAAATAGTGTGTCTGTTACTAGGCTTGAGTAAATTGTAATGAACCAAAGGAGAATATCAATTCTATTTAAAAAAATTTGTCTTTGACTGTGAATAACACCATGCTAAAATTGACCAGACCTGAAAAATCTAAGCAAATGAATAAAGGGAAGATGATTAAACAGAAGGTTTTGTAGATACAGTACTGAATTCTGCCATCTTTTTTATAATGTAAATTTCTCCACCATTTTTCATCATATTGCAACACCGTTTTTTGCAAGACGTTCACAGAAAGGTAGAGAAACTAACTGCGTTCCGTTTTATGGCAATAACGTTCAGGTTTGTGGGAGATAATCCCAAAAAATAAGAGAAATTAAAAAGTAAATTCAGAAGTCAGATGATTGACAGGGGCTGGTGTGAGCTGGGTAGGGTAGTTTTTCTAAATTTGAAAGCCCTGAGTCTCTTCCTTCAAAAGACTACACTCACTTTTGGATGTGCCACTTCCTCCTGTCAATATGCGCCGGTTTCCGACTCAATGCCCTGAGATTTCTATAATCTTATATTTCACTAATAACAGTTAAAATAATTGGTAAACAAACGTAATGCTGAAAATATACACTTTTACTGTATATCTCGGGCTTAAGAGGTTAACCCTGTGAGGCCCAAATTAAAAAGACATTAGCAACTTCAGAGGCCAGAGGGTGGGACATATAAACACATTTACTATCAAATAGCATTGTGAGGCTGAACAACAGGACCAATTGACTATACATGTGCTTAAAGGGGAACTATCTTATAAATGGCCTTTTTCAGTGTTTACCATTGTTTCTTAGCTATGTGGACTTATATTAATAGGATCTATGTCTCTAATTCTCATATTGGCGCATTCTTCCAATTCTCCTCTCACAATATTCACCCTCACTGAACTGAGTCATCTGAAAATGTGCATATCTGTGATGTCAGAGATTTCTCAGCTGCATAATAATGTGGCAGTTGATGTGATGTGGCAGTTGGCACCAGGCCACACAGTGGATGGAGCCCAGCCTCAAAACGGCTTAAGATCTTGAGTTAGAAAAATGCGGTTTTTAGTACTTGATTAGAAATACAAAACAATGATTTTTTTTTGAAAAAAAACCTAGGTGTTCCATAGACTCACAGGAATTGTGTAAAAGTGCCCAAATAGTGAAAGAAATAGTAAAACAGTTCCCCTTTAAACATTTTTAAATAAACATTATTTTTTTAAATGGCTAAAAGTGATTTTGTAATTTTGCAACCGTGGGTCTCACAGGGTACTTTTAACCCTGTGAGGCCCAAATAAAAAAGACATTAGCAACTTCAGAGGCCAGAGGGTGAGACCTATAAACACATGAAGGGTGCTGTGACTGAAAAAAAAGGTTGAGAAACGCTGGTGTGGCTCTTTGTGGTACCACAGTAATTTTTGTGGCTCTTAGTCTCTGACTGGTTGGCCACCCCTGCTCTAGAAGGTGTCCTATTCTATTGTATATGTATTCGATTCAATTCGATTATTGAGTGTGTATGGGTTCAGTGCCTCTTCCCCGGAGAGCCCTAAAACCATTTTTTTTACATGGCTCAAGGTGCAATATATTCTTTTCAATCTGTACAGCTCGCGTGGGAAGTCTCTCTGGGGATCCCCGTCTCCTTCCTATGGGAGGGTGGTGGGATGTAAAAATGTGAACAATTTTTACCCCCGGCTGTGTAGACTGGGATACATGCTGTTGATGCTTCCTTCTTTTCTATTCAAAAAGTGGAGTTAGGAAGTGTCACACCCCTCTTGTCGTTCCCCTGGGCGCCTTGGGGATTCAATGACAGGTCTAAATAGCCTGTTCATTGATGGGGGTGTGTCCCGACGCACGTATAGTGCTAGCTCGCTGTAAACAGGCGACTGACTGGCACGCCTTGGTTGCTTGTGGTTAAAATGGCGTTTTTATAAAGCAACTGAGATGGGGGTTTTTCCTCTTCCGACGACCAAGTCCCACGACCTGGGTTGGTTTTCGACGGATTCTCGTTCATGTCTGGGGGATGATGACGGAATGGATCTGAACATATGTAGAGGGGTCTCACGCCCTTGGGGTGGGCCACCAGGCGCGGTTCGCCCGAACGTCTGGGTGGCGCCTTCTTTTCATGTTAAGATCGACACGCATATCTGCCCTTTCTCCTGGAGTAGGCATGTCGGCGTGGTTAGGGCACGGGACTGGTTCTGGTCACGCTGGTCCGGATCAGTTGAACCCGTTGTCCGCCGGGGATGCAGATCTGCTGTTCTGGTACCCTGAGGGACTTGGGCTTTTTTCAGGGGGAAAAATGCCAGGTTGGTCCGGGTGTCACAGGGTTAAGCGCTATGGAGACCCTGGTTGGGTACGTTTTTACTCAGCACTGTCGTAATGGCTTACGGCCATGCCATCCTGTACACGCTCGATCTCGTCGGATCTCGGCCGCTACACAGGTTGGTCCTGGTTAGTACTTGGTTGGGAGACCGCCTGGGAATACCAAGTACGGTGTGCTTAGGGGCTGGTTCTCCATTCTTTTTTGCTCCTCTCTCACGCATGGCGAAGAGGGGCCTGTGGGGGTGGTTTTTGACCTCCTCTGGTGACCCTGTGCTTCCCGTACCGCCAGGCCCGGTCCGAAGTACTGTTTCGTCGACCCGTAGGCCTGGGTTAACCCTTTTTTGAAAACTGAAACACTTGTACTGCGGTATAGCCGGTGTATACCCGCAGGTGTGTTTTGGAGTTTTTTCTTGAGGGGTTATAGGAACAACCACCGCATTGGGTAACACCAAGGTGGTTGATTCCCTGGTGTGTTGGAGCAGTGTCAACTCCCGGGTTCACCGTTTGAGGGTGCCCCTGCACGTTCATGACGTCTGCCAATCGTGTCAGCCTTCTCTGCCTCGACCCCTCTGGGTGGGGGTTTTTAAATGGAGGCTTGGTCATGCAACACCGCCAGCTTACGCTCCTTCCGCCGGGGCGGCTGTGTTCAGCTGTCCCCTCTGGCGCCTGTCTCGTCCGCAGTCTCCAGGCTAGGGTTAATAGCCTGTTGCCTAGTTTTTCCCCGGTGCGCTGCCTGCTTCCGTTGGTTAACCTTTTTTGTGTGCTTACGGCCATGCTGACTGCCTGTTGCAGGGTCAGTGTGCCAGGCGGTGTACTATTGGGGGGACGGGGCCCGCTCGGCTGAGGGGCCTTTGTCCGAATACGCTGGCGATGTGGGGGGCGGGGCACTACGTGCCCACCTGGTGGGGTCTTGATGCTGGCATCATGGACTTCTCCGGGCCCCCATTCCAGGGAGTCCGGTCCTTTTGGTGGGTCTGGGTCTTCCTTCGCGCTCCGCTGCTACGGCCTTGCCACGGGGTTGGGTTTGCCCTTGACCCCGTGATTCTGGGGGCAGTAACGAGGTTGTTCCTCCGTTCGTTCCCGGGTGGCATGCGGGTTGTGCGTGTGTGTAGTCGTGGGGTCAAGCCATGGTCTGCTCACACTGTGCGTTGAGTTGCTTGAGTGCCTCTTCGCACGGTCGGGTCCGTCGCCCTCCCGTGAAGCCCCTAATAGGGGGGGTGCCCTCCATTAGGGTGGGTCGGGGGGGCTCGGCCCTCCCTGTTCTGATGGTTGTGGGGGGCTGTCAGCGGGGGGGATTTGTCGGCCGTTGGCTCTCGCTCGGCCTCCCTTGTGCAGAGAGCGATGCCGAGCGAGAGCGTATACGGAACAGAACGTTAGGTTATGACTAGTTTCAAGTTCAAGTTTCAAGTTTCTTTAATAGTTGTCATACAGAAGTACAGAATACTATATATACTACTATACTATATAGACTATAACCAAGTTCTGTTAGTATAGCGACGCTCGGCATCCGACGCCGCTGCAGCCTTTGACCTCGCCTTGTGGCGAAAGCTTGGGAAGGAGGCGAGTGGGTGGCCCCACCCCTGCTTATATGGGTAAACTGATAGGGGTGTGGTCAGACGAATATTGGGATTAAAGGTACATTTGTGGTCTTTATTCAGTGCGCGTGCACATATGCGAGAGTGCAGAGAGCGATGCCGAGCGTCGCTATACTAACAGAACTTGGTTATAGTCATAACCTAACGTTATTGTTGAAGTCAGAGGTTCTGTGTAGGATTGTTAGTAACTGTCTAACTGCATATATAACTGTTTCCACTAGTAACTGTCTAACTGCATATATAACTGTTTCCACTAGAGGGCGCTCTAGGCGGAGCCACTCAGGAACACCACCAGTTGGCGAGTATAAATAGAGATGTCTCCTCCCATTCTTTCTCTTCCCCCCAGCCTCTCAGTGAGAGGAGAATTGTTGAACTGCTGCTCTGCCATGTGAATAAATAAACCACGCCAGTTAAGGCTCAAGATAGAAACCATGCCTCTTGACCACATTATTGTCGCCCTATAGCCGGATTCTGTCAACAGTTATGATCAGGGCTGAAGTTGAATATTAAATAATAATAATAATACACTTTATTTGTATAGCACTTTTCATACAGAAGTTGCAGTTCAAAGTGCTTCACAACAGTAAAAAAAAAATTATAATAATTAGAATAAAAGATTTATGAAAGAAAAAGTGGAAGAAATGTTCAGCATATAATATTTTTATGGCGTTTTTGAAGAGGACAATTTAGTTCCCTAATGGTAAAAGTGAGTATTCTTTTCAATCTGACGAAAGATCCATCGAAATCAGTGTTGTTGCTAATCCTTGACATATACTGTCGTGACAATTATGCAAATCCATTTTACACAATTATGTAAATCACAGTACGGTGAGAATAATTACACAGCAATAATATAAAAACAGAGTCTTACCTTAATGTAACGGAGGTCCGTGAGTATATCCACAGTCACAGAAACAGGGGTGTTGACAAGTGACTGTGGCAGTAAGCGGGCTGCGAGTTAAACTCACTTCCCCATAACAGGGTTAATAGACGCATAGGTACGGTACTTAGGAGTGGATTCACTTCTTAGTGCAGTGGTCTATGTCGCCCGCGGAGCGGGAGCTCCCCTGTTCGACTCCCCCTCGGGACATCAGATTTTAATACACAACGCAGAGGAGTCCGAACCGAGCTGTCACACTGGTGCCGCGTGACCCGGATGTTCTGAGGTGACGTGAGTTTAGGGAGGTGAGTGTAACGGAGGTCCGTGAGTATATCCACAGTCACGGAAACAGGGGTGTTGACAAGTGACTGTGGCAGTAAGCGGGCTGCGAGTTAAACTCACTTCCCCATAACAGGGTTAATAGACGCATAGGTACGGTACTTAGGAGTGGATTCACTTCTTAGTGCAGCGGTCTATGTCGTCGCCCACGGAGCGGGAGCTCCCCTGTTCGACTCCCCCTCGGGACATCAGATTTTAATACACAACGCAGAGGAGTCCGAACCGATCTGTCACATTAACACATTGACTGCCACGCTTCTATCCATCAATGTATGATCACTGCCACCAGTCTAAGCCTATGGAGATGTTCACCTTCTTTGCAGGGCTATAACTTTTTTAATTGTATTGCTAAATTGACATTACTATGGCCCATTCAACATCGATTATCTATCGTTCAGGATGTAGGAACGTTATACTTTTTCATTCATAGATTCTTCCAAAAATACCGTCTAGAATATAAGTATGTTTTTATCGTTTTCTGCAGTAATTCTTAGAACGTGAGTTATAGGCATAAACGCATATATAGATGATCAACTGCCGTTTGTTGCCGATACACGCTATATTAAAATTTTTAACTGTACACGATCCTAAACGTTATGACTCATCATGCGCGGATGAACGGGGGGGGGGGTCGTTTATAATTCCGTGATCGTCAGTAAATGCTTTATGTAGTATGGGTTGATTTATTGATCAGATGGTTTGTAAATAAAGAAATGTACAATCGCCTTGAAAATAACGTTACTGTCCTCTTACTGTTCGCCGATGAGACTGGAGGAAAAAGATCCCACTTATTTGACGTCGATCGACTAGATCCATTTCCGGTTTGTATGGCGCAATAAACGCCCAAATCATATCAATTATTGAGTTATGGCAGCGATCCATATACACGGATGTGTGTCTAGAGTCCCGCAACAATATGTGACTGCCGGACGGATTTCCCAGATGCACCGAGATCACCAGATCCATTTCCGGTTGTAACTCGCCCGATCATCCACCAGGCGGCGGTATTGAAGCATTGCACTGTTGTGCAGAGTCCCACTGTCTCAGCAGAGGCTGGGTGGCGGAATAGACCTGTCGCTAAACCACGCCCCAAAATAAAATGTGTCCAATCATATCACAGCAAAATTCCTCGCTGCTGAAACCTCGGTCAACTAGGTTTGTAGGCTGTATCAAACCAGACGGCTTTGATCGAAACCACTGTCAAGAGTTCAGTTTTATGTTATTATCTACCTAATATCCGATGGTGAAACGCTGTGCGTGGGGTACCTGTAATTCGGACACCAGGTACCCTGAAAGACTGGATGGAGGAGTATATTTCATACCTTTTCCGAAGCCCAAATGAAAACTAGAGAAGTGCAAGCGGTGGATTATGTTGTGTCGTCGACCACATACACAACTGAATGTGAAGACCATTACCAAGGACACTTATGTTTGCTCAAAGGTAAGGTCAATTTATAAAGACATAATATTTGACGGCATGTATTAGAAACGTAGACCAAACTATTAGTTTGCTAACGTTTGACTTTGACTGCGAACTAGCTATCGTATATCCAGCCCAGTTAGCTAATGTTAGCAGCTAGCTAACGTTAGCTGCCAACATGTAACGATACCGCAGATATTTCTGCATCATAAGGTTAGCTTTCTGCATCATAACGTTAGCCTTCTGCATCATAAGGTTAGCTTTCTGCATCATAACATTAGCTTATACTCTGGACTGGATTGATAGCAGGGCTAGTACTAGTAGAGCCAGCTAGTGGTAAATAAAGGTTATAAACAGAACCTACCCTGGTAAATAAAGGTTATACACAGAACCTACCCTGGTAAATAAAGGTTATATGCAGAACCTACCCTGGTAAATAAAGGTTATACACAACCTACCCTGGTAAATAAAGGTTATGAACAGAACCTACCCTGGTAAATAAAGGTTATGAACAGAACCTACCCTGGTAAATAAAGGTTATAAACAGAACCTACCCTGGTAAATAAAGGTTATAAACAGAACCTTACTTTACTTACTTATCCTCTTCGTCCCGGTTGGGGCATAAGGCCGCAATCATACACTGCCACTGAATCCTGTCTCGTGCTTTGGCCTGCGCTTCGTCCCAGGAAAGACCCATCTCCTTCAGCTCCATCATCACTGTTCTTCGCCAGGTGTTCTTTGGTCTACCCCTCTTTCTCTTCCCAACTGGGGTCCATCTCAAGGCAACTTTGGGTAACCTTTCATTGGGCATCCTCAATACATGGCCGAGCCATCTTAACCTCCGTCTCCTTATCTCAAGGGACATATGCAAGCTGCCTGTCTTCTTATAAAGTTCCTCATTCAAGATTCTATTTGGCCAAAAGATGTTGCAGATCCTACGTAAGCAGCTATTGTGGAAGACGTCAACCTTTCTCATATCCTGTTTTGTTACTCTCCAGCACTCAGAGCCATATAGCAGGACAGACTTAACATTGCTGTTGTAGAGCCTGAGTTTGGTTTTAAGGCTATATTGTTTAGACTTCCAGATGTTGCGAAGTTGGCTGAAAGCACCTCTTGCTTTGTTGAGACGCATCTTGATGTCTTTTTGCGTTCCACTTTCACTGCTTATGAGGCTTCCGAGGTATGTAAAGTCTTCTACACATTCCAACGCCTCTTCATCGATGGTGATTGGAGGTGCTGTTGTGACATTGATGCACATCACCTGGGTCTTTTTCTGGTTGATGTAGAGACCAGTTCGCTTTGCATAGACTTCTCCTGGAGGTGGCTACGAGTGGATGACATGACTGCCAGATCGTCTGCAAAGTCAAGGTCTTCCATAAAGGAGAACAGGGTCCATTGGATTCCACAGGGACGGTCTGATGTAGTTTGACGCATAACCCAGTCGATGGTAATCAGGAACAGAATAGGGGAGAGGATGCAGCCTTGTCTTACTCCAGATTTAATGGGAAATGACTCTGTCAAGGTGTTATCAAGGATGACACTGCATTCAAAGTGTTCATAGAATTTTCCAATGATGTTGACCATTTTGGAAGGTATTCCATATGCTCTCCCCACAGAGATGGCAACCTCCACCCTCCTCTCAGCCCTTGCAACCTCCTTCGACAAGCTCTGTCCCCTCGTTGAGAAACCTGCCCGCCGTTCCCCACCCAGTCCATGGCTGACGGATGCAGTGAGAGAACAAAGACAGGTCCTGAGAGCGGCTGAGAGGAAGTATAGAAAGTCACGCCTCACTGCTGACATCGACACATATCACAACCTCTTGTTAACATTCTCCAAAACCATTACTAATGCCAAAGCTTCTTTCTTTCACCATAGGATCGAGGCCTCTGCCAAGAATCTTCGCAAACTGCATGCTACCATGTCCTCCCTCCTCACTCCCCCCCCACCTCCTCCTCCCTCATCTTTTTCTGCCGAAGACTTTGCGATCTTCTTTGAGGAAAAAGTGGAGAACATCCGCAGCTCCTTCTCCCAACCCCCACCCATTCCAAACGCTGAATCGAGAACCTCATCCTTCACTCTGTCATCTTTCTCTCCCATTACAGAAGCCGAGACCCTGACACTGGTAACGTCGAACCGTCCGACTACATGCCAGCTGGACCAGCTACCCTCCCCACTCCTCCAGACCATAGCACCGGACATCCTCCCATTCCTAACTGCAACCATCAACTCCTCACTCAACTCGGGGGTGGTCCCCACCTCCCTAAAACAAGCCAGAGTCACGCCCCTCATAAAAAAACCAACCCTGAACCCCACCGTCATAGCCAACTATCGCCCTGTCTCTCTTCTCTCCTTCCTTTCTAAAACACTTGAACGTGCTGTATCCAACCAACTTACTGCTTATCTCTTACAGAATGACCTCCTAGACCCCAATCAGTCTGGCTTCCGGACTGGCCACTCCACAGAAACGGCCCTCATTGCGGTCACAGAGGCACTTCACTTAGCAAAAGCGAAAGGCCTCTCCTCTGTCCTGATTCTCCTAGATCTATCTGCAGCCTTCGACACAGTCAACCATCAGATCCTCCTCGCGGCCCTCGCAGGAATGGGAGTGGCTGGATCTGCGCTGACATGGCTGACATCATACCTCAATGACCGCTCCTACCAAGTGTCATGGAGAGGGACTCTGTCGGCCACCCGCCCCCTCCGGACGGGTGTCCCCCAGGGCTCGGTCCTAGGACCCCTTCTCTTCTCCCTCTACACTAAATCACTGGGTAACATTATCACATCTCATGGCTTCTCATATCATTGTTATGCCGATGATACTCAACTCTTCCTCTCCTTCCCTCCCTCAGATATCCACGTCTCTGAGCGGATCTCGGCCTGTCTGTCCGACATCTCCGCCTGGATGACGACCAACCACCTCAAACTGAACCTAAGCAAAACAGAATTGCTCCACCTGCCGGCCAAATCCTCCCCCCTGACCGACCTCTCCATCACAGTCGAGAATGCAGCTGTGACCGCGTCGCCGACCGCCAAGAACCTTGGTGTTGTCCTCGACGACCAGTTGAACTTCTCTGCTCACATCGCAGCGACAACCAGAACCTGCAGATTCCTCCTGAGCAACGTCAGAAGGATACGCCCCTTCCTGACAAAAGAAGCCACCCAACTCCTCGTCCAATCAACAGTCATCTCCCGCCTCGACTACTGCAACGCACTGCTAGCTGGCCTCCCGGCCACTGCCACCAAGCCTCTTCAACTCATTCAAAATGCAGCGGCCCGCCTGATCTCAAACCTACCGAAGTCAGCCCATGTCACCCCACTTCTTAGGGACCTGCACTGGCTCCCCATTGCTGCACGTATCCGCTTCAAGGCCCTCGACCTAGCATACCGTGCGGCAAAGGGAACCGCTCCCGCCTACCTCCGGTCAATGGTCTCTAACTACACACCCTCAAGACCCCTACGCTCTGCGTCTTCTGGCCGCCTCAGATCTACTCCTATCCAAGCTCCCGGAGGGTCATCAAAGAGAAGCCGCCTATTCTCAGTCCTTGCCCCACAATGGTGGAATGAACTACCCATCCCAGTTAGGACAGCCGAATCCCGTCCAATCTTTCGCCGTCGACTAAAGACTCACTTCTTCAACCATTATCTGAAATGATATAAAAAAAAAAAAAAAAAAAAAAAAAAAAAAAATCTAACCCCGACTAACCTTAATGTCATGCACTTGTCCTAATAAACTAACCTACACTGTAACACGCAACACTTTGATGAACATTGTTACTCAGCTGATAGAGTTATACCCTTCTTGCTGTCTTGTCGCACAGAACTTGTAAGTCGCTTTGGATAAAAGCGTCAGCTAAATGACTAAATGTAAATGTAAAAATGTAAATATGCCCTTAGGATCTTCCATAGGCTCTCGCGATGAATACTGTCAAATGCCTTCTTAAAATCGATAAAGTTAATATACAAGGGGGCGTTCCACTCAATACACTGTTCGATGATGTTGCGTAAGGTAAAGATCTGATCGATACAACCTTGACCTTTGCGAAATCCTGCCTGTTCCTCTCTTAGCTTGACATCTATGGCACTATCAAATCTCTTAAGAAGGATTCTGCAAAAGACTTTACTAGGGACGGACAGAAGTGTTATGCCTCGCCAGTTGTCACAGTTTTTCAGGTCACCTTTCTTAGGAAGCTTGCATATGAGGCCCTTGCTCCATTCCCTTGGTATGGCATTGTGCTCCCATATCTTGGCGAAGAGGTCGGTCAGCACCCTGGAGGCTGTGGTGATATCTGCCATGAACATTTCAGCATGTAGCATGTCGATTCCAGGGGCTTTTCCCCGCTTCATATCCTTGATTGCCGTTTGTACTTCAGCTTGGGAGGGAGGATCGGTGTTAATATCGATGTCATCCAAAGGTTCTGGATCTGCAGTCTCTTAAGGTTCTGGTCCATTGAGCACTTCTTCAAAGTGTTGAGCCCATCTTTCAGCTTGTTCCCTTTCAATTGTTATCAGTTTACCTTGTTTATCCTTAACTAGTTTAGTGTAGATGTTCCTTGGACCGCTTAGCTGTTTAGTGATCCTATATACACTATACCGAGTTGTCCTTTAGCTGCAGCCGTCTCTGCTTCACTTGCCAGGTTCTCCACAAAGGCTCTCTTATCCCTTCGGGCACTCCTCTTGACCTCTAAGTCTTTCACCTTGTACTCTTTCTTTGCACGTTCAGTTAGCCTTGGTGACTTTGCACTGAGCAGTTTGTCTTTGACTTTCTTCCTCTCATCGATTTTTGTCCATGTTTGATGTGTTATCCATTGTTTGTCTCCTTTCTTTCTGTGACGGTGCGGCTCCGTCACTGACTTTGCGGGCAGTGCGCATACTGTACATACACACACATTGTCTGTCTTTCCATATACCATAACCGTATAATGTAATGTGGTGCGTTTCATGTGGACAGCGCACATGGGAACGCACACACGCCATATGCCGCGGAGCAACACACACACACACACACACACACACACACACACCAAACATTCCCTCTTGTCAGCTTTCGTAGGATGTCCGAATGCGCACAATCATTTCATTCCGTTTCCGTTGTTATAGCAGAATGACGTTCATACAGCAAGACATTCATTCATCACATCACATTTATTACTCACAGTCATGATGCATTCGCTTCGCTCTGCACTCCTAGGTTGACGTGTTGGCCAAGCAGAAGCACACATATCCGCCAGGTTAAATGGGAGGGGTTGACGCAAGGTAATCGTCACATGAGCGATATGATTGTATTGTACTGTTTACTTGGTTATCTGTAATTTAAAACAGTTGGAAGTTATGTGATATAGTGGAGGATATATATTTTGTGTGTAGGAATTGGTTTAATGTTTTAAAAAGAATAATAATATGTACATCCTGTTTAAAGCCTAGTGGGAGGGGCTATTGGATACAAGAGAGCTGCTTTGGCCCAGGGACGTCAGTCTTGAATGGACTGAGTTACAGTGAAGGTAACCAGGATCCCTAGTAAAACGTGTTGGTATTGCTTGTAGTGGAAGTAGTAGTCAGTGTATATTGTGTATTTAGACTTTGTGTAGTGTTAAGTATTAAGTATATTTTGTTTTGTTTATTTGTTTTCTCTTTTTCCACTTTTGTTAGATATAGTAAGTATAGGGTATTTTGGTTTACGTTACGTTTTTTTGTAAAACTATATCACCTCTGCACTTTTGGGAGGCGGGAAATAAACACCCACCAACGAGATCTTTCGACTACGCCTGTTTATGAGAGAATCAAAGGAGTTCGGGAGAGGACCCCGTCACACTTTCTAAAGCCTATGACACTCTCTGCTGTTTCTTTGTATACTTTTGCGATGTTCCCCCATGTTTTCTCAACATCTCCATTTTCTTCTCCATCTTCATCTTCCAGTGCACTGAAGCGGTTTCTAAGCTTGATGGTGAACTCTTTTTGGACTTTTGGTGCAAGAAGCTTGTTGATGTCAAACACTTTGCGTCGCTGTTTGGAGTTAGGTGTTGCTCTGAGTTTTAGCCTGATCTTGGCTATCACCAGGTGGTGGTCACTGCCAACATCCGCCCCCCCGGTGGACTTTGACATCCAGAAGAGATCGTTGCCATTTCTTGTTGACAATGACATGGTCAATCTGGTTGACCGTATGCCCATCTGGGGATCTGCAGCTTAGTTTGTGGATGTCTTTGTGGGGGAAGATGGTTCCACCTATTGTGCATCTGTTGTTACTGCAGAAGTCAACAAGCCTCTCTCCATTGTCATTGATAGTTCCGTAGCCATGCCGCCCCATTGCATCTTCTCTCCCGATGTTATCATTTCCAACTTTGGCATTCAAATCTCCCATAATCAGTAGCATGTCATGTTGTGGGACCTTGGAGACTGCACATTGCAGTTGCTCATACCAGTCGTCCTTAGTCTCATCCTCTGCCTCGTTTGTAGGGGCGTAACACTGTACGATGGTCATTTTACAGTATCGGGAGTCAAATCTTGCTCTGAGCAGTCTATCACTGATGGGTTCCCACTCCGTGAGAGATTTGGATGTCTCCTTACTTGTGATAAGTGCTACACCGCTGGAGTGTGCATCATCTTTTCCAGAGAAAAGGATAGTTGTGCCCTCTTTTGTCACCTTGCGGCCTGAACCAGTCCATCTACACTCGCTCACACCAAGGATGTCTAACTTATAGTTCTGCATTTCTCTGATGACTTGTGCTGTCTTTGACGTTTCAAACATAGTACGGACATTCCATGCTCGGGGTCTTAGAAGACTCATCTTCGAGCAACCGACTTCCTGAGTTGGGCTTTCATCTGCTGCCGTCATAGTGCCAGTGTTTTGGCTAGAGCTTCTTTTGGACAGCAGGTTTTGTGGTTTGTGTTTTGCAGTTTCTGTAACAGTTGTTTGTTTTCCAGGGTAGGGTTGTTAGCCCCACGCCCAACCCCCAACCTGGAGGACCAGTGCTGCTTTTTGTCTGGCCCCTCCCCCGTGACCTGTCTGGCTTGGTTGAACCTGCCAGGCGCTTTAAACTTTGAGCCCACGCCGATATAGCTCACAGGGTCCTTGAGGCACGCAAGCCACCCCACCACGTCAAGGTAGCAGCCTGGGGTAGATAAACAGAACCTACCCTGGTAAATAAAGGTTATACACAGAACATACCCTGGTAAATAAAGGTTATATACAGAACCTACCCTGGTAAATAAAGGTTATAAACAGAACCTACCCTGGTAAATAAAGGTTATACACAGAACCTACCCTGGTAAATAAAGGTTATACACAGAACCTACCCTGGTAAATAAAGGTTATACACAGAACCTACCCTGATAAATAAAGGTTATATACAGAACCATAACCTAGCCCCAACCATAACCATAAGCTAACCCGGACCATACTCTAAAGCTGACTGTAGCCACTAGGTTTATTCCAAAAGGCCACAGATGAGTGTGAGTGTATCAACCGGTTTGTAGGAATCAATAAAATCCACTTTGAGCTGCATTTTATGTATGAAAGATGCTCCATAAATGAACTATTATTATTATCTGTCTATGCTTAGCTAATACTCAGCTTTTTGTGTTTTTTCACAGAATGAGGTGTGCTGGAGATGTTACTGCCCTCACAGAGACGACACAGGTCAACCCAAGACAGGAAATGAGTGACAATGAAAGAGGTCTGATTTATGTTTTTGGACTAAAGTGAGCATCATGGAATGTGTGCAGCTTTATAATCATGTCATTGATGAACTGAATAATATCCCTCTTTCCTCATTCACCTCTCCCCCTCATCCCTCTCTCCTCATTCACCTCTCCCCTTCATCCCTCCCCTTATCCATCACCCCTCTCTCCTTATCCATCACCCCTCTCTCCTCCCCTCTTACTCCAGATGAGGAGTGTCGGCCTGTGGAGCAGGCTCCCTGGAAGGTGGACATTACTAGAAAGCTAAAGAATGCTTAAATAGGAATGTTAGAGGTTCTAGAACAGGGGTCGGGAACCTATGGCTCGCGAGCCATATATGGCTCTTCTGGTGACAGCATATGGCTCCCAGACATTTTTGAGTAAAAAAAAAAAAAAAAATTTTTTTTTTTTTTTTTTAGTACTTGTGATATTTCTTAATAATACTGTGTCATTTTAAAGTAAACAGAAATTAGTTTTGAAGATACAGCTAATAGTATCTGTAGCTGAAGATATAGCGAGCAGAGCTGGCGAGGGAACACAAGTGGACAGAAATTAAAAATCTTCAACCTGAAGACCAGCTGATTCTTAAAACTTGGAACGAGCTTCCTGTGACATACCACACAATGCAGCGTGAGTATTGCCGTATTGACCATGTTTGGCTCTACATATGCATATGGGCAGTCATTCTCGCATATGAGGAACATTAAGACCAACCTACGCTCACGTTTAACTGATGGAAGCCTCAACGCCTGCATGAAGCTCAACCTCAGCACGTATGAACCAGATTACAAGGCCATCAGCAAAACCATGCAGCACCAGAAGTCGCATTAAAAGTAAGACATATTTAATTTATTATACGTTAAAAATACTATATGGCTCTCAATGAAATATATTTAGAAATATTTGGCTTTTATGGCTCTCCCAGTCAAAAAGGTTCCTGACCCCTGTTCTAGAAGGTGCTACTATGACATCATCACCAACGTTCCAGAATGATCGGGCAGCACTAAGGTTCTAGAATGTACTGCCATGACATCACACACGTTCCAGAATGTTCGGGCGGCACACATTTTCTAGAATGTTCCTAACAATAGGTCCGTGGGTGAATTATGTACCATTACAATCACTACAGTACTGTATTAAGTTTCAAAAGTAAAAGTACAGTACATATTCTATAGGCATCTACTACTTAATCTTCATCAACAGTTGCTGATATTGCAAATGTCAACAGACCAGGCTATTAATCCATAATGGAGGTACTAGAAGAAAGGGTAACCAAAATCAACATGTTTCTCCTTCCAAGGGTCATCAATAAGCACAGCAAATGTTGTGACTATGACTAACGGGTCAGGAAATTGACAATGTGCATCCAGCGATAACATTTTAATTCGATTTGTGAACTATGGGTCTGTGGTTGGGACAAAATCAATTTTAAGCCTCGTCACAGCATTCATTTGGCTACAAGAATATAATGGTAAATTACCATAGATGTATCACAACAACACATGATATTGTTCGCTATTCCAGTTTATATCGTACATCCATTTGTGTAACTGTAAATCCATGTATATTTATTGTATATATTAAAAATAGTGGCTATTTATGTACACTTTAGTTGTGGGGTTTCTTTTCTAATCAGAGTGATCTTGAGAATGTGTTGTATATGCATTTATTTATATTTATATTAAATATAACTCATACTTAGTGTTATAAGAAAAGTTATAAGAAAAAGAAAATGTCCTGTACCCATATACTGTGATTTACAGGTATTTTGGTAAATGGCTGTATTTATATAGCGCTTTTATCCAAAGCGCTTTACAATTTGTTTCTCACATCTTACCCATTCACTCACACATTCACACACCGACGGTGGAGGCAACCATGCAAGGTGCCAACCTGCTCATCAGTGTCTTGCTCAAGGACACTTCGACACGCTGCCCGGGAGGAGCGAGAATCAAACCGGGAACCTCCGGATTACCAGACGACTGCTCTACTCCCAAGCCACTGTCACCCCCTATTAGGTCTATTTTATTATTAGGTATTTTTACTTTGGTCTCTTATCACTATACATTTATAGTTAGTGTAATCAATCATTTGACCTGATGTACACTAGAATGTGCAGCATACCATTCTCTGACGTCTCACCCCTTTATGGAGGAGGATTGTTGGCAAGTGACAGCTCTCACTTTTTTCCTCATTCTAGTGACTAGTGACACAACTGTTGGGTCTAGCTTATATACTGCGTTGGCCCACTAGCCTTAAACTAAATGTATCAGCAATAGTAGTAATCATGGATTATCGTCATAGTTCTTGTAATCTCCAATCAAGTCAACTGTAAGTAATGCTTGAGACGGTATCTATAGCTAATGCTTGCATCACCATGGAGGTCTAAGGTAAATGTGTTTCTCATGAACGTACTTTTCCACTGCATATTGTAACCCCCTCTGTCTGCTTCTAGATGAAATATTTGTGTTATCTTTAAAAAAACAGGTCTATTACCTGCTGTGGTAAATCTCCCGCTGCCTAGCCCCTTTCGTGACTGTGAAGCAAGGCTTGCATCACAGTCAGGAAAGGGGCTGCCTGCGGCCATCGTCAACGAGTCACTCACGGTCGGCTTTGCGTGTCCGAGTTTTCAAAGGGGGCGTGGTTTAGCGACAGGTCTATTATGAATACCATGGCGAAAAATTCGCATGACCAGCAAACCCGTCGTACAACGTGATTGGCGGTCAATGTGTTAAGGTGTTGAAGGAGAATGGAGCTTCTTAAGGAAAGTAGACGAGGCTGGTCTTTAATTATATCGGCAGTCGTTTATTCAATTTAAAGCACTGAAGTTCAAGACAAAACAGAACAGAACAGAACCAACCCGGCCGGCAGAAGAAAGAGAAGCCCGGTCTTTCATAATACATTGATATTTATAGACATTCAAGAACAGCTGATCACATGACAAGATGACAAGTTTAAACAGCGTGTCCTCCCTCAAATCATACGATCTTACATCATCGGACAAAGATCATTGAGGCTTTTGACGAGGCCCCCCCTGGTCCTGATGACTTGGCTGGGTTACGGTACCTTGTCCTGCCTTTGTATACATTCCACCTTGAATATTGTTTGATGAAGATAAACACAACTCTTCCCACAGAGGTCTGCCAACGTTAATATGTTACAGAGCTCGAAGGGAAGATAGTCCTTACACAACCTTAAATATCACTGATTTGTAGATCAATAGTAATTATGTAATCATGATCTTATGGTATGGAAACTATACATTTTCTACTACATTCCCCCTGTTGGGGCTGCTCGCAGTCCCACCTATAGACAACCAAGAAAATGTAAACGTAAGAAATTGAGAAAAATAAGTAAAAGTAAAAAAATTATAATAATTATTAAATAATAATAAAATAAAAATATCCCCAACTAAGAACTCCTGGAATAGAGTATCATCCTAAGAAAAAGAAAGAAAGAAAAACAAACATAGCATAACCTCACTTCACCACCATCTTACTTCCACATCTCCACCGTGCTCCCGCCGTCTTTATGACCTATAGCCATAACCACTCTGTCCCACCAGGGGTCTGTCCCTGGTGGGTCCATAAACACTTACTGAATCTTCTACACTTCCAGCCGTCTGCTGAAACACTTCCTTTACCGACTTTGCTCATCCTCTCACTTACCGTGCTACCGAGACATACGTTGTTGATTGAGAGTGAAATCACCGCTTCAGACTAATTCACAGACCCACCAATATATGTATGTCCGTACCAAGAACCCATATCTCAGAGCCCACAATTGTGTCAAGAAACCTCCCCCTCATCACATTTATTATATAGATTATTATATAGGAGAAAAAATGTTAACTCCGTGTGAGAAGGGTAAAACACAACTCATTGTAATCTTGTCGGTAATTCCCACTTTCAATCCACCCTCTGATCACCTATGGTGTATGACTGAGTACATTTCCTGAGTCTAGGCATGGTTCGGCCAACATTCAATACACTCGGTTATGCAAAAAGAAAAGAGGATCATAGAAACATAGTTATCTTGGCGGCTACGTGGCGTAGTGGGCAAGGCGCTCGCCACGAATGCGGAGACGCTGGGCTCGCCTGTTCGAGCCCAGCGCTCCACATTGCTTTCAGTTTACTGGTCGTTCATACTAATACACATTGGCCGTATTAGGGGGTGGGAAACTGATGGGTGGGGATCAGGCGTTGTGGACAGCGACTCCTACAGGTCGGTTGGTGCGCCTGCGCAGTAGAATCAGGAAGTGTCGGGGGCAGCGTGAGCCTCCCACGCGTTACTCCTCGCCACTGAGAGATCGAGCTGCGCAGGTGAAAAGATGCGACTGCTGTTACCTCAAGTACCGGAGGGGACTTGTGCTATGTATGACTTAGTCCACATTGCAGCCGGCTTGTGGGAGGCAAGAAACAGCATTCGTGACAGGGGAGGGTTGAATTGGATGATACGAAATTGGGATGGGAGAAAATATAGAAAATGGGAGAAAAAGTGGATCAAACAAAGAAACATAGTTATCTTTTGTATTTTATTTTTTTATTATTTTTTAAACAAACACATAAACAAACATGACAACACACAATAGGATATACAAATACACATATGCTCCAGCTCGTACCCCCCTCTCCCGGACCCCCCATTGTATAATCCAACCATTATAATTTTTTCCTAACCAGACACTACCATTATATGCTAGCTTTTATTCTCTCCACCACTTCTAACCACATTGCCATTTTGGATTCATTGAGACCCAAAATTCTTGCTGTAGATATTTCTTGATAAATCACATCGAGATATGTAAGAATCCAGACCTTCCGGCACATTTTTTCCGGTTGAAACCATCGTGATGCTATCAGCTTTTTAGCCACTGTGATACCGGATAAAACCAATCTCTTTAGTTGTGGAGGTACTGCATGCTCAAAGACATCATTCAGCAGTAATACAGAGGGGTGTACAGGTATATCCAGAGTTAAGAGATTTGACAATTGCTGGGTCACTTCTTTCCAAAATATCTTAACTGGTGGGCAGTCCCAGTACATGTGCATAAATGTCCCTTCGTCCCCATTTGTACATAAGGAGCATTTGGAGTCTTGTTTAAGACACATTTTGTTCAGTCTTATAGGAGTTAAGTATGTCCTGTGAATATAGTTAAGATTGATTTGTTGATGGTCCGGGTTCCTTGATGCAAGGCGTACATTTGCCCAGGCTTCTTGCCAGTCAAAGTCTATCTCCAGGTCTGGTATATCCCTCCTCCAGACTGAGTCTAGATGGAGGGTTTCATACGAGGCCGTTAGTAATTGATGATAAAAATCTGAAACAAGACCTCTCGATGTCTCTCTTTCATAGAAGAATTTGTGGTATCTGTGGTGTACAATTGGTATCCTTAATGGAACACCGTGAGCCTTCAAACATGCCAATAACTGTGCGTAAAAATAATGAGGACTTGGTGAGATTAAATTTTTTGCGTATTTCATCGAAACTACAAAAACCCTGTTTGTTGAAAACGTCTCCTAATGTGTGTATGCCTTGCTTTTCCCATCTAGGGAATCTTATAGGTTGTTTTCCAATCAAGAGTGCATTGTTATTGAATAAGGGAGTATGATTATGCCATTTATGTGGGATAGAGTATTTTTTTTGTGTTTCACGCCATATCCGGATCGCATGAGTGATTATGGGGCCAAATTTCCGTTCGCATTGCTTAATTGATAATTTGGTGTACACTATGTCCTTCAGCCTATGTGGAGCTACTATATTTTCTTCTAAATTTCTCCAGGATACTGATGCTTGGGGATCAAACCATGTTGTCAGTGGTCTTAAAGTGTACGCCTTAAAATAGTGGTGGAAATCTGGAAATGCCATACCACCGTCTGCTTTGTTTCTCTGTGCGGTGGATCTTTTTATACGTGGTGGTTTGTTATTCCAAATAAATGTGTATGTGGAGGAGTGTAATTCTTTCCAGTAACCCTTTGGAGGGGGTAACGGTAGCATTGAGCTGAAGAAGTTGATTCTAGGTAGGACGTCCATCTTAACTATTGATATCCGTGCTTGTACTGAGTTTTTAAGTTTTGACCACCTGACAAGGTCGTATTTGATTTTGTTTTGGATTTTTATGTAATTGTGCTTCACCGTTTGGCTTATGGTAGGGAATATTTCAACTCCCAAACATCTAAAGTGTTTTACCATCGGTATATCTTCTGGGAGGGTTATTGTAACTGAGGGGTACAATTCCCTGACTGTATTACTAGATATGATACTTACTACCACTACCTTTGTACTTAATATTCGGCCACCCAGTACACGGCATAAATATATTATCATGAACACTCTCACGTAGATGAAACGGATCCAACACAAATGTACGAATTAGAAACAGGTCTTTATTTCCTACACAGCGATGGTGTGTAGAATAAGCACTTAATCACTTAATTACATTTATGAATTGAAATAGTATGCACTTTTATGGCAAGGAGTATTCGTCGGTATATCAATAGATAATGTCCAATCTCTGAAGGCGCAGGTGGTAAATATACGACCTGGAATAGTTAAGGAATAACAGCAATGATACTTTAATGATTATAGGCTGGATACACTAGAGGGGGTTAATCCGGTCGCTTGTAAGCCGACAGGAGTAGGAGGGGGGGGGGGGTAGAATCCAGCTGCCTCGTTCGGCCAAGGGTATCCCAGGTGAACCCACTGTAGTGCCATTCAATGCGCCGGCGATCCTTGGACCACAGATGAAAGCAGGTGGACTCTTTGTGGGCCGGCTCTCTCCGGTCCACGGGGGAGAGATGTGGAGAGACCTCGTCTTGCAGAGCGTCTCCTCACCTTGCGTCCTCTCCAGGGGGGGGGGTTCCAACACACGGTAGTGTCGGGGGTCTTTATCCATAGAATAATCAAAGTATCCAAAGCATAATCCGTGCCTGGGAAGGCGGGCTGTCGTCGGTAGAATAATCCGGTATACAGGTCCACTCGCTCGTCGGCTCTGGGGCTCCTCGGGTGCAGCTTCACATAGGGTCAACCACCCTGGGTAAGCAGCCAGTTCTCTGCCCGAAACGATGGGGTACTGACTACGGTAGTATTCTCACCGCACGAAGCACTATATATTAACAGACTATTATTAGCTTAATAGACTACGTCCAACTCGACGATATAGTGCCAAATATGACTATTCAAATATTAATATACACGATGTCTCAATACCGATGGTAGGCCGAACTTGGCCTTACTCCCACACGTGGCATCGCGGGGAGGCTTTACGTCTGTGACTCTATTGGAGGGTAAGAAACTGGACTGAAAAGAAAGTCCTACTTTAGTAGCGCAGTATATATACGCACTATGAACAAATAGTCCCATTAGTGGTGCGGTAGCCAAATTCCTACGCGGAACTAGGACTTGTTCGTACATGTCGAGCGGTACGTTTGAACTGGGTCTGAGGGGTATGGCAGCCTGGCACCAAGGTCTCGACCAATAGTAGAATGGAGACTATTATGGGATGTTCAGTAGGCTAGAATGGATATTCAATGCATATTGTACAAGGAATATACAAGGGATATCAGGGAATATTAGAGAATATACAAATACAATTAAATATATATATATAAATAAATATATATATTCGGTTTAATCTGGCCCTTCACAACAGCCACCCCCTGAATAGGTCCCAGACCTAATCAGTTAAACGGAGACAGATTAATCGCGTTGTCTATTTACACATAAGGGTTTGCTGTAGGGGTCAGTCAACTTCACAAAGTCATAGGGTTGTAGGGTCATGGTCATCATCGATTGTGTCTGGGAGTCGAGGCAGTTCTATGAGCCTTGCCATGGGACGGGTGTAAATGCGACCCTGGACGAGCACTTCAGCTGCTCGGACCTTGCCGTCGGCACCGGTGATCACTTTGCTTACGCGGCCGGCCGGCCACATAGCTCTGGGCAGTGATTGATCAATAATCATGACGACTGTTCCTTCTGTCAAATTGTCTCTCTCCTTTACCCACTTCTGGCGGGTCTGTAGAGACGGTAGGTAGTGCAGTAGGAAACTGTTCCAAAACTTGTCGGCTAATACTTGGCTGTACCTCCACATTCGTCGGCCGTTCGCTTCTTCAGGCCGGTACATTGTCTGTGGTAATGCAGGATCTAGCCGCCCCATCAGGAGTGTGTTGGGGGTAACTGGGTCGATATCCGCCACATCACTGGAGACATATCCGAGGGGCTTCGAGTTAAGTACTCCCTCAATCTCCGTGAGGACTGTCTCTGCTCCTGCGTGATGTACATCCTCATCGTATTTCTTTATAATCAGCTCTGTGACCTTGTGTCGGCTGTTCAATACGATCGGGTATTTAATGTCATCCGGTAGATTGGGGGCTCTGCGTGGGCGACCACCCACTCTGATGAGGGTATGAGCGTCGCTCTCGGGGGCCAGGTGAATTAATCTGCTGTCGGATGGGACGGGCTTTCCTCCCTGTAGACAGGCCAATTCATCGGGGAACGAGTCTCTCTGGGCTCGCTGCAGTAGAAGCAATTCTGCTTCCTCGTAGTTAGCTGCTGACATATCAGCGGGGGACTTGCACTCCGGGTGGTACCGCAGGAATGTTCTTTGTTGTGCACTCTCTATGGACGTGCAATCGTTTATGTTAGGGTCGGTGGAGGCTACGGTGCTCAATCCACAGAACACAGACTTCTTAATTTCCATCTCCTCTGGACTTGCTTCCCTCGGGATAGGCATGGGCCACTGTCCTTCCGGGAGTCTTAGGAATGCGGGGCCGTCACTGTAGACATTGCGACGGGTGAGGTCATCCAGGGGCATCCCCCGGGTGATGACGTCAGCTGGGTTCTGTTTTGTATCAACGTAGCGCCACTCTGTTTCTCCGGTTAACTCTTCGGTTAAGTCTTGAATCTCGGTGACTCTGACTCCCACGAAGACTTTGTACTTGCATGAGTCCGATTTGATCCAGGCGAGTACCGTCGTGGAATCTGACCACAGGATTGTTCTAGACACCGGTATGGTGAGCTCACGTTGGATGAGCGTGGCTAGGTGCGCTCCGGCTAGGGCTGCGCAGAGCTCTAGACGTGGGATAGATTGTTGCTTGCGTGGGGCTATTCTCGAGCGGGCGAGGACAAATGCTGTGTAGATCTCTCCCCCCTGGTCTTGGGCCCGCAAGTAGGCTACTGATCCGTATGCGACCTCTGAGGCGTCACTGAAGACGTGTAAGTCCATTTTACATGTCTCTGGCCTCACCGTGGGTGGGAAGTAGCTTCGGCGCATATTAACGCCTGGGAGTGAGTGGAGCTCCATCTCCCACTCTCTCCAGGTGGATGCAAGGTGTGCGGGAATGGGGTCGTCCCAGCCCTGGTCCTTGTCCCACAATGCTCGTACAATCATTTTTGCCCTGGTGGTGTACGGTAGAATACATCCTAGCGGGTCATATTGTCGAGCGAGTGTTGTGTACACACTCCGTCTGGTGGTCGGCGCCGCCGCCGGCCTTCCCTGCTCCGTAGTCAGGGGCTTGTGTCTGTAGTGAAGCGAATCTGTTTTGAATCGCCACACCAATCCCAGGGTCATCTCCTGGGCTTCTCCCGGGATTGTAGCCATCCAGGTCTCGCTGCTGGCTGCCTTGTCCTCGGAGGAGAGGCTGCGCAGTACTTGCGGATCGCTGCTGGCCCACTGCCTGAGATCAAAGCCGCCTTTGATCAATGAGGCGCGGAGTTTAATCAGGAGAGCCTCGGCTTCTTCCTGGGTTGAAAGGCTTTGTAGACAGTTGTCTACGTAGAAGCTGTTCTTTACGCTGTGTCGGACCTCTTCGTCCGCTGCTGGGTCCTCTGCTACATGTTTCTGTAGTGCAAATGTCGCACAGCAGGGGCTGCACGTCGTTCCGAAGGGGAGGACTTCCCATTGGTAGATGGCTGGGTGCTCATCTCCTGGCTTCTCTCTCCATAGGAACCGTAACAGGGGCTTGTCCGCCTCTACTAATCTCACCTGCAGGAACATTCCTTTAATGTCCCCGCTGATGGCCACCTTTTCCTGGCGGAAGCGGAGTAGAACGCCGAGTAGGGAGGGGCCGAGTGTGGGACCGGGCAGTAACTCTTTATTCAGATTTTGGGATCCGATCTGGTAGCTGCAGTTAAATACTATGCGGTCTTTACCGTTGTGATGGACCTTGTGGTGGGGCACGTACCACGATTCAGTGGTCTGGTCAGCCTCTTTAATGTCCATCTTTGTGACGTGTCCCGCTGTGATGAGCTTCTCAATCTCAGCGCGGTATACACTCTCTTGGGCGGGGTTCTTGGCTAAGCGCCGCTCCGTGTTCAGCAGGTACCGTTCTGTGGCGTCTGTCTTGGCGTGGAAAGTAGGCATTCCTTCTCGCCGCAGGAGTGGCGTGGCGTATCTCAACACGCCGTTGACCGGGACTCTCTTGGTCCCTGTCTCGAGGAGGTGAATGGCGTAAATGTCATCTTTAGAGCGAATGTCTTTCTTTCCATTCTTAAAGGGCATTTGTTCTAGGGTCCATAGCCGCTCTACGTGTTGCAGGAGTGCGGTTTCTCCCTCTGTGACTCAGGAGTGGAGACATCTAGTGGCTGTACTTCGGTTGAGAGATTTGGCGAGCGGGCCTTGGAGAGTCCATCCCAAACGGGTCTCGACTGCTGCAGGACAGCCTCGGGGTCCGGTATGAACCCGGTCTATCGGGACAATGAGGTCTGCATGGTCGGAGCCTATCAACAGGGTCGGCATAGCATTGTCTATGAGCGGGATCGGTAACTTGCGCAGATGTGCATATTTCTCCATCAGCTTGGCGACGGGGTATGTGTACCGCGACAGTCCTATTTCTTGGCTGGTGAAAGCGTCTGCAATCTGGTACCGTCGCTCAGGCTGGCCGCTTGCTGCGATAGAGAATGAGACATTCTCGCCCTTTATCGTCTTCAAATCTCGTCTTATTGTCCGAATTGTCATTTGGGTTTCGCTTCCCCGCAGCCCTAGCTGGGCCGCAGCGGAGGCGAGCAGCAGGGTCTTCTCTGACCCGTCATCGAGGACGGCGTAAGTGTCCAGGACTTTATTCTGGTAGCTTAGTGTCACACGCACTACTTTTAGGAGTACTCGGGCTCCACTGCTGCTGGCGGGATCGATGTACATGACGCTCGCTTTGCGGCTGGATGGTGCAGGTGAAGGGCGCCGTCTGTTACTGTCGTGAAGTATGTCCAGATGGGCTCCATCGCACTTGGTGCACCTTTTCTTTAAGCGGCATTCGGCTGCCATGTGTGAGCGCGCACAGCGAAAACAGCGCTTGTTGGACTTTATCCATTGACCTGCTTCCTCCGCGTTCAGCTTGGGGAAGGAGTCACATTGCGCTAGCCAGTGTTCTTTCTCACAGTAGGGGCACACTATCTTCCACTTCTCCGTTCTGGAGGGGGTACTGTGGCTCCTGCTGCTCGGTACTGACTCCGATTGGTGCATCACAGTCACCGATCTTCTTCCATCATTTAGTCGTCTGGTTCCTTCTCTGGAGCCAGGGGTGCTCCGTCCGAATGTATCTAGCCGTAGGCTGCTGACTTCTCTCGCCAGGAAGTCTGCTAGATCGAGGAGGTTCGGTTCGGGGCCATTCGGGTCTCTGTGGTCCCTCTGCCGCCTAAAGCGCTCCTGACGAGCGGGCGGCAGCTTCTCCAGGATCCTTTCCACATTTGAGTTGGCGTAAAGTTCATACTTCCCCTTCTCTCTTTGCGCTCCCAACATCCCTACCAGGGACTGCACTCTGATGGACAGGTCGTCCAGTGCTCGATTGTCTATTGCTGGGGGTAAGCGGTCGATGTGTCGGATCTCCTGGATCACGTAATCCCATATGCGCCCATACCTCTGGTCCAATGCTACCAGCGCTGCTGTGTATGGGGTGGTGGAAGTCGCGTAGGCGAGCGCTATATTATGTGCGCGGGGCACCTTTAAGTGCTGCAGTAGGATGGCGTATTTGTGGCGTTCATCCAATACATCCACCAACATGGTCTCCAGACACATGCGGAGTTCTGTATACTGGGCCCGGTTCTCTTGGGTGAAGTCGGGTACCATAGGCGTGCCAATGTATGACGCTGACTGTGGATACATCGGCGAGCGTTGGGGGAGAGGCCTCCTAGGCGAGTCTCCTCCCGCTCCTTGGTATGGGCTGGTACCGGCAGTGTACCATGGCCCGCTTGTCCAGGTGCTGTTCCTCGGTGCGGGTCGTGCGTCGTGCTCACCCGTGTATAGAGTCGGGGGTCTGTAGCGCAGCTCCGCGGGAGTATAGCCTGGGCTGTACCGGACCTCCTGGTCCGGTAGAGTACTGTGCTGTCTTCGGGCGCGGTTCTCCTCCTCTTCCTCTTCGTCTTCAGTTAGGTCATCCAGTGCTTGTAGTCTCTGGTTTAGCCTCTCCACAGGATATGCTGCTCCTTCCCGGTTGCTAGGTCTCGCTTGGACCGGTGGGGGGAGGTGGTCTGTGGGGGGTATAGACCTCGTCTGTTGGTCAAGTTCAGGGTTGTTTACTCGGCTAGGGGATGCCGCCCTGGAGGTGTGTCTAGACGAGTTCCTGGAGCCTCTGGCGGAGGGAGAGGGTGTTGTCCGTCTGATCAGCTGTTCTATTAGTTGCGCTTGCTGTCTGTCGCGCTCTGCGTCCCGTAGAGCACCAGCAGCTGCTCGCTGGCTGTCTGCTCGGTCTCGGGCCACATTCTCTTCCATCTGAATGCGTCTTATTTCCAGGCGTATGTGCTCTTCTTCGCTCCGTTGCTGTAGCTGCAATCGATCGCGTTCACCCTGGAGTCTATCGCGTTCAGTAGAGGCTTTCAGGCTGACGAGGAATGCCTGCTGTAGGGTCCTCTCTGCCTCGCTGGGAGAAGGCGGTTGTATAGGGGAGCCTTCCCTCGGGGTACTCCTTGCGGAGCCTTGGAGCTCTATCTCCACGGTGCTCTCCCCGTCTTCTTCCGTGCCGAGTTCTCTCTCGGTAGCGTTGTATTCCTCCCGGGACTCATCGGGGACTACTTCTTCAGTACTGGCGGGGTGTGAAGTCATGTCTGGTTCCCACTGGTCCCCACCGTGAACTTGGTCAGTTATATTAGAGCCCGTAGGGGCCTCTATGGTCGGGGTAGTCTGGGCGTTGGGGTTAGACATACTTTTACTTTCTAGTTTTACCGCGTTTACTGTTAGTAGAAGACTAGGTTGTTGACTGACAGCGTAAGCCTCTAAGTACTGAGGGAGCCGTCGTTCGCGCTGCGGGCGTTGGTTAGGAGGATCGTTTCGTGGAGTGTTCATCATAGGCCATTTCAATATTAATAACACTATATTAATATTACACTGATTACCCTCCGGCTCGAAGGACCAATTGTAACTGAGGGGTACAATTCCCTGACTGTATTACTAGATATGATACTTACTACCACTACCTTTGTACTTAATATTCGGCCACCCAGTACACGGCATAAATATATTATCATGAACACTCTCACGTAGATGAAACGGATCCAACACAAATGTACGAATTAGAAACAGGTCTTTATTTCCTACACAGCGATGGTGTGTAGAATAAGCACTTAATCACTTAATTACATTTATGAATTGAAATAGTATGCACTTTTATGGCAAGGAGTATTCGTCGGTATATCAATAGATAATGTCCAATCTCTGAAGGCGCAGGTGGTAAATATACGACCTGGAATAGTTAAGGAATAACAGCAATGATACTTTAATGATTATAGGCTGGATACACTAGAGGGGGTTAATCCGGTCGCTTGTAAGCCGACAGGAGTAGGAGGGGGGGGGGGGTAGAATCCAGCTGCCTCGTCCGGCCAAGGGTATCCCAGGTGAACCCACTGTAGTGCCATTCAATGCGCCGGCGATCCTTGGACCACAGATGAAAGCAGGTGGACTCTTTGTGGGCCGGCTCTCTCCGGTCCACGGGGGAGAGATGTGGAGAGACCTCGTCTTGCAGAGCGTCTCCTCACCTTGCGTCCTCTCCAGGGGGGGGGGGTTCCAACACACGGTAGTGTCGGGGGTCTTTATCCATAGAATAATCAAAGTATCCAAAGCATAATCCGTGCCTGGGAAGGCGGGCTGTCGTCGGTAGAATAATCCGGTATACAGGTCCACTCGCTCGTCGGCTCTGGGGCTCCTCGGGTGCAGCTTCACATAGGGTCAACCACCCTGGGTAAGCAGCCAGTTCTCTGCCCGAAACGATGGGGTACTGACTACGGTAGTATTCTCACCGCACGAAGCACTATATATTAACAGACTATTATTAGCTTAATAGACTACGTCCAACTCGACGATATAGTGCCAAATATGACTATTCAAATATTAATATACACGATGTCTCAATACCGATGGTAGGCCGAACTTGGCCTTACTCCCACACGTGGCATCGCGGGGAGGCTTTACGTCTGTGACTCTATTGGAGGGTAAGAAACTGGACTGAAAAGAAAGTCCTACTTTAGTAGCGCAGTATATATACGCACTATGAACAAATAGTCCCATTAGTGGTGCGGTAGCCAAATTCCTACGCGGAACTAGGACTTGTTCGTACATGTCGAGCGGTACGTTTGAACTGGGTCTGAGGGGTATGGCAGCCTGGCACCAAGGTCTCGACCAATAGTAGAATGGAGACTATTATGGGATGTTCAGTAGGCTAGAATGGATATTCAATGCATATTGTACAAGGAATATACAAGGGATATCAGGGAATATTAGAGAATATACAAATACAATTAAATATATATATATAAATAAATATATATATTCGGTTTAATCTGGCCCTTCACAACAGTTATATTTCTTTTTGCCGGGGCGTTAAGTGGGAGGAAGGCCGACTTCGGCCAATTTATCCTAAATCCCGATAAATCTCCAAAGTCCTCAATCAACTTGAGAAGATGAGGCAATGCGGTGTTGGGGTTTTGCATGAACAGTATTACGTTGTCCGCATATAAACTAATTTTGTGTTGTGTGCCCTTGATTACAATTGGTTCTATGGATTGGGATTGTCTTATATATTGTGCTAAAGGCTCTAATGATAGATCGAATAGTCCGGGACTTTAATCATATCAATGAATCCTTTTCCTAACCCCATCCTTTCTAATACTGCCCATAGATACGACCATTCCAACCTGTCAAAAGCTTTCATTGCATCCAGGGACAGCATCGCCTTAGGTGTGTTGTCTTCCTTGTTAGCATCTAGTATGTGTAGTAATCGTCTTATGTTATCAGTGATCAGGCGGCCTCTTATGAAGCCAGTTTGGTCCGGATGAATTAAAGACGTCATATGCTTTTGTAGTCTGATGGCTAATACCTTAGAGTACAGTTTGATATCGGTTCCGAGGAGGCTTAAAGGTCTATAACTACCGCACTCGGTGGGGTCTTTGTCTTTTTTAAGGAGGACTGTTATGAGTGCAATATTGTCATTCTTATGGAAGTTCCCCTCCTTGACTGAGTATAAAATCATATTTAGTAATAAGGGTCCAATTATGTCCCAACAAGAGAGATACATTTCTGGTGGGATACCATCTCTTCCAGGGGCCCTACCACTTTGCATTTCAGATATGGCCTCCCTAAGTTCATCTAGTGTGATCGGTGTTTCTAACTGTTTAGCGTCATCCTCTGAAAGTTTAGGGAGGTTAATTTGATTAAGATATGTGTCCATTTTGTTTTGATCGAAGGTCGTTTCTGATTTGTATAAGTTGGAGTAGAATTCTTTGAATGTCGTCTTTATTTCTTTGGGTTCTGTAACAAGTCCTTGTTGTGCTCTAATGGTAGTTATATCTGCAAATTTTGCATTGACTCTTAATCGCATAGCTAATAGGTGACTTGGTTTGGAACCTTGGGAGTACTGCTGTTGTCTTGTGCTACGTATTTGCATTTCAGATTGTTGTCTGTATATGGCGTTAATCTCTTTTTTTAGTATATTGACTTGATTTTCCAGTTGAACCGAGTTGTTGTATTGTAAAGAATTAAATAACGTTGAGTAAAGCGTTTCCAGTTCAGCCAGTTTTGAGCATCGATTCTTGCATATTTGGGAGGAAAAGCTATCAGTGAAATCCTTGATCATTCCCTTTGTCGACATCCATAATATTCTGGGGTCCTGCACCGAATTCGCATTTATCCGTAGGAATACCGTAAGAGCTTCTTTGATTTGTGTAATGAATTCCTTGTTATTAAGCAGCATCGTGTTAAATCGCCATCTTGGGGCTCGGGATGATAGTATACCAAATGTTCCTTTTAAGAGTAAATAACAGTGATCAGACAATGCATTGGGTATCATTTCCACATCGTAGTTATCAAATAGTCTCGGGGTTGTGAAAATGTAATCTATTCTGGATAATGTGTTATGTCTCGCAGATCGACAAGAGTACTTCCGGGTCATGGGGTTGAGTGATCTCCATAAGTCATTTACACCTGTAATCTTCAACCAATCCTTTAATGCATTAGATGAATATTTTTTGTTCGTTGGAAAAGGAGGGGTTTGATTTGTCCATCCTTGGATTCCAAATGGCATTAAAATCCGCACCAATTATAAATGAGTATTCGGGAAGGTCTAACATTGCTCTGGTAAGTGTAGTGAAGAAACTAACTTCGTATAAATTTGGGGCGTATACCGCTACCAACGCTATTTTTCTGTTCTTGTGTAAAATCTTAGCTATAGTTATCCGACCATCTGCATCAGACCATACTCCCTTCAATTCAATATTCAACTTCCGTCTAACGACTATGGCTACTCCCCGAGTTCTCGTTCCAAAGGAAGAGTGACTGATGTTATGATATGTGTTGTCCGCTAACGTATCTATGTCTTTCTCTAAAATGTGCGTTTCGCTTAGCAGAGCCACGTCCACCTGTTCTTTTTTCATCAGTGTGAGCACACTTTTTCGTTTGTGTTGTTTATTTATTCCACCAGTGTTCCAGATCATTATGTTCAAACTAGCCATAATCTATACATGTTGTTGTGTGGTTGTTGGTAATGCAATATTTTTTGACGCTTGACCACATTATTTATACCCTTCACATTGAGGGTTATAATTTTAAGATCACTCATGTCAAAAACTCATATAATACATAGTGTGTTGCATGAGTGCGTACTGGGAGCCTATTGAAGCTAATGTGGGCAGGTCTCTAAATGGCTGGAATAAGGGGGAGGTGAACGGAGGGGGGAGGGGGTGAAGTACATAAAACAAAATAACCCTAACGTCTTGCACAGACGGGTTACACATAAAACACATATGGCCCATCCCTAATGGATGGGCTAAAATGATTAACATCGTTCCAGTGAAGCTGAGAGGAGTCCCGCCGCGGGAGAGTAAAGGGCCAATCTACCAAGTGATAAAATCCCTACAGAGATCGGCCCCTCTCCGCACACCCCCCCCATCCCCACACCGCCGTATCAAATGGTAGTAAATAGTTACAGAACCCAATAGTACTGGAGCTTCACTCCTTGTCTGTAGGTATAATTTCAATCAGATATTTAAAGATAATATAGGCTACTCGCATCCGATAATTTGACAAAAAATAGTATGACCATTTTCTTCTGTTTAATCCCTCTTATTTATTATTAACATTATTTTGTCCACATATTGTGGCCCTTATGGAGTTAAAGGAAAAATTGCAATCAGGAGAAGGGGGGGGGGGGGGGCTATATAATAATAATAATAATAATAATAATAATAATAATAATAATAATAATAATAATAATAATAATAATAATAATAATAATAATAATAATAATAATAGTAAATAAAAATAAAAAAAAGAACTATGGGAATGAATCATATTATTTGTGTATATATTCAAATTGGAGTTACATTGGTCTGTTTGTTTGTCTGAATTGCATGAATACTGTGTAATATGTGATAATAATAATAATAATAAGACAAAGATGGTTGTGCCACTGATCTATAATCATGATTTTAAATCCATTGTTTGATATCTGAAGGAGTTTAAGAGTATTTAAACCATAAATCACGTGACTAAAGCATATCATGAAGCTGTATAGCCCATATCAGATAAAGTGATACAAATTAAATTAAAAGAAAAGCAGAAAAGAAAAGAAAGGCGGGGAGAGCCCGGGAGAATACGGTGACTATGAGAAAATATCATCATAACCATGAACTACTGTAGCACTCCATAGGTTATAGATATGCTTGCCTTATAGTTTTATCCAGACTACTCCATTCCAACTCATTGTGGGGGTTGGGGGGAGCCCCAATATTTGTGTGTCTGATATCAAAGCTGGACATTTCAATTGTAAAAACTAGTCTTTTAATACATAATAAACTATATCAGTATAATGTGAAGTGTGCCAGTAAAAAACAAATAATAATAAAATAAAAAATGGGGAGGAAAAAAAGAAAGAAAAAAAAAGCAACAAAACTGGAGAGAGAGAGAGAGAGAGAGAAAGAGAGAGAGAGAGAAAGAGAGAGAGAGAGAGAGAGAGAGAGACCTCAATACGTTCTGCATGAGCGCATTCCATCAGTCCGATCCCTGTGTAGGGTGGGCAGTACCTTTAATCACGCCTTTCAGAAAGTCTTCCGCTTCTTGTGGGGTCTTGAAAATCTAGTCTTTTAATACATAATAACCTATACCAGTATAATGTGAGGTGTGCCAGTAAAAAAAATTGGGAGGAAAAAAAAGGAGAAAAAAAGCAAGCAACAAAGAGAGAGAGAGAGAGAGAGAGAGAGAGAGAGAGAGAGAGAGAGAGAGAAAGAGAGAGAGAGAGAGAGAGATCTCAGTCCGTTCTGCATGAGCGCATTTCATCAGTCCGATCCATGTGTAGGGTGGGTGGGCAGTACCTTAATCCACGCCTTTCAGATAGTCTTCCGCTTCTTGTGGGGTCTTGAAAGAGTGGTCCTCGCCGTTGTGTGTAATAGTTAGTTTCGAAGGGAAGCGCATTTTAAATCGTATCTGTAACTGAGGGGTACAATTCCCTGACTGTATTAATCAAGTATTAGTATCATTAAACTACTACCGTCTTATGTACATTACTGGCCAATACCGTACACAGGTATATGATGAGAACTTCTCCACAATAACACGGTTTCCACACAAATACTTGTTTAGAATATTTATTACATCAAATAGTATTACATTACATTACTTAGTTGCGCTTATAAGGCAAAGAATGTGCGTAGGCAAGTCAATACTGAATATTAGGAATTAGATCTAGGGATATTCTGGGAAGGGGGGGTGTACTACCGGTTGTAAGCCAGCAGGGGGAGGCAATGTTCTATGAAAGTCAATGGTTCCACGGAGGCGATCTTACTCCCTGGAGCAGCGGAGAAAGGCAGCCTCTGTACTCTCAATGTGCAGCAGCGAAGGTGGAAGCCGTGGAGTCTCTGCTCCAACAGAGACGGGCTCGAATGATGTCCTCACGAGCATGTGTAGATCCCACAGTAGCAGCGGGGTAGGCGGTTCTCTGCTCCAGCAGCCACAGTCAAGGCAATGAAGAATAATAATAATCCTGCCGGAAAGGCTCTGCAATCACCGGGGTAAATCCTCCGTGGTGCGCGGTGGTCCACGGTTGAACTTGACGTTACTACTATCCTATTAGCACGCGGCAATAAGTGCTCTATGTAGACGCACAATTACTCACTTCACGTGGTCTTTGACTCGTAATGAAGGCTTACTAATAAATAGCGAACGATACGTTAAACAAACGTAGTAGGATAAACACGACTCTATTTGAGGCAATACGAGCCCTGCTGTACCGCACGTTGCGTAGTGGGTAAGGCTTTACTTGGTAACTGAACCAGACTGAACTGAAGGCGAACTGAAAAGGAAGTTCTGTATTCGCTGGTCATATTTATACGTACGGTGGACAAATAGTGCCGCTCTGCTTTCGGTAGCCGTATTCATGGGCAGAAGCGGGCATGTTAAGACAAGTCATGTCGGTAGCTTTCAAGTCAGCTCTAGGGGGTAAGTCACTGGCGCCTAGGGGATCGCTTCCAATAGGAGAACGAATATTATGGTCTGTCCTGTACCAGGTAAAGGGATATTCCGTGTATATGTACAAAGAATATACAAGGGATATCAAACGATATACAAATATTATACATGGGATCTCAGGCAATAAATATATATATTCGGTTTAATCTGACCCTTTGTAACAGCCGCCCCCTAATTAGTCCCACCTAATTAGCTAAGCAGAGACAGATTAACCGCACTGTCCACTACTCAATGGCCGTTGTGAGGGTAGGCAGGTCACAAAGTCATGGGTCATGGTCGTCATTAAGCGAGTCGGGGAGCCTTGGCGACTCGATCAGCCTCGTCACGGGTCGGTTGTAGGTCCGCCCTTGGCCGAGCACTTCTGCCACTCTGACCTTTCCGTCGGCACCAGTGGTCACTTTGCTTACGCGGCCGGCCGGCCACGCAGCTCGGGGTAGTGACTGGTCTACGGTCATGACGACTTGACGGGATGAAGGGGGGCTTAGGAGGAAGCGGGCCTGAGACTGCTTTGATCTGTGCTTGGCTGTGCTTTCTCCTCCTCCGTCTGTTTCTCTTGTTTGCTCTGTACCCCATCTGAGGAGAGGCCGGTCCCGGCCGCCCCGTCAAGGAGTCGCTTGGGGTGCTGGGTTCGATGTCAGCTACGTCTGGAGCGCAGCTGAGGGGGGTGGAGTTCCGAACTCCCTCTGGTACCCACGGTTCTCTCACGGGCCTCTCGCTTAATGTCAATAGCCTCTGCTGTACGGGGGAGAGGCCGGTGTCGCTCGACTCTGTGTGTAGGCAGCGTGTAGACGTGGGTTGACTGTCAAGTCCGTAGAGGGGGCCCTGGAGCGTCCATCCCAGTCGGGTCTGAACCGCGACTGGGCATCCTTTGGGTCCGACGTGGGCCGCCTCAATTGGGAGAATGAGGTCCGCGTGGTCGGAGCCGATGAGCAGGGTCGGTGTGGCGCCGTCGATAAGCGGTATAGGTAGTTGACGTAGGTGCACATACTTAGCCATCAGCTGTGGGATGGGGTAGGTGTACTGAGACAAGCCTATGTCGTGGCTAGTGAAGACATTAGTTATACTATACTGCTTCTCGGGCTGGTCCACCGCTGCTATCTCGAAGGAGACCTTTTCACCCTTTATGGTCTTCTGGTCCCTTCTGATGGTGCGTATGGTCATTGTATCTTTGACACCTTGCAGGCCCAACTGGGCTGCTGCGGAAGCGAGGAGGAGAGTCTTTTCAGACCCATCGTCCAGGACAGCGTAAGTGTCCAGGACCTTGTCCTCGTAGCTCAGGAGCACTCTGACCACTTTGAGAAGCACACGGGGGGTCCCGCTATGCTGGTCAATGTGGAGCACTCCTGTGGGTGGTGACGTAGAATCTATATGGTGCGAGTCGCACCGTGGCTCCCAGTGTCTGCCGTAGCAGTCGGGACACCAGGGAGCGGTCTGGTGGAACTTTGGTGCTGGTGCCACCGCCTCGGCATGGTACATTACCGCGACGGGCCCACTCTGTTGTCCTGGCTGACGCCTGTTGATGTCATGCAGGACCTCCAAGTGGGTGCCACCGCACCTGCTGCACTTCTTCTTCAAGCGTCACCAACCGGCGGTTATCCGTTTGTCCCCGAGGTCCGAGTCTTGGGCTTGGTCCACTCCATACGAACGTGTCGAGTCGTAGGCTACTGACCTCCCTGGCGAGGAACTCAGATAGGTCTAGGAGGGATGCCTCTGGACCGTTGGGGTCGCGGTAGTCTCTCTGCCGCCTGAAGCGCTCTTGTCGGGCGGGAGGGAGCTTCTCTAATATCCTCTCTACGTTGGAGTTAGCGTACAGTTCGTAGATACCCTTTTCCTTTTGGGACCCCAGCATCCCTACCAGGGACTGTACCTTGATAGACAGGTCATCTAGCGCTCTGTTGTCTCTGGCTGGGGGGAGACGGTCAATGTCTCTTATCTCCTGTATCACGTAGTCCCATACGTGTCCATACCGTTGGTCGAGTGCTGCTAGAGCCGCTGTGTATGGGGTAGTAGAGTTGGCATAGGCCAGCGCTATATTGTGCGCTCGGGGCACCTTGAGGTGCTTCAATAGGGTAGCATACTTGTGGCGTTCATCAGCTACATCAACCATCATTGTCTCTAAGCACATCCGTAGCTCCGTGTACTGTGCTCGGTTCTCATGGGTGAAGTCTGGAAACGTCGGTGCGCCAAGGTACGATGTCATGGATGACTGGCACATCGGTGAGCGTTGGGGAAGAGGCCTCCTAGGCGAGTCTCCCCGTGCGTGTCGTCTTGGGCTGGTACTTGGTGGGTACCGAAGGTCGGGTACCCAGGTGCTGTCCCTCGGGGCTGGCGGTGCGTCAAACTCACCCGTGAGTTGAGTCGGGGGTTTGTAGCGCAGAGCCTCGGGGCTGACTTCTGGGCTGTACTGGACCTCCTGGTCCAGAGTACGTTGCTGCTGGTCGGGGCTGTACTGGGCCTCCTGGGCCAGAGTACGTTGCTGCTGGTCGGCTTGACATTCCTCCTCTTCCTCCTCCTCTTCCTCTGCTAGGACCTGGAGTCTTCTGTTCAGTCTCTCGGCGTGGTTCGGTTCTTCCCGGTTGCTGGGTCTCGTATGGACCGGCCGGGAAGGGGGTTCGGAGACGTGGGCAGGATCCTCCTGTTGGCGGAGTCCCGAGTCGCTTCGTCGGGTAGGGGAATGTGTCCTAGACCCATGTCTTGACGATCTCTGAGAGCTCCGTGTGGAGTGAGGGGGTGTCGCCATGGCAACCAGTTTGTCCATCAGCTCCGCCTGCAGCCGGTCGCGCTCTGCCTCGCGCTGGGCATGGGCTGCGTCGCGCGCTGCTTCGCGCTGGGCATTGACGACGTCGCACTGCGCATTGGCGCTGGCCTGGGCAGCGTCGCGCTGTGCGTTGGCGGCGTCGCGCTGGGCATGTGCGACGTCGCGCTGTGCATTGGCGGCTGCGTGCTGTGCATTGGCGGCGGCGTGCTGTGCATCGGCGCGGCTTCTCTCAATGTTCTCTTCTGTCTGGAGGCGTCTGGTCTCCAGTCTTATGCGGCCGTCTTCACTCCTTTGCTGCGCCTGGAAGCGCTCTCGCTCGACTGCAAAATGTTCGCGCTCGCGCGTCTGTTGCGCTTGAAGTCGATCGCGTTCGGTGGAGGCTGCCAGGGTGGCGATGAGTGCTTGCGCCAGCATCTTGTCCGCCGCGCTGGGGGAAGACGCCGTTCGGGGCGATCGGCTCCCGGCAGTACTTGTTGGAGACCCGTTCTCCTGTTGCGTACCGAGGAGACCCATCTCCTGGGTGCGCGTCTCTTCTTGTGGTGGGTCGGGTTCCATCCCGGGAGGGCTTTCTTTATCCTGGAGCGCTCCGGGGACTACCTCGTCGGCGTTGTCGGGGGATAAAGTCGTGTCAGTTCCCTCCTGGTCCCCACCGTGAGCTTGGTCAGTTACATTAGAACCCACTAGGGCCTCTGTGGTCGGGGTAGCCTGGTTGGTAGGGTCGGACATAATTTTACTATCCGCTTTAGTTATTTTATCCGTATCTAATTTCCCTTTAAAGCTAGGTATTGGACTGACAGAGTATGCCTCTAGATAGGGAGGTGGCTGCCGTCTGCGCTGCGGGCGATCTAGCTTAGGAGAACCGTTTGTCGAGTGTTCGTCATCGGCCATGTCAATATTAATATTATATTAATATTACGCTAATTATTATCCGGGGCTCGAAGGACCAATTGTAACTGAGGGTTACAATTCCCTGACTGTATTAATCAAGTATTAGTATCATTAAACTACTACCGTCTTATGTACATTACTGGCCAATACCGTACACAGGTATATGATGAGAACTTCTCCACAATAACACGGTTTCCACACAAATACTCGTTTAGAATATTTATTACATCAAATAGTATTACATTACATTACTTAGTTGCGCTTATAAGGCAAAGAATGTGCGTAGGCAAGTCAATACTGAATATTAGGAATTAGATCTAGGGATATTCTGGGAAGGGGGGGTGTACTACCGGTTGTAAGCCAGCAGGGGGAGGCAATGCTCTATGAAAGTCAATGGTTCCACGGAGGCGATCTTACTCCCTGGAGCAGCGGAGAAAGGCAGCCTCTGTACTCTCAATGTGCAGCAGCGAAGGTGGAAGCCGTGGAGTCTCTGCTCCAACAGAGACGGGCTCGAATGATGTCCTCACGAGCATGTGTAGATCCCACAGTAGCAGCGGGGTAGGCGGTTCTCTGCTCCAGCAGCCACAGTCAAGGCAATGAAGAATAATAATAATCCTGCCGGAAAGGCTCTGCAATCACCGGGGTAAATCCTCTGTGGTGCGCGGTGGTCCACGGTTGAACTTGACGTTACTACTATCCTATTAGCACGCGGCAATAAGTGCTCTATGTAGACGCACAATTACTCACTTCACGTGGTCTTTGACTCGTAATGAAGGCTTACTAATAAATAGCGAACGATACGTTAAACAAACGTAGTAGGATAAACACGACTCTATTTGAGGCAATACGAGCCCTGCTGTACCGCACGTTGCGTAGTGGGTAAGGCTTTACTTGGTAACTGAACCAGACTGAACTGAAGGCGAACTGAAAAGGAAGTTCTGTATTCGCTGGTCATATTTATACGTACGGTGGACAAATAGTGCCGCTCTGCTTTCGGTAGCCGTATTCATGGGCAGAAGCGGGCATGTTAAGACAAGTCATGTCGGTAGCTTTCAAGTCAGCTCTAGGGGGTAAGTCACTGGCGCCTAGGGGATCGCTTCCAATAGGAGAACGAATATTATGGTCTGTCCTGTACCAGGTAAAGGGATATTCCGTGTATATGTACAAAGAATATACAAGGGATATCAAACGATATACAAATATTATACATGGGATCTCAGGCAATAAATATATATATTCGGTTTAATCTGACCCTTTGTAACAGTATCCCTTTTTTGATGAGCTGATCACACACGGTGTTGTATTTACGTCTTTCCATCCTGGTCTGATAGGAGATGTCTGGTCTGATCAGAAGTTTATTGCCCTCGTAGTTCAGTATGCCTTTCGCCCGTGCTGCTGTCGTAATTCGTTGTGCATCTCGCATGGTTTGAAATTTTATGACCACAGGTCTGGTTTTATCAGGCTGGATGTCTCCTGCAGCCCTGCGACACCTGTCAATCTTCACGCTGCCTTTTTCTGTATCGATATTAAGCAGAGTTGGAAGCCAGGTCTCGAAGAATTTAACAGGTTGTGTGCCCTCTGTCCCCTCTTTCAAACCCATAATACAAACGCTTTCACGTCGGCTTTGATTGTCGGCATCTTCCGCCCGCTGTTGTAGAGTCGTCACTGTTTTTTCCAGCTTTTTCAGTCTGATTTCTGTTGTTGATGTGTTTTCCTCGGCCGCTGAGATGCGGGATTCCGCCTCTGTAATGCGTTTGGTATTGTCTGACAGTCGGCTATTAAAGCCCTCAAGTATTGCAGTCAGGGCAGTAAGCTTTAGGTCCATCAGGGCACTTAACTTTTCAGTCACATCGCGAACCACACGGGCAGCGATGTTTTCCCATTGACTTTCCTCGTCGCGGCCACCCGCAGCGCCAGGTTCAAGTTCAACTTCGGCGTCATCCTGTTTGTTTGTCGCTGAGCGAGTTTCAATTGTGGCGCGTCCTTGTCCTTTCTTCTTCTTTTCCTTGTTGGTTGACATTATTAGGGTTACTCCAACTCTACCATGGATTAAAACTTTGTTGACTATAAGTAGTGTTTAAACTACCATTTTCTCGGTGGGGTTTGGGGAGAACAGCAGGAGCGTCTCTCTCACACTGACGTCATCACCGGAACCCGGAGAACTTCAAAGTAAAATGACTGTCTGGTATACTGGAAACATAGTTATCTTATATGAATGCAACGACAACAACCACGAACACATTATAATCGCCTGATTATAACAACACTTTTTATTAATGTCCCACTCAATGTCTCTTGTCCAGCCCACAGTCCACGACTCAGCCTGCCAGTCTTCCATCTTGTCATGCGCTTTCCTGATGCACCCATCCCAGTACTTACCTGGCTCGAACCTGCTTAGCTTCCGAGATCGGACGAGACCGGGCATGTCCAGATTGTTATGGCCGTAAGCCAACCCTCCGTCTTCATCCTCCACCTCCGGGAACCCCCTGCGATGTCCATTAGTCTGTCCAGCGTCCTCCAACACTGTCTCCGCATGGCACAATGCAACCTCCAACAGGAAAGTTTCAATTAGAATTTCCCACAATATCTAAATTTGGTTCTTAACCAACACCCATGACAGACAATATTGACCAGCATCTTCCCCAATTTACTATACCAATACCAACAGTAGTTTTATTAAACCCCAAATGTCCACCCATTTGACAGTTGCAAAACCCAGACTAGTGCTTTGTCTATATGCCCAGGCTATTGTCCTAATGACTTACCCATGGCACAGAGTCCTCTGGATGTATAACTAATAACTCTCAACACACTCACAGCATATGTTTATTTACTCAGTGTCACAGGGCTCCCAATTATCTTGGCATGATGATAATGGGAATTATGTTTGATTCTGGACTACATTCCTTGTGGGTGATTCATTTTTTTAAATAGCTATATTAGATTATACAATGCATTGAAAGAAGAATGATGAAACAGAACTCTTTAAATTGTAGATTCCCCTGAACCCATCCCAAATACATGAATTTCACAACTGGCAGATAATGTATATGCAGAAATCAGTGGATACTGCCATTAGAGGCTTTACATATATTATGCACACATCGGATGTAATTTCCTTCATATTGCCCCTGTAACTGAGGGGTACAATTCCCTGACTGTATTGATAAGTATGGTATCATTAAACCACTACCGCTTTATGTACTTTAATTACTGGCCATACAGTACATGATATATAAATATGATGAACACTTCCCACAATGAATCGGTTCCACACAAAGGTGTAATCAAGTATTTATTGCAGCAAAAGGTACATAATATACTTCTCTGTATTTTACTTTGGATGCGCTTATAAGGCAAAGGAATGTGCGTAGGCAAATCAATAATGAATGTCCATTCTCTGGTTACGCAGGAGGTAATTATACAACCTGAATCTTAGGGAATTATATCTATGGTACACTAGTAATATATAGCGGGAGATACTGGAAGGGTCCCCCCGGTTGTAAGCCAGCAGGGGTAGAGGATCTGTCGGTAGTAGAGAGTCTGGTCAACGATGACTAAGGAGACTCCAAGTACAGGAGACGGTGCAATAGTCTCTTGATCCACAGACGAATACAGCTGTTCTCCGTAGACTGTAGCTCCACAGTGAAGAAAGCTAGCCGGCCTCAGGCTCTCTGAGGCGCAGACTCGACTTGGCTCCTCACAGGGTAAATCCCACACGTGTAGGCGTCGGCGATTCTCCGCTCCATAAATCACAGGACCAAAACAAATATAATCCAGCCGCAAAGGGCTATGTAGTCGTCGGGTAGATTAATCCAGTGTACATGTCCACACGGTTCTCGTCTAGGTCTCCTCGGGTGAAAGCGCCATGAAAGCAGCCCAGCCTGGATAAGCACTCTAGCTGATACGAAGAAGCGTTGGTGATGCTGGTCACTGTAGAACTTTAGCCGCACGATACACTATACACAAATAGACTATTACTGACTTAATAGAAATATGTCGCACTCGACGGTATAGCGCCAAACTCTGACAATTCAGTTATTAATTCGCACGCGGTCTCAATGCTCTATTTGGGGCCAAACAGGCCATACTTCACCGCACGTTGTATCGTGGGTGAGGCTTCAACTTATTGGGTAACTCTACTTCTGTATTCACCTGCGCCATATTTATATGCACGGCGAACAATCTAGTGCCAACCTCATTTCTGTCTCGTATCCCTGGGCAAGGCCGGGCATGTACAGACATGTCTTGACGGTGACTTTGAACCTGACTCCGGAGGCATGGCTCTGGCGCCTGTGGACCGCTGTCCAATAGGAGAATGAAATACCATGGTCTGCACTAGGCTAAAGGGATATTCCGTGTATATGTACAAGGAATATACAAGGGATATCAAACGATATACAAATACTATGCAATATATATCAATCAATAAATATATATATTCGGTTTAATCTGATCCTTTGTAACAGCCGCCTCCTAATTAGTCCCACCTAATTAGCTAAGCAGAGACAGATTAACCGCACTGTCCACTACTCAATGTCTGTTGTGAGGGGTCGGGCAGTTCACAAAGTCATGGGGTCATGGTCGTCATCGATAGTATCGGGGAGCCTTGGCAGTTCTATTAGCCTCGCCACGGGTCGGGTGTAGATCCGTCCTTGGACGAGCACTTCGGCTGCTCTGACCTTTCCGTCGGCATCGGTGATCACTTTGCTTACGCGGCCAGCCGGCCACATAGCTCGGGGTAGTGACTGGTCGATAATCATGACGACTGTTCCTTCTGTCAAATTGTCTCTCTCTTTCACCCATTTCTGGCGGGTCTGTAGAGACGGTAGATAGTGGAGTAGGAAGCTGTTCCAAAACTTGTCAGCCAATACTTGACTGTACCTCCCCATTCTTCGGCCGTTCGCTTCTTCAGGCCTGTACATTGTCTGTGGTAGCGCGGGGTCCAGCCGCCCCATCAAGAGTGTGTTGGGGGTGACTGGGTCGACATCTGCTACATCACTTGAGACGTAACCGAGGGGCTTTGAGTTCAATACTCCCTCGATCTCCGTGAGGACTGTCATTAGGACTTCTTCCGCCACGGTCTGGGCCCCAAGCACGGCGTACAGGGCTGTCTTTATTGAACGTACTTCTCGTTCCCAAGTTCCACCGAAGTGAGGTGCGTTCGGGGGATTAAACTGGAAGTCAATCTGGGATGGAGCGAGGTGGGTCTTAAGTTCTGGGCCCATAGCTTGGAAGCTCTCTCTCAGCTCTCTTTCTCCGCCTTTGAAGTTTGTCCCGTGATCAGACAATAATATAGACGGTTTGCCTTTCCGCGATGTGAATCTTCGGAAGGCCATAAGGAATGAGTCTGTGCTCATGGTTGGAAGGAGTTCTATATGCATCGCTCGGGTGGTCATGCATTTGAATACAATACCCCACCGCTTCTCGGTTCCTCTTCCTTTCTTTATATACAGCGGGCCGAAACAGTCCATACCGGTGGAGTGAAAAGGCTTGTCGCCGAGTCGGAGGCGACAGGGAGGTAGGTCAGCCATCCGGGGTATACTGGGCTGCGCTCGCCACTTACGACAGTCTAGACAGGTTCGCTGGAAGCGCCGCACTGCTTCTCTCCCTTGCAGTATCCAATAACGACGTCTGATCTCCGCGAAGACTCTCTCTGCCCCGGCGTGATGCACATCCTCGTCGTATTTCTTTATGATCAGCTCTGTGACCTTGTGTCGGCTGTTTAAGACTATCGGGTACTTGACGTCATCCGGTAAGTCTGGAGCTCTCCGCAGACGACCACCCACTCTGATGAGACCATGGGCGTCGCTCTCGGGGGCTAGGTGGAGCAGTCTGCTGTCTGATGGGACGGGCTTTGCTCCCTGTAGACAGTCTAGCTCATCGGGGAACGAGTCTCTCTGGGCTCGTTGTAGTAGAAGAAGTTCTGCTTCTTCGTAGTCAGCTGCTGTAATGTCAGTAGTGAGCTGAACCTCTGGGTGGTGCCACAGGAATGTCTTTAGCTGCGCACTCTCTAGGGTGAGGCAATCGTCTATGTCGGGGTCTGTGGAGACGAGTGTGTTCAATCCACAGAACATAGATTTCTTGTTTTCGGCCTCCTCTTTACTCGCTTCCCGTGGGGTGGGTGTAGGCCACTCTTCTTCCGGGAGCTTGAGGAACTCTGGCCCGTCACTGTATAGGTTGTGACGGGTGAGGTCATCCAGGGACATTCCCCGGGTGATGACGTCAGCTGGGTTGTGTTTTGTGTCCACATACCTCCAGCTTGCTACTTCTGTTAAATCTTGAATCTCTGTGACTCTGACTCCCACGAAGACCTTGTATCTGCACGAATCAGACCGGATCCATGTGAGTACTGTCGTGGAGTCTGACCACAAGATTGTTCTTTGCACCGGAATGGTGAGTTCACGTTGGATTAACGTGGCGAGTTGCGCTCCTGCTAGGGCTGCGCAGAGCTCTAGACGTGGGATAGATTGTTGCTTTCGTGGGGCTATTCTTGAGCGAGCCAGGATGAAAGCAGTATGTATTTCTCCTCCCTCCTCTCGGGCACGCAAGTAGGCCACCGAACCGTAGGCTACTTCGGAGGCGTCGCTGAAGACGTGCAGGTCCATCTGGCACGTCTCCGGCCTCACTGTGGGTGGGAAGTAGCTGCGGCGTATGTTGACACCTGGGAGTGAGCTGAGTTCCGTCTCCCACTCTCTCCATGTGGATGCAAGGTGTTCGGGTATGGGGTCGTCCCAGCCCTGGTCCTTGTCCCATAACGCTCTTACAATCATCTTTGCCCTGGTGGTGTAAGGTAGAATACATCCCAACGGGTCATATTGTCTGGCGAGTGTTCTGTATACACTCCGTCTGGTGGACGGTAGTGCAGTCGGCCTTCCCTGCTCCTTGTCAGGGGTGTGTGTTTATAATGGAGCGAGTCTGTTTTGAAGCGCCAGACTAGTCCTAATGTCATTTCTTGGGCTTCTCCTGGGATGGTCGCCATCCAGGTCTCGCTGCTTGCTGCCTTGTCCTCGGGGGAGAGGCTGCGCAATACTTGCGGGTCGCTGCTGGCCCACTGCCTGAGATCAAAGCCGCCTTTGATCAGGGAGGCGCGGAGCTTGAGTAGAAGGGCCTCGGCTTCTTCTGGCGTCGAGACGCTTTGCAGACAGTTGTCCACGTAGAAACTATTTCCTACACTTTGTCGGACCTCTTCATCAGCTGCTGGGTCCTCTGCGACGTGTTTTTGCAGTGCAAACGTAGCACAGCATGGGCTGCATGTGGTTCCGAAAGGGAGGACTTCCCATTGATAGATGGCTGGTTGCTCATCCCCGATCCTCTCTCTCCATAGGAACCGCAGCAGGGGCTTGTCCTCCTCCACTAGTCTCACCTGCAGGAACATCCCTTTGATGTCGCCGCTGCTGGCCACCTTGTCTTGGCGGAAACGTAGTAACACGCCTAGTAGAGAGGGGCCGAGTGTTGGGCCGGGCAAGAGCTCTTTATTCAGATTTTGTGATCCGATCTGGTAGCTGCAGTTGAACACAATACGATCCTTGCCGTTGTGGTGGACTTTGTGGTGCGGCACGTACCATGATTCGGTCGTCTGATCGGCCTCTTTAATGTCAATTTTCTTTATGTGTCCCGCTGTGATTAGCTTGTTAATCTCAGCGCGGTACACCGTCTCTTGAGCGGGGTCTCTGGCTAGGCGCCGCTCTGTGTTCAATAGATACCGCTCCGTCGCTTCTTTTGGGGCGTGGAAGGTAGGCATACCCTCTCGCCTCAGGAGTGGAGTTGCATATCTCATCACTCCGTTGACTTTGACTCTCTTTGTCCCCTGCTCGAGGAGGGCTATAGCGTAAATGTCTTCCTTGGAACGAATGTCTTTCTTTTCGTTCTTAAAGGGCATTGTCTCTAGTGTCCATAGCCTCTCGACATGCTGTAGGAGGGTGGTGTCTTCTTCTGTCACTCTGGAGTGGAGGCAGTTAGTGGCTGCTGTTCGGTTAAGAGACTTAGCGAGGGGGCCTTGTAATGTCCATCCTAGGCGGGTCTCGACTGCTGCAGGACAGCCTCTGGGCCCTGTGTGGACCCGGTCAATCGGGACGATGAGGTCTGCATGGTCGGAGCCTATCAGCAGGGTCGGGGTGGCACCGTCTATGAGCGGTATAGGTAGTTGACGCAGGTGCACATATTTATCCATCAGCTTGGCGATGGGGTAGGTGTACTGCGACAGGCCTATTTCTTGGCTGGTGAAAGCGTTAGTAATCCTATACCGTCTCTCTGGCTGCCCGTTTGCTGCGATAGTGAAGGAGACATTCTCGCCCTTTATCGTCTTTAGATCTCTTCTTATTGTCCGAATCGTCATCTGGTTTTCACTCCCCCGCAGCCCCAGCTGGGCCGCAGCGGACGCGAGGAGAAGGGTCTTCTCTGACCCGTCGTCAAGGACGGCGTAAGTGTCCATGACCTTATCTTGGTAACTCAGTGTTACGCGGACCACCTTTAAGAGCACCCGGGCGCCCCCGCTGCTGGCGGGGTCAATGTACATAACACTTGCCTTTGTGCTGCTTGAGGGTGCAGGCTTTCTTCTGTTACTGTCGTGTAGGACATCTAGGTGGGCTCCGTCACACCGACTACACCTCTTCTTTAAGCGGCAATCGGCTGCCATGTGACTGCGCGCACATCGGTAACAGCGTCGGTTGGACTTTATCCATTGACTCACCTCGTCAGCGGTCATCTTCTTGAACGTGTCACATTGTGACAACCAGTGTTCCTTTTCGCAGTACGGGCACACCATCTTCCACTTCTCTTTCATTGAGGGGGTACTGTGGTTCTTGCTGCTCGGTACTGATTCTGATTGGTGCATGACGGTCACCAATCTTCTGCCATCGTTTGCTCTCCTAGGTCCCTCTCTGGAGCTTGGGGTGCTCCGCATGAACGTATCCAACCGTAGGCTGTTGACTTCTCTCGCCAGGAAGTCGGCTAGGTCTAGGAGGGATGGTTCGGGACCGTTAGGATCACGGTGGTCTCTTTGCCGCCTGAAGCGCTCTTGTCGGGCGGGCGGAAGCTTCTCTAAGATCCTCTCGACATTAGAGTTCGCGTACAGTTCGTGCATACCCTTTTCTCTTTGCGCCCCCAGCATCCCTACCAGGGATTGTACCTTGATAGACAGGTCATCTAGTGAGCGATTGTCTGTGGCTGGGGGTAGGCGGTCAATATGCCTTATCTCTTGTATTACGTAGTCCCATATGCGTCCATATCTTTGGTCGAGTGCTGCTAGAGCCGCTGTGTATGGGGTAGTAGAGGTGGCATAGGCCAGCGCTATATTGTGCGCTCGGGGCACCTTGAGGTGCTTCAGTAGGATAGCATACTTGTACGGTTCATCAGCTACATCGGACATCATTGTCTCTAAGCACATTCGTAGCTCCGTGTACTGTGCTCTGTTCTCGTGGGTGAAGTCCGGAAACGTCGGTGTGCCAATGTATGATGCCATGGATGGCTGGCACATCGGTGAGCGTTGGAAGAGAGGCCTCCTAGGCGAGTCTCCTCTTACGCCTCTTGGTGGGCTGGTACCTGCTGGGTACCATGGCCAGCGTATCCAGGTGCTGTTCCTCGGGGCTGGTCGTGCGTCAAGCTCACCCGTGAATTGAGTCGGGGGTCTGTAGCGCAGAGCCGCGGGGGTAGAGCCTGGGCTGTACTGGACCTCCTGGTCCTGTAGAGTACTGTGCTGCTGTCGGGCTTGACTCTCCTCCTCTCCCTCTTCTTCTTCCTCTGGCAGGTCCTCTAGATTCTGTAGTCGTCTATTTAGCCTCTCCGCGGTGTAGACCGTTTCTTCCTTGTAGCTGGGTCTCACTTGGACCGGTCGGGGAAGGGGTTCGGAGGGGGGTATAGGCTCTCTCTGGTGGTCGGGCTCAGGGTCGCTTGATCGGGTAGGGGAGGGTGCCCTTGACCCTTGTCTTGACGAGGCCCTGGAACCCCGTGCGGAGGGAGGGGGTGTTGCCCTGGTGATCAGCTGCTCCATTATCTGCGCTTGTAATCGGTCGCGCTCGGCTTCGCGCTTGGTGAGAGCGAGGTCGCGCTCTGCTTCTCTTTGGGCACCGGCAGCGGCGCGCTGGGCTTCGGCGGCGGCGCGCTGGGCTTCGGCCCGGTCCCTTACCATATTCTCTTCCGTCTGAAGGCGTCTAATCTCTAGACGTATACGATCTTCGTCGCTCCGTTGCTGCGCTTGAAGGCGTTCTCTTTCCATGGAAGAATGTTCGCGCTCACTAAGCGTCTGTGCTTGGAGTCGATCGCGCTCTGTTGAGGCTGCTAGGCTGGCGAGGAATGCCTGTGCCAGCATCTTGTCCGCCTCGCTGGGGGAAGACGCGGGTTGAGGTGATCCGCTCCTGGCAGTACTCGTTGGAGATCTGTTCTCCTGTGGCGAGTCCTGGAGATCCATCTCCGGGGTGCTCTCCTCTTCTTGTAGCGGGTAGAGTTCCATCCCTGGAGGGCTGTCTTTATCCTGGAGCTCTCCGGGGACTACTTCTTCGGTCTTGGCGGGGGGTAAAGTCATGTCGGGTCCCTCCTGGTCCCTACCGTGAGCTTGGTCAGTTACGTTAGAACCCACTAGGGCCTCTATTGGCGGGGTAGCCTGGTTGATAGGGTCGGACATAATTTTACTATCTACTTTTTCCACGTTTACCGTCTGTAGAAAGCTAGGTAGTATATTGGCAACGTAATCCTCTAAGTACTGAGGTGTCTGCCGTCTACGCTGCGGGCGATCTACTTTAGGAGAACCGTTTTGTGGAGTGTTCATCATAGGCCATGTCAATATTAATACCACTATATTAATATTAGGCTAGTTACCCTCCGGCTCGAAGGACCAATTGTAACTGAGGGGTACAATTCCCTGACTGTATTGATAAGTATGGTATCATTAAACCACTACCGCTTTATGTACTTTAATTACTGGCCATACAGTACATGATATATAAATATGATGAACACTTCCCACAATGAATCGGTTCCACACAAAGGTGTAATCAAGTATTTATTGCAGCAAAAGGTACATAATATACTTCTCTGTATTTTACTTTGGATGCGCTTATAAGGCAAAGGAATGTGCGTAGGCAAATCAATAATGAATGTCCATTCTCTGGTTACGCAGGAGGTAATTATACAACCTGAATCTTAGGGAATTATATCTATGGTACACTAGTAATATATAGCGGGAGATACTGGAAGGGTCCCCCCGGTTGTAAGCCAGCAGGGGTAGAGGATCTGTCGGTAGTAGAGAGTCTGGTCAACGATGACTAAGGAGACTCCAAGTACAGGAGACGGTGCAATAGTCTCTTGATCCACAGACGAATACAGCTGTTCTCCGTAGACTGTAGCTCCACAGTGAAGAAAGCTAGCCGGCCTCAGGCTCTCTGAGGCGCAGACTCGACTTGGCTCCTCACAGGGTAAATCCCACACGTGTAGGCGTCGGCGATTCTCCGCTCCATAAATCACAGGACCAAAACAAATATAATCCAGCCGCAAAGGGCTATGTAGTCATCGGGTAGATTAATCCAGTGTACATGTCCACACGGTTCTCGTCTAGGTCTCCTCGGGTGAAAGCGCCATGAAAGCAGCCCAGCCTGGATAAGCACTCTAGCTGATACGAGGAAGCGTTGGTGATGCTGGTCACTGTAGAACTTTAGCCGCACGATACACTATACACAAATAGACTATTACTGACTTAATAGAAATATGTCGCACTCGACGGTATAGCGCCAAACTCTGACAATTCAGTTATTAATTCGCACGCAGTCTCAATGCTCTATTTGGGGCCAAACAGGCCATACTTCACCGCACGTTGTATCGTGGGAGAGGCTTCAACTTATTGGGTAACTCTACTTCTGTATTCACCTGCGCCATATTTATATGCACGGCGAACAATCTAGTGCCAACCTCATTTCTGTTTCGTATCCCTGGGCAAGGCCGGGCATGTACAGACATGTCTTGACGGTGACTTTGAACCTGACTCCGGAGGCATGGCTCTGGCGCCTGTGGACCGCTGTCCAATAGGAGAATGAAATACCATGGTCTGCACTAGGCTAAAGGGATATTCCGTGTATATGTACAAGGAATATACAAGGGATATCAAACGATATACAAATACTATGCAATATATATATCAATCAATAAATATATATATTCGGTTTAATCTGATCCTTTGTAACAGCCCCCACAGTACCTGCTAACATCTGCACACTTCCCCATATTGACTCCATCATATTCCTACTTCCTTGGTGAATTCATCAGAGCCGTCATGGCCATCCTCATTGTACATCAGTCCTCAGACTGGAGTACCACAAGGCTGTGTCTTCTGCTGCTTATTCGTGTATATTAATGACTTAATTAGTCACCAGGACCATTGCGAAATGATCAATTTGTGGATAGTGTGGCCCTGATTGGCCCTCTTACTCGAGGATGAAGACCAGTTATAGAGCTGTGATTGACCACTTTTTAACTGATGCTCTGAAAACTCATTGATTTCTAATACCAAAAATATGGTCATTTCATCCTTGCACCATGCAGTATCACATTTTATGATATTCATATTTATTATGCATATGTCTTGTTTGCCTTTGCTGGTTTGTTCATATATGCCTTCTAGGCTTTTGTTGCTCTTTTTGTGCAAAGCAACTCCCCTCGAGGGACAAATACATTTACATCTCATCATTTACATGCATAGTGATATGTTCATGTGGTGAAAATGCTGGCAAGGTTGCCCTAAATGGGTTGGCACAAGTGTTATTGCATTGCACTTAGCTTCAAGGTGCTGGCCTCTGTGTCACCGGCAGACTCAAACTTCTGTCCAGCACATTTCCCCCTGCGATCCCTCAGAACCTCCACAGTCTCTGTCTCCTCCCTTCTGCTTGTCTTGCTCCGTCTTCCTGACACAGAACAAATTATGCTTATACCATTGGCTTGCACCCCACAGGGTAATTTTGTTGACCAATAACTCTTATTAACAACAACTGCCCTTGTCTCTGTCTTGAACGTCCGTTGGCGCTCCAGGCGATGCTGAGGCGTGGTTCCTCCGGCCTGGACTGTCATCAGAGCAGGTTGCATCCCTGGCCTTCATACTTTTTATGTCACTCACTCCTTCAAAAGGTTGACAGAATGACACTCATCAAGAATCAATCAAGAATCAAGAGGTTTTGTCCTAGTGACTCATTCTGCGCTTGTTTTGCAATTGCTCATGCAAAGGTTCTTTGCAGCGTGGACCTTAAGCTGCGATGCTGGCATTTGCATGGCCTGTTCACCGCTGTGTTAAATTGGCATTTTTGTTAGTTTGCTGGGATAGCTTATAGCAAGTAGTAAGCATTTACAGGTTAGTTTCTTTGTTTGCACCGTTTTTTTGCTTGGTCCTAGCATGACCATTTCCTAATTATTACTAATTCTTACAGGGTACCCCTCTTGCACAGTGTTTCAGCACTGTAAAACCTGTGAAGTAAAACATGGTTAATAATTTACAGATACCAGAATAATCTCTGTTTTCTCCACAGCCCATCAACTCATTGGGAGAAAACAATTAACTTATCATCGCCCATTCATTCCGTTTGTCACCTAGTCAGTCAAATACACTTTTGTCAGTCTATTAATTATTGCCTGTCACACTCCTGGTTCTCTCCTCTTTACCTGAAATAGATATAAACAGTAGTTAATCAAGTGTTCCATATTCCTTCAGCCTCACCTACTGTATATTCATAACATTATTATATCAATTCACATTCTCCCCCCCCCACAAAATGACCACATCAATAGGTCAAATTGTGTAATGTGAAAAGTCTCTCTGACGCTTCCAATTAACACGTCACCATTGCCTTTTCGATGTGATCGGTACCGATCACCCTGCAATTTGGAAATCGACATCATATAAAGGTCCAGTGATGCCAGTAACCAGTTACTAAGTAACTAGTTACTCTAATCTGATAATTTTTTCAGTAAATAGCAATCTAACTCACTTACTTTTTACACAGTTACTTTTCCAAGTGGCTGTGCATTACTATTTAGTTACTATCTCATAATGCTGATGATAAGAGAGCCAGGGGTACAGTCAGCTAGACCCGAGATGGGACGTGCGCTCGCGCACGCACACAGCCACATGTTTACATTTATAGCTGATTTTAGAATGGCTTCAGCATGAAGCCAAATCAACTATCCAGTTCGTTTTATAGTGTAATTTGGCTACTTGAGAGAGAGCGAGAGTGAGAGAGAGATTCATGTTACGCGCGACTGGCGGAGTACACACTGAGTCCGTTGAAAACAACTGTTGTCATTCTTATGTTGTGGCAGCAGCAGGGGGGACGACGATGACTTCGTAACCTAGTTACTTTCAAAGCAACTAAGTTACTTTGATAATCAAGTAATCAGTAAAGTACTGTAACTAGGTTACTCTTTAAAGGAGTAATCAGTAATCAGATTATTTTTACAAGTAATCTGTGGCATCACTGTAAAGGACTATACTTTCCAAATAGTGCATCGATGTTGACCTACGAACAGGACTTCTTGTACAGAATCTCCCTTCTAATAATAAGAATACCTTGAAGACTCCCACCAGGAGCACTCATTCAAGGGTTTTACGCACCTCACCCTGTGCTACGCATCTGTCAACAAGTTTTCAATCAGTCAACCAATCAATCATTCGTGAGCCAAGTTTCTGCCAGTTAGTCAGAGGGGGGGGTTCCAAATCTGGTCAATGGGCCAATCCCACGTTGCACTTTGGTTCTGCAAAACGGTAACTATTTCATTTGTTTCCTATGATAACTGATAACTGTTTGTGTTTGTGTACTTCCAAAATGATCCATTATAAGATGATTCATCGTTAAGTGCATGTTAGTTCGGTGTGTCTCTGTGTCACTTATAACTGCGTTTTACACAATGCATCGCAATCTCTGCATTTCAAACTAGGTCATAGACCTTCTGTAAACACGAGTGGACCGCGGAAAGGAAACCACAAATATAATTCCCCATATTTAACCTATTAAACCATACCATACCTCCTTTAGTGATTCCATAGTATAAGGGCCTAACTTGATTAAACAAAACAATAAATCTATAAAGCCCTGAGGAGGCTGAAACCGGCTAGAACATACGTTGACGCGTCTGTGGCTCGTGAAGGCTACTCGTCTGATCCAAAAATAGAATTGTCCTTTAATGTTTCTTTAAATATATATTATTAAATAATCTCATTTATCCATGTCAACACAGTTCCTCCAAACCCCTGATTACTGTAAGGCTTGGTATTCTTGGTATTTTTTAATACAAATATATATAGACTACTTTAGCTGTAAATGCTTGAAGATCCTCTATTATTTATCGACTTATGGTGATCCGTGCCAAAACTATTTCCATTTTTCAATACACAATCACGAGGGAAAATACACGTTAGACAATCATTATTCTGAAATACACAGTCATGCTATACAAGTATTATTTCAGGATCAGACGTCTTTTTCTGTACGTGATATTCTTAACAATTCTAACAATGTACAGACAGCGTCAGTGTCCGAATGTGTGTACTAGAGAGAGAGAGAGAGAGAGAGAGAGAGAGAGAGAGAGAGAGAGAGAGAGAGAGAGAGAGAGAGAGAGAGAGAGAGAAAAGTTACCACCCGGCCTCTGTGCTCCCCACTGGGGTGCTGGCCTCCACCCGTCGTTCGGGTCTCCCATAATCGGAGCCCGGACGATATGGTTGCCTACACTCAAATTGTCTGTGACCCGTCCCTCCGCAGTTCCAGCATGGTGGTCCAGGCTGCCTATAACTCGTGTGTTGCCTGGGAGCCTGGGCCTGTAGCCTTTTCCTTTCTGGCTGCAACTGTTGCTGAGTTAATTTGCTCGCTTCATTCCTGTCCTGATAACTGACCTTCTGCTCTTGAGCCCTGTGCTTCTCAACGCTATGCGTCACATGTGCACAGAACAGAGCATAAGTCATGTCTAGCAAACCTACTGCATCTTCCAGTTTGTTCCTAACCGCTCCCGGAAGCCCTCTCATCACACTTTCTCTGAACATCGCTCTCTGCAACGGGTCATCTTCTGGGTTGTGCCCTAACTCGCATCTCCACTCCTTCAGTATTTTGTTCACATATGCACCTGGCCCTTCTGTCGGCAGTATAGGGTTCCCTGCCAGTTTTGCCGGATTGATACGTGCTGGGAATTGGTTTCTGAGTTTGTACCACAATGCTGCTCTTTGTGCATTGAATATGTCTCCATCATGGGCCTGCGTGCCGCATGCTACCCGCATTGATGTCTCAGCCATAATCTCATGGCAAGCACCTACTCCTAACAAACGTGTCAACAGGGACTTGACGTCGCCCACTGATAGTAAGAAAGGTGACGTAATTTCCTCAAACTGCATGATCCACCTGGAAGCTCCTTCTGTGAGGTCTGGTAATCTTGCTATCAGCCCGTCTACGTCCAAAGCTCACCATGGAATGTGAAAGATGTCGTTTCCTTTGACCAGCAGGGGAAACTGGCCTATGCCTGTCATACTTCCCTGCACGGCTGCGGGGGTGAAAGTCAAGGTCCCTGTAACATTTCCTTTCTCCTGCTGCCTACACTCAATCTCCTCCTCCTCATCCTGCAAAGTCTTACTGTGGCCGCATGCCCTGTGTTTCCCTGACGTTTGCTGGGACACATTCAGTCTGCTCCCTTCCTCTCTGTCCTTAGTTGCTTCCCCTCGCTCCTCTTCCTGTCTGTCAAGGTTCTCTATCTCTTCTTCCTCTGCAGTGAACTTCTTACGTGTGGCATTGTTGTATGCTGTGGGTATCTTTGGATAGAGGGGGTGGGCGCTCAGCTTGGGGTATGTTATGCCTGATCTAAGGGAGGTTCCTGGGTCTGTTTCCTCACAGTCACCTCTTATCTCCAGTCTGCCCACAGGTAGCTGTGTGATATAAGGTGGAGGTGCTGTCTTCCCTACATCCTTCTCTCTCTGATTGTTTGCCAAAACTCTCTGCCTGTATGCCTTTCCCTTGTCTGTGAATAGCTTCAATATTCCCAACTCCTCTGACCTCTTCTTTAGTCTCGCTTTGCTTGTCTGGCCTGCTTTATGGTTACGAATAATAACCTTTATTTCATCGCACAGGCAAAGGTCAAACGTGCCTCCGGGAGGCCATCTTGTCCCAGAGTTCTTTGTGCGTTTCTGCCAGCGGACACCTATTGAGAGAATTAGATCTTTCAACAACGGGTTCAATTCTGTCAGTATGTCCTCTGCTGTGAACTTAGCCGCCATCTTGTTTATTTCAGCTGGTGGTCCGGCCCTATTTATCTCAAACAGTTATGACAAGTTTGTGTGTGTGTGTTGTCAGTGTATCTGTGTGTGTGTGGTTGTGTGTGTGTCTACTATATCTGTGTGTGGGTGTGTACGTGTAGTTCTGCTGTGTGTGTGTCTAGTTATCCGTGTGTGTGTTGTCAATGTATGGTGCATACTTGTGTGTGTCTGTGTTGTATTAGTTAGTTATTTGTGTGTGTGTTGCATCTGTGTGTGTGTGGTTGTATGTGTGTAATGTATCTGTGTGTGTATTGTATCTGTGTATGTGTTAGTTAGTTATCTGTGTGAGTGTCTGTGTATTCAATGTATGTGTATGTGTATGTGTGTGTTGTCTATATATGTGTATGTGCTTGCTATATTTGTGTGTGTTTGTGTGCATGTGTGTGGACATGTGTGTGTTGTATTAGTTCAGCCACCAGGTCGCCAGATAAAAAAAAATCAATGTTTTAATGCAGTCAGGCCACTGAACTTGGAATCAGGCCAATAGTTAGATAACCTAGGTGGGGAACAACCAGGAGATCACTGCAACCCACACAAGTTGGAGAACTGTTTCTGTTATGGTTTGTAACCGACCCCAAACGCAACGGCACAGAGAGAGTTGTTTCCGAGTTAGCCAAAAACAAGGGCGTGTTTATTCTCAGAGTCACAAGATTGAATTAGGTGGAAAACAGAACAAACGGGGAATCTGGCATGTGAAGAATGTCTTGCGGCTCTGCAGATTCTCCCAGACGGTGTTGGTGAGGAATTTGCTTGTGACGTCTGAGCCGCTCTGCAGATCCCCCCAGCATACACTCCAGATGGAACACGGAGGGAGAGAGAGAATCCCAGTTAGCTCAGCGCACAACAGATAACAGAGAGGTGACTGATCCAAATTAATATCCAAGTGACTTGATCTTCGGTGTGATACACACAGTTAGCAGAGTCCAGAGAAAAAACAATACGGTAATCCAAAGAGTAAATCCAACAACAAAAAATAGGTGAGAACAGTATAACAAAAACGGGATCTCTTCAGTGTTTCACAAACACACAAAAAACTGGTGATCCAAAAAGACTGTTTCAAAAACTCACCAAAGCGCAACGCGAAAAGCGGGCAGATAAACGAGGCGTAGCTTCGTACGGGGAATCAGGTTCTCCAAGGGATACTTCACGAGAGTCCTGGAGAGCAACAGACAGCGAACGGGAAAGAAAGGCAGATGCAGGGAATATTCAAAAACACGGGCATCTTCCCGACCAGAACGCTGCCGACGGGCAACGCAGCAAAACAGGGGTCCAAGGGGAATGGGGTGAGAACACGGCATCCTCCCATGGAACGATAGAGAGCGATGACGAGTCTCACCCCAGGAACGAGGTCCATGAAGAGGGAGTATACAAAACGATCCAACCTCGATATTAGGGGAATCAGAGTATATAAAGCCTCTTGGGGCGCTGATTAGAACACACATCAGGTGCGTGATGGTAATTGATACTTGACTTAGAAGTGTGCGTTCGGCCACGAACCAATCATCACAGAATCCTCACAGTACCTTAAAGGAACAGAGCGTGGCGGGGAATGCAATTAATCAACAAAGTACTTTAAAGGAACGGAGCGAGTGGGTGGGGAGCGGACAAAACCTCACAGTACCCCCCCCTCCACGGGAGCCACCCGGCGACCCACTCGGCCCCGGCCTGCCCGGACGGGACCGAAGGAAGCCGGCGATCAGGGGCACTGGAGAGGGGGACAAAGACAGAGGCCCGGAGAGGGGCACCGGAGACGGGGACCCGACAGCGGAGGCCGGGCACGGGAACAGGGGCCCGACGGCGGGGGCCGGGCACGGAGACAGGGACCCGACAGCGGAGGCCGGGCACGGAGGCAGGGGCCAGACGGCGGAGGCCTGTCACGGGGACAGGGGCCCGACGGCGGAGGCCTGGTACGGAGACAGGGGCCAGACGGCGGAGGCCTGGTACGGAGACAGGGGCCGGCGAGGGAGGCCGGAGAGGGCGTGGAGGCCGGGCCGGGCGTAGAAGCTGGACCGGGCCAGGCGAGGGAGCCGGACCAGGCGATGAGGCAGGGCTAGCTGCCTGGGCACAAGCTAGCTGAAAGGGCAGTCCTAGCTGTGGGGAACTGACCTTGCTAGCTGAAGGGGCAGTCCTAGCAGTGGGGAGACCGACCTTGCTAGCTGAAGGGGCAGTCCTAGCAGTGGGGAAACTGACCTTGCTAGCTGAAGGGGCAGTCCTAGCAGTGGGGAAGCTACACACAAAGTGGAGGCCATGCTAGCTGGGGAAGCTACACGTAAAGTGGGGCTAGCAGAGGGACTGGGTTAGCTGCCTGGGCATGGCTAGCTACAGGGCCTATGCTAGCTGCAAGGGCTGCATTAACATAGAGGCTGTGCTAGCAGCCGGGGCAAAGCTAGCAGACTGGGGCCATGCTGGTAGTAGAGGCCTGGCAAGCTGCAGGGGCTCTCTCTGTGTCGGCTGGGGTCGTGTTGGTTGGATCGTAATGTTATGGTTTGTAACCGACCCCAAACGCAACGGCACAGAGAGAGTTGTTTCCGAGTTAGCCAAAAACAAGGGCGTGTTTATTCTCAGAGTCACAAGATTGAATTAGGTGGAAAACAGAACAAACGGGGAATCTGGCATGTGAAGAATGTCTTGCGGCTCTGCAGATTCTCCCAGACGGTGTTGGTGAGGAATTTGCTTGTGACGTCTGAGCCGCTCTGCAGATCCCCCCAGCATACACTCCAGATGGAACACGGAGGGAGAGAGAGAATCCCAGTTAGCTCAGCGCACAACAGATAACAGAGAGGTGACTGATCCAAATTAATATCCAAGTGACTTGATCTTCGGTGTGATACACACAGTTAGCAGAGTCCAGAGAAAAAAACAATACGGTAATCCAAAGAGTAAATCCAACAACAAAAAATAGGTGAGAACAGTATAACAAAAACGGGATCTCTTCGGTGTTTCACAAACACACAAAAAACTGGTGATCCAAAAAGACTGTTTCAAAAACTCACCAAAGCGCAACGCGAAAAGCGGGCAGATAAACGAGGCGTAGCTTCGTACGGGGAATCAGGTTCTCCAAGGGATACTTCACGAGAGTCCTGGAGAGCAACAGACAGCGAACGGGAAAGAAAGGCAGATGCAGGGAATATTCAAAAACACGGGCATCTTCCCGACCAGAACGCTGCCGACTGGCAACGCAGCAAAACAGGGGGTCCAAGGGGAATGGGGTGAGAACACGGCATCCTCCCGTGGAACGATAGAGAGCGATGACGAGTCTCACCCCAGGAACGAGGTCCATGAAGAGGGAGTATACAAAACGATCCAACCTCGATATTAGGGGAATCAGAGTATATAAAGCCTCTTGGGGCGCTGATTAGAACACACATCAGGTGCGTGATGGTAATTGATACTTGACTTAGAAGTGTGCGTTCGGCCACGAACCAATCATCACAGAATCCTCACAGTACCTTAAAGGAACGGAGCGTGGCGGGGAATGCAATTAATCAACAAAGTACTTTAAAGGAACGGAGCGAGTGGGTGGGGAGCGGACAAAACCTCACAGTTTCTCTCTATCTCTCTTGCTCACACACACACACACACACACACACACACACACACACACACACACACACACACACACACACACACACACGCACACACACACAAAGGGAGCCGCATGTGATTGGTGGAGGCGGGACCCTTACAAAAAAACAAAAATCCCATACTCCCTTATTCAATAACAATGCACTCTTAATTGGAAAACGACCTATAAGATTCCCTATATGGGAAGAGCAAGGCATACACTCATTAGGGGATGTTTTTAACAAACAGGGTTTTTGTAGTGATAAAGAAATACGCAAAAATTTGTATCTCACCAAGTCCACATGGCTTTTTCACAAACAGTTAGAGCTTTGTTTGAAATCTCACGGTGTTCCATTAGACAGACCAATTGAACACCACAATTGTATGTATTGAGCTGTACTGTACTGTACCCATTCTGCAATCTGTTAATAAACTTTTCAATCAATCAATCAACAGATACCACAAATTCTTCTACGCAAGAGAGACATCGAGAGGTTTTGTTTCAGAATTTTATCATCAATTACTAACGTCCTCGTATGAAACCCTCCAACTTGACTCTGTCTGGAGGAGGGATATACCAGAACTGGAAAATGACTTTGATTGGCAAGGAGCCTGGGCAAATGTCCGACTTACATCAAGGAACCCGGATCATCAACAAATCAATCTTAACTATATTCACAGGACATACTTGACTCCTATAAGACTGTGCCGAATGGGGCTTAAACAAGATTCCAAATGCACCCAATGTGCAAATGGGGACGAAGGGACATTTATGCATATGTATTGGGACTGCTCACCAGTTAAGGCATTCTGGAAAGATGTGACCCAACAAATATCAAAACTCGTATCTTGGAATATACCTGTACACCCCTCGGTATTACTATTGAATGATGTTTTTGAGTTTGCAGTGAATCCACAGCTAAAGAGATTGGTTTTATCGGGTATCACAGTAGCCAAAAAGCTGATCGCATCACGCTGGTTTCAACCGGAAAAAATGTGCCGTAAAGTTTGGTTTCTTACATATCTCGATGTAATTTACCATGAAATATCTACAGCAAGAATTCTGGGTCTCAATGAATCCAAAATGTCAATGTGGTTAGAAGTGGTGGAGAGAATAAAAGCTAGCTTATAATGGTAGTGTCTGGTTAGGTGCGAGGGATAGTGGAGGTACTTCTCAAGGTGGGGTCCGGGAGGGGGGGGTTCGAGCTGAGCATATGTGTGTAGGGTTTTTTAGATAACAGGTATTAGGGGTATATCTTATATAAGACAACTAACTAAAATGTGATCTCATTGGATGTGCCCTGACAATTAATGCTTGTATATCTTATCGTTTGTTTATATGTTTGTTTAAAAAATAATAAAAAAATTAAATACAAAAAAAAATACAAAAATCCATCAAAATCAGTGTTGTTATATGCTAGCCTGTTTTTTAACAATAATTTGTGATGCCATCACAAACATTTAAAGGGTACAAATAAAAAAAATGCCTACACCAGAATGCAGGAAATGAAGTCTTTGTAACTAAATGTCCTGGTGGGGACCCCCAGACCAGGGGCGTATCTAGACCCAGCACTTCAGTAGGGCACAGAAGGGCACCAAAAACTATGAAAAAAATTTGGCCGGTTTTGGCCGGTTTGTGGGCGAAAATGGGTGGATTTTGTAACTATTTTTTTTTAACTTTATTTCAGTTTTAGGGTTAGGTTAGGTTAGGGTTATGTTATTTAATTATTTTGGGGAGCCAGCCCCCCAAACTCCTGAAATGCATAGAAATCTATGAAATAAATAAAACAATCTGACATTTATATTAAAAAGAGCTAGCCCCCCAAACCCCTAAAATACATATAAATCTATGCATTTTGGAACAGTTACTATATATATAGTCAAGAAAGCATTTAGTCATACTTAAAGTTTAAAGTGCTTTACTTGCATTGAACATTGCATTGAACATTGAACATTGAGGAGACATCATTAGAAAGCACAATGTATGTTTCCATAGTTACGCAGATGACACACAATTGTACATCTCCGCTGAACCAAATGATCACACAGCTATAAACTCCATTTCCGCCTGTCTCTTAGCAATAAACAAATGGATGACGAACAACTTCCTAAAATTAAATGAGGGCAAAACTGAAATCCTACTAGTCGGTCCTATAACAAAAAAATAAATGTTACAGAGCAATATGGGGCAACTTACTCCTTGGATCAAACCCGAAGTTACAAGTAAGTAACCTACACTGGCTTCTGGTAACATTTAGAATTGATTTCAAGGTCCTCCTCCTTATATACAAAGTATAAACATTGCGATCATCTACTACTGGTCTATTGAAGGTTCCAAGCCACAGTCTAAAGAAAATCAGGGATGCAGCCTTTGCTAACTATGCACCAAAGTTATGGAACACACTACCTATGGACATTAGGGAAGCTAGATCTCTTAATATTTTCAGAAATAAGCTAAAAACGTACCTCTTCACCATAGCCTTCTAATACACCCCGCTGTTGATTGTACTGTAGCACTATTTTACTCTGGCCATTCTATTGCATAATTTTACTATCTATACTATTCTATTATTGCACTGTATTATTGGTGTGCAAACCAGTCAACTTACAAAAAAGAGCCTGTTGGAGGATTTCAACAAGATAAATGCAGTGCAAAATATTTCACTATAATATTTCAAAGCGAAGTAAAAAATATTATAATAATTATTTGATCATGTTAAATTATCATTTGATCATGTTAAAAAAGGGGAAATAAAAAACATTTGTTAAAAAAAAATAAAAAAAAATAAAAAAAATCAGTGGGGCACAGATGATCATCAGTAGGGCACGTGCCCTACTGATAGTAGTCTAAGGCCCCGTTTAGACGGAAACGCTAGCAGGTGAATCCACAAAGATATTTTTGCGGATGTGCCTTTCGTTTATACGGAAACGGCGTTTTTACGGGGTGAAACCGCAAAAAAGTGAGACTACCTTCCAGGGTGGAATTCCTAGAAACGCAAAAGCTTTGCGATCTCGTCTAAACTATCAAAACGTATAAATCTGTTAAAACGATGACGAACGGGTTGTCACGGCTCTGGTCGCGCGTACTGCTTACGTCACAGGTAGCAGGTATGCGCCAGTAGCCGAGACGTAAACAAAGCAAGTATGTCTGACTTATATCAACGGAGATCACCTGAAGGCTACATTGGCAGTACTTTTAACCCTTTCACTGCCACACGACAGAAGGTTACCCCTTTACTATCACACAACCGGCTGTGGTGTGGCAGTGAAAGGGTTAAATACACAAGAATCTGTCCCGCGGCGTGAGACCGTGAGTGGACCCACTGTCTGTGAGTGACTCTGCTTTGGTGCAATCACATTCCCCATCCACAGTCTGCGAATCAGAGGCAGAGTAGGGCGGGTCTTCACAGCACGTCATGTGACATATGCGCCAATCGTGTGACAGCGGGTCTCCGTCGTTACAGCGTCGTCTGCACGGAGAATTCCACTCCAAAACGCTCGTCTAAACGTAAAATTAAAAGTGAAACCGCAAGATGACTTTTGCGGTTTCTGTTCACAAAACGCTCGTCTAAACGGGGCCTAAATACGCCCATGCCCCAGACCCCCGCTTAAAAAGTGGCCTGACTGGGGCTATATTTCGCACTATATTTCCTGGCCTGAATGATTTCCCCAGTCCGGCCCTGGTTAAAACCCTCCAATACTTATTAGTGTTTGTGCGTTTGAACGTTTGCATGTTTCAACCATACATTTCCATTTATAAAATTAAAATTAAAATTAAACATTTAAAAAATAATAGTGGGGGTCGCGGCTCTCTGACACTGTTATTTCGGGGGTCATGGCCTGAAAAGTTTGGGAACCCCTGGACTAGAGCATACATTTGAGCCATCAAAGAAATGAAGCAAAAGTGGTTACCTGTGTTGAACTGGTTTATTTTTTTGAAAATAAAAAGATATAGTGGATTACTATTACGACTACTACCACTGCCAATGCTACTGATACATCCCTATTGGCAAACTTTATATTTAAAAAAAATAGTAAAAAAAATAAAAAATAAATAAATACATAATTTTTTTTGAAATTTTGTTTTCTTTATAAAAAAGAAATGTTTGGTTCATTATACAACTGTGGCGGGACTAATTAGACTGTGGTGGGCCGTCTAGGTAATTAATGGGAAACCCTGGTTCAGGGATGAGCTTATGTGTTCCTTTGCATCGAGGGGGGAAATCTGACAGAAGGCTTTGCGTCTCTCGCACTCCCATCAAGTCCAGTTAGTGATACGGCACACATATGACGCTTATAAATAATATCCTGAGCTGGCATGTCTCCATTCCATCTAAATCAAATCAAATCAAATTTATTTATAAGGCCCGACAACACACGTTAATGTCCCCATGGGCCGTACAGGTCTTCTTTAAACAAGTCAAGAAGAAAACATAACAATAAGTCAAGAACAGAACAAGAACACCATAAGGTCCAAACATTTTTAGATGAATGCAAAAAAAATAAAAAATTAAAGAATGCAAGCACTCCCAGACTAGACTAGGCAGAATTTCAGAAAATGTGCTTGTATAAAGTGCTGAAGGCATTTCGTGTTTATTTTTGGTACACAACATTTCTAGGGGTATTAAGGGGTGCTGAATCTAAATCTGCTGTATACCAAGCTCAAAAATGTCAAATAAGGCCTAAAAAAATCTCAGCTCGGTACACACTCTCTTGAACGGGGTCTTTTGCTAGGCGCCGCTCTGTGTTCAGTAGATAGCGCTCCGTGGCGTCTTTCTTTGCGTGAAAGGTGGGCATTCCCTCTCGCCTCAGGAGTGGAGTTGCGTATCTCATCACTCCGCCAACTGTGACTCTCTTTGTCCCCTGCTCGAGTAGGTTGATGGCGTAAATGTCTTCTTTAGAGCGAATGTCTTTCTTTTCGTTCTTAAAGGGCATTGTCTCTAGGGTCCATAGCCTCTCGACATGCTGCAGGAGAGTGGTGTCTTCTTCTGTCGTTCTGGAGTGGAAGCAGCTAGTGGCTGCTGTTCGGTTGAGAGATTTAGCGAGGGGGCCTTGCAATGTCCATCCTAGGCGGGTCTCGACTGCTGCAGGACAGCCTCGGGGGCCTGTATGGACCCGGTCAATCGGGACTATGAGTTCTGCATGGTCGGAGCCTATCAACAGGGTCGGGGTAGCGCCGTCTATGAGCGGGATAGGTAATTGGCGCAGGTGCACATATTTATCCATCAACTTGGTGACAGGGTAGGTGTACTGCGATAGTCCTATTTCTTGGCTGGTGAAAGCATTTGTGATCTTGTACCGTCGCTCTGGCTGCCCGTTGGCTGCGATAGTGAAGGAGACATTCTCGCCCTTTATCGTCTTTAAATCTCTTCTTATTGTCCGAATCGTCATTTCGTTCTTGCTCCCCCGCAGTCCCAGCTGAGTCGCAGCGGAGGCGAGCAGAAGGGTCTTCTCTGACCCGTCATCAAGGACGGCGTAAGTGTCCATGACTTTATCCTGGTAGCTCAATGTCACTCGGACTACCTTTAAGAGCACTTGCGCTCCGTTGCTGCTGGCGGGGTCAATGTACATGACACTTGCCTTGGTGCCGCTCCGTGGTGCAGGTATAGGCCGTCTTCCGTTACTATCGTGTAGTATATCTAGATGGGCTCCATCGCACCGGCTGCACCTTTTCTTTAGGCGGCATTCGGCTGCCATGTGGGGCCGCGCACATCGATAACAGCGCCGGTTGGACTTTATCCATTGGCTCACTTCTTCTGCATTCATCTTTGTGAATGAGTCACATTGTGACAGCCAGTGTTCTTTCTCACAGTAGGGACACGCTATCTTCCACTTCTCCTTTCTCGAGGGGGTGCTGTGACTCTTACTGCTCGGTACTGACTCTGATTGGTGCATGACAGTCACCGATCTTCTTCCATCACTTATTCTCCTGGGTCCCTCTCTGGAGCTTGGCGTGCTCCGCCCGAAGGTGTCCAGTCGTAAGCTGCTGACCTCTCTCGCCAGGAAGTCGGCCAGATCAAGGAGGGATGGCTCGGGGCCGTCGGGATCTCGGTAGTCCCTCTGCCGCCGAAAGCGCTCCTGTCTTGCGGGTGGCAGCTTCTCCAAAATCCTCTCAACGTTAGAGTTGGCGTACAGCTCATGCATGCCCTTCTCCCGTTGAGCTCCCAGCATCCCCACCAGGGACTGCACTTTGATTGACAGGTTGTCTAGTGAGCGATTGTCTGTGGCTGGGGGTAGGCGGTCAATATGCCTTATCTCCTGGATTACGTAATCCCATATACGTCCATATCTCTGATCCAGCGCTGCAAGGGCCGCTGTGTATGGGGTCGAGGAGGTAGCATAGGCTAGCGCTATATTGTGCGCTCGCGGTACTTTCAGGTGCTTCAATAATATTGCATACTTGTGGCGTTCATCAGCGACCTCCACCATCATTGTCTCTAAGCACATCCGGAGCTCCGTGTACTGTGCTCGACTCTCATAAGCGAAGTCTGGGAATGACGGCGTGGCGTTGTATGACGCCGTGGATGGCTGATACATCGGCGAGCGTTGGGGGAGAGACCTCCTGGGCGAGTCCCCTCTTGCGCCTCGCTGTGGGCTGGTACTGGCAGGGTACCATGGCCCGCTGGTCCAGGTACTGTTCCTCGGGGCTGGTCGTGCGTCGTGCTCACCCGTGAATAGAGTCGGGGGTCTGTAGCGCAGCGCCGCGGGGGTATAGCCTGGACTGTATGGGACCTCCTGGTCCGGTGGAGTACTGTGCTGTCGTCGGGCTTGGTTCTCCTCTTCTCCCTCTTCTTCCTCTATCAAATCTTCCAGATCCTGTAATCGTTTATTTAGCTTCTCCGCAGTGTATGCCGCTCCTTCCTTGTAGCTGGGTCTCGCTTGGACCGGTATGGGAAGGGGGTCTGCGGGGGGTCTAGACTCGGTCTGTTGGTCAAGTTCAGGGTCGCTTGCTCGTTGTGGTGACGCTGCTCTTGACTGTTGTCTCGACGAGTTCCTTGAGCCCCTGGCGGAGGGAGAGGGAGTTGTCCTTTTGATCAGCTGCTCTATTAGCTGCGCTTGTTGCTTGTCGCGCTCGGCTTGTATCCTGTCGCGCTCTGCGTCTCTTTGGGCATCGGCAGCGGCGCGCTGGGCGTCGGCGGCGGCGCGCTCTGCTTCTCTTTGGGCACCGGCAGCGGCGCGCTGGGCGTCGGCGGCGGCGCGCTCTGTTTCTCTTTGGGCACCGGCAGCGGCGCGCTGGGCGTCGGCCCGGTCTCTTGCCATATTCTCTTCCATCTGGAAGCGTCTCATCTCCAGACGTGTGCGCTGTTCTTCGCACCGTTGCTGCGCTTGGAGGTGTTCGCGCTCGCCAAGCATCTGTGCTTGGAGCCGATCGCGCTCGGCGGAGGCTGTCAGGCTGACGAGGAACGCCTGTTGTAGTGTCCTCTCCGCTTCGCTGGGGGAAGGCGGTAGTGGAGGTGAGCCGCTCCTGCGTGAGCCGCTCCTGGGGGTACTCGTTGGGGAGTCCTGGAGCTCTAGTTCCTCGGCGCTCTCCTCCTCTTCCTCCGTGCAGAGTTCTCTCTCTGTAGGGTTGTCTTCCTCCCGGGGCTTGTCGGGGACTACTTCTTTAGTAGTGGCGGGGGGTAAAGGCATGTCAATTCCCTCCTGGTCCCCACCGTGGGCTTGGTCAGTTACATTAGAACCTACTAGGGCCTCTGTGGTCGGGGAAACCTGTTCGTTAAGGTCAGACATAATTTTACTTTCTACTTTTACCACGTTTACCGTTTGTCGAAGACTAGGTAGTTGACTGACAGTGTAAGCCTCTAAGTACTGAGGTGTCTGTCGTCTGCGCCGCGGGCGTTCTAGGTTAGGAGGATCGTTTCGTGGAGTGTTCATCATAGGCCATTTCGATATTAATAACACTATATTAATATTACACTAGTTACCATCCGGCTCGAAGGACCAATTGTAACTGAGGGGTACAATTCCCTGACTGTATTGTTAGATATGATATTTAATACCACTACCTCATGTACTTTAACTTCTGGCCACCCAGTACAAGATATAAGTATGATGAACACTTTCCCACCTGATGAAACGAACCAACACAAATGTACCAAATCGAAAGTTTAATACAGCAAAGGGTGTATACAACGATCACTTAATTACATTTATGATTTGAAATATGGAATATGCACTTTTATGGCAAATGAGTATTCGTAGGTAAATCAACATTGAATGTCCAATCTCTGGTTGCGCAGGGAGTAAGTATACAACCTGGAATATTTAGGAAACGATAGCGAAGGTACTTAAATGATTATAGCTGGATACACTAAGGGGGGGGGGGGTCCCGCTGGTTGTAAGACAGTAGGAGGGGGGGGTTAGAGAAGCCGCTGGCGGTATCCCATCTGGCCGACGGTGTCTTGGGAGAATCCAAAGTCTTGGACACGGTGCCCACAGAACCTCGGGCCGCAGACGAATACAGCTGGACCCTCTGTGGAACGGTATCTGCCGGTCCACAACGGAGAGACGTGAGGCGACCTCACGTGTAGAGCGCCGTCTCACCTGGAGTCCTCTCCGGGGGGTAATTCCAACACTCGGCAGTGTTGGCCTTTATCCATGGAATAATCAAAGCACACAAAGCATAATCCAAGCCGTGGAAGGCTCGCCGTCGTCTGGGTAGAGTAATCCAATATACAGGTCCAGTCGCTCTTGGCCCGGAGCTCCTCGGATGCAATCACCACTAGGGGTCTGACCAGCCTGGTTAAGCGTCCAGATAACGTCAGGAACGATGGGGGTACTGATAACTGTAGAACTCTAACCGAACGATGCACCATACATAAATAGACTATTATTAGCTTAATAGAATACGTCCAACTCGACGGTATGGTGCCAAACTATGACCATCCAACTATTAATCTACACGATATCTCAATGCCTATTCTGGGCCAAGTAGGCCTTACTACACCGCACGTGCGTCGTGGGGAGGCTTTTGCGTCTGTCACTCTGTTGGAGGGTAAAGAACTGGACTAAAAGAAAGTTCTACTTTACAAGCGCCATATATATATGCGCTATGAACAAATAGTACCATTCGTATTTCGCCCGGCATATTACTGCGCGGAACCGGGGGTTGCCTCGACATGTTAGGCGGCACGATTGAACTTGGACCTAGGGGTATGGCAACCTGGCGCCAGGTTCTCGTCCAATGGTAGAATGAAACTATTATGGGCTGTTTAGTAGAAACGGGGATATTCAATGCATATTGTACAAGGAATATACAGGGGATATCAAACGATATACAAATACAATTAAATATATATATATAAATAAATATACATATTCGGTTTAATCTGATCCTTCACAACACCCATAATTAACTCTGAAGAACATCAGTCAGCTAAAATATGGGATTTTCCTATGGTTAAAATGTGCACAAATTGTGTAAAAAAAAAAAAAAAAAAAAAAAAAACAGCCATTTACCATTTCAAGAATAAGAATATAATTCTTTGTAATATAATTCTGTCTTTTGACAATAAAATCCCATAATAAACTCTGAAGAACTGGCGAAACGCTCGTTGTACAAGGCGCATCAGTCAGCTAAAGCCGTTTTGAGCAGTGTTGATCAGCAGTTTATAAAATAATATTTAAAATGTTTATTAGCAACGCCAAGCTTTCAAACCATTGCGTTTCTCTGTCCGAAACCCTTGTGCAACTGTGAGTACCTTTGAATTTTCTCTGCGATACTTGTACAATGAGCGTTTCGCAGAGGACCAATTCTTCAGAGTTAATATGGGATTTTCCTATGGGTAAAATGTGCACAAATTGTAAAAAAAAAAAAAAAAAAAAAAAAAAAACAGCCATTTACCATTTCAAGAATAAGAATATAATTCTTTGTAATATAATTCTGTCTTTTGACAATACAATCCCATAATTAACTCTGAAGAACTGGCGAAACGCTCGTTGTACAAGGCGCATCAGTCAGCTAAAGCCGTTTTGAGCAGTGTTGACCAGCAGTTTATAAAAGAATATTTAAAATGTTTATTAGCAACGCAGAGCTTTCAAACAATTGCGTTTCTCTGTCCGAAACCCTCGTGCAACTGTGAGTACCTTTGAAATGTATCTGCGATACTTGTACAACGAGCGTTTCGCAGAGGACCAGTTCTTCAGAGTTAATATGGGATTTTCCTATGGAATGTGAATGGGTAAAATGTGCACAAATTGTAAAAAAAAAAAAATAAGAATAAAAAACAGCCATTTACCATTTCAAGAATATAATTATTTGTAATATAATTCTGTCTTTTGACAATAAATGCCATTCATGGCTTACCTCATTTGTGCGTTTGGACTGTTGTTTTTAATGTACAATAGCCTACGTGCATTTTTGTAGTCCAGCTCCAGTATACTTCCTGGCAGAAGCTCACACTTTGGTTTCCTGTTAATCACGTCATCCAATAGTATTTGACGTGAAACTATTGTATGAGCTTCCTCCAGAAGTATACTGGAGCTGGGGACTATAGCATGTCTATCATTGTAAATTGACAGTTATTTTGCCAAATTATTAATTATATAATATAATAATTATTATTATTCAATTATTTTGTTGGCAAGTCTGAAAAGTAATGCAAAAGACTTCCCAACAAAATTATTGAAAAATAATAATTATTATATTATATAATTATAAATAATTTGGCAAAATAACTGTCAATTTACAATGATAGACATGCATAACTGTATAGTCCCCAGCTCCAGTATACTTCTGGAGGAAGCTCATACAATAGTTTCATGTCAAATACTATATGATGACGTGATTAATCACGACAGGAAACCAAAGTGTGAGCTTCAGGAAGTATACTGGAGCTGGACTACAAAAATACACATAGGCTATTGTAAATACACAGTAAATTGTTGTAATATATATACAACAAAATAATGTGATATCACAGTAATTTCTTACAATTTGATGTTGTGAAGTCACAGTACATTGTTGTAATATATATACAACAACATATTGTGATATCACAGTAATTTCTTACAATTAGAAGTTGTGAAGTCACAGTAACTTGTTGTAATATAAATACAACAAAATAATCTGATATTACAGTAAATTTGTTACAATTTGATGTTGTGAAGTCACAGTAAATTGTGTAATATATATACAACAAAATAATGTGATATCAGGGCGGCTAGGTGGCGCAGTGGGCAAGGCACTCGCCACCAACGCAGGAGATGCTGGGTTCGAGCCCAGCTCTCGGCATTGCTACCAGCTTGGCTGGTCGTTCATACTAATACAATTGGCAGTATTAGGGGGTGGGAAGCTGGTGGGTGGGGATCGGACGTTGTGGACAGCGACTCCTACAGGTCGGTTGGTGCGCCTGTGCAGTAGAATCAGGAAGCGACGGGGGCGGCGTGTCCCTCCCACGCAGACCCTCGCCGCTGAGAGATCGCGCTGTGCAGGTGAAAAGATGCGACGGCTGCCTCCTCGAGTACCGGAGGGGACACGTGATGCAAGGCTTCGTCCACATTGCAGCCGGCTTGTGGGAGGCATGGCCTAACAACATTCGAGACAGGGGAGGGTAGAATTGGACAATACGAAATTGGGGAAGGGAGAAAAAATTGAAAAATGGGGAGAAAAAGTAGATAAAAAAAATTATAATGTGATATCACAGTAATTTCTTACAGTTCGAAGTTGTGAAATTACAACAAGAACAATGTATTGTACTACCAGTGCTGTGAAATTACAACACGCTTGCTGTGAAGCCATTCACAGTAAATAGTTGTAAACCTTACTGTAAAAGTTGTGTAAAATATTGCCAGTAATTTATTGTGACTTTACCGTGAAAAATCGTACAGAATAACCTATGCGTGTGTCTAACATGTAAAGCTAATGTGGTGTAATATGTAAATGTGTCAGGCTGTTGTTCGTTTGCGTGTACTAACCAGTCCGATTACTGTGGGTGGGGGAAATGTCCAAGTTCAAAGTCTATCTGTGCATCCCGAGACGCCAGTGGAAGAGCGAGAGCACGCAGGGAGCGAGACGGTGTTAATCCGAGCGCAGGAGAGAGAAGAAGACAACACCGGTTAGCAAAAGAAACAGACGAATCAAAACACTGGGAAAACAAAGTAACAAAACCGGGTTAGTCAAAGACACGAGGAATAAGAATGCTGACTTGTGAAGTATAATTTCTGATTACCCCCCCACCCCACCACCTACAATGTACAGTTTTCCCCCCCCCCCCCCCCCCCCACCTACCCAACCCCCCCTCCACCCCTCCTACCAACCTCCTCCAATGTACAGTTTCTTCATCAAATGTATATACTCTATTTTTTAGACTCTTCTTGTATCAAAAACAGTACTGTATTCGTAAATCTGGTATGTCATAAATGTATAGATGTAGCAGTACTGTCTATCTGTATGTCATGTATGTCATATATGTTATGATGAATTGAAAATGGGGGACCCTGATGTAAACAAGACGAAAGTCTTTCTCTGGTCTGCATTCCCTTAACAATTGTGTGTATTGAGCTGTACTGTATTGTACCCATTCTGCAATCTGTTAATAAAATATTCAATCAATCAATCAATCAATGGGTGATGTCTGAGGTCCTGCTGTCTGGAACAAGGTGTCGGAGTGTGTAAAAACAACTGATTGTCTGAAGACGTCTTAATGCAAAAGGTTTCTCCAATTTATTATAAAAAATATAGGGGGTTACAAAAAGGAAGTGTTTGCAATCAAAATGGTCTCATTAATATCTAAAGACAGGGTTCAGAGTGGGATCCGTCAATATAATTTCAAAGTTCAAAGAATGTCTCGATTCTGTCGTCCTTCCGTTGGTTTTTGGCAGGTAGTGATCTGATCTGCAGTCCCTTCGTGGCTCCTTATAAGCCCTCCATGCTCGAGCCCCTCCTTTACCACTCGTCTTCATCAAAAGAAAGGAGGGGGACCAAGAATCTTCATTGTGTGTACGGGGGGAAAACAAATTTATTTTGAAGTAGGCCCAATATAGCTTATCTTACATCACCTTCTGTTTTATGACTCCCAGTTGTCTCCAGTTGTCTCCAGTATCTGGTCACATCCAAAAACTCAAGTTCAAGTTCAAGTTTCTTTATTAGTTGTCATACAGAAATACAGGATACTTTTGTATGAAATGCTTCTTTCTGTTTTGCTCCTGAGAGTGTGCTAGGTAAAAAATAGATAATTATAAAATAAGTATAATAAGTATAAAATAGAAAGTCAAGTACTTAAACAAGTGTAAACAAGACAAACATTTTCAATATACATGTACAATATACAATGCAGAGTAGTTACAGAAAACTCGACATACTCCATCATTCCGCCATCCGTTTTGCCACTAGTGCACCCTTCACCACTCACCATTGTGACCTTTATAACCTGGTGGACTGGACATATCTTCACACCAGAAGGCTTCTTCACTGGCTTCAAATAATTTACAAAACCATACTTGGTAAAACACCTCTCTACCTCTCCACCCTTCTGCACGTCTCCACTTCTAACTACAGCCTAAGGTCCAGCAACTTCATCAAACTCACCATCCCCAAAGCCTGCACGGTTTCTGGACACAACGCTTTCCGATTTGCTGCTGCATCTGACTGGAACACATTACAAAACACCCTTAATAGTGCTGTGACAAACTGTCAAAAAGGGCTTTCGTTTTTGAGATACCCCTACCGGAGGTAGAACAAAACACAAGCATGTTTTTCCTCATCTCTAAGGTCTCCCATATATAAAATGGATTCTTGTATAAAAATATTTTATGCAAAAACTTGTTAAATTGATAGATATTGTTATACACCCCCAAAGGAAAAAAGAATAAAAATATATCCTGGCCGTATGGGAGTTGAGACATATAAACTCATGTAGATTAATAATACAAGCTCCAAGAGCTTTCAAATTTGACATGCTAGCAGTCAGACAGTTGCTTAACCTAATAGAAAAACCTGGATGTGAATATCTTTATGCATGTAGGAAATATATACCTATGTACACATACTTGAAATAAGCGGAAATGTAAAAAGTAATATCTATGTGTAGACACCTGAATATGTCTGACAATAATTCAATGTGTCTAACGCTAATTCCTTGCATTCCCTGTGTTCGCGAGGACGTTGTGTAACCGGCTGACCACTCTTGATCCTCCCTACCCTAACATTGACACTTAACTTGCTACCTCTCTTTGATCCTTCCTATCCTAACATTGACACTTCATAGTGGGACAGGATACAGGTGCCACCAGGGGGAGCTGGTGACGACGTTGGGCAGGGAGATACAGGTGAAGAAGGATGGGCTCAGGGCGAGGCGCCGACGGAGGCACTTCCTCTTCAGCGTTTTCCACGGAGGGAAGAGGACGTACGGAGCTGGAGCTCCGGAGATCAGCACGCGAGATATACACCCAGTTACGAAGGGGGTTAGTAATGAGTATGCGATAGCTTAGCTTTTAGTCAATGTGGAAGAGACATTTACATTTAGTCATTTAGCTGACGTTTTTATCTAAAGCGACTTACAAGTTCTGTACGACAAGACAGCAAGAAGGGTACAACTCTATCAGCTGAGTAACAATGTTTATCAAAGTGTTGCGTGTTACAGTGTAGGTTAGTTTATTAGGACAAGTGCATGACAGTAAGGTTAGTCAGGGTTAGATTTTATTTAATTTTTTTTTATCATTTCAGATAATGGTTGAATAAGTGAGTCTTTAGTCGACGGCGAAAGATTGGACGGGATTCGGCTGTCCTAACCAGTGCATGTGAGCGGATCGGAGCGTGAGCGGCGCGGGGCGCGGAGCGGCCGGTTTTGACGTGAGCGAGGAGTGGGTTTTAAAATGAGTCGGCGCGACGTCCGGAGCGAGAGTTCTCCTCCGCTCCAATCCACTCCAGGCCGCTCACAGTGGTTTAACACTGATGTAATATATACATGCAGTACAATGCCAAAGCAACAGATGGCGATGTACAAACATGAAGGCCATTTTCAACCAATGAGAAGGGTGAACCTGTGATAGGCTGTTCGTTCAGGCTTTGTCACTGTAGAGACGCCCACACTCACTCCAGTTAGAAAAAGTATATCGACACCATTGTTGTTGACGTTAGCTTACATGCTAACGTTAATGGCAGCGACCATAGCATTGTGGCTCGGCTAGCCTATCATCGCTTAATAGAGATAGTGAATGGATAAACAACGTTATTTAACATTGCAGAATGGCTACAATTACAATGCGGCTCAATACAAACAATTGTTAAGGGGCCCAGGGGGTGTAGACTGTTGTAGTTTGAGCTCATTTACACCATGCTCCAAAAAAAGAAGAAAAAAAACTGCCGAGCGATCTGGCGCGGGGAGCGGGGAGCGCTCGATTCAAGGTGAGCGGGGAGCGAGCGGAGAGCGACTTGGGGGCGGGGTCAACATGAGTGATTAGCGGAGCGGACCAAGCTTTAAAGAGCGAAGAGCGGATTTCTCGGCCGCGCCGATCCGCTCACGTGGTCTGGTCCTAACTGGGATGGGTAGTTCATTCCACCATTGTGGGGCAAGGACTGAGAATAGGCGGCTTCTCTTTGATGACCCTCCGGGAGCTTGGATAGGAGTAGGTCTGAGGCGGCCAGAAGATGCAGAGCGTAGGGGTCTTGAGGGTGTGTAGTTAGAGACCATTGACCGGAGGTAGGCGGGAGCGGTTCCCTTTGCCGCACGGTATGCTAGGTCGAGGGCCTTGAAGCGGATACGTGCAGCAATAGGGAGCCAGTGCAGGTCCCTAAGAAGTGGGGTGACATGGGCCGACTTCGGTAGGTTTGAGATCAGGCGGGCCGCTGCGTTTTGAATGAGTTGAAGAGGCTTGGTGGCAGTAGCCGGGAGGCCAGCTAGCAGTGCGTTGCAGTAGTCGAGGCGGGAGATGACTGTTGATTGGACGAGTAGTTGGGTGGCTTCTTTTGTCAGGAAGGGGCGGATCCTTCTGACGTTGCTCAGGAGGAATCTGCAGGTTCTGGTTGTCGCTGCGATGTGAGCAGAGAAGTTCAACTGGTCGTCGAGGACAACACCAAGGTTCTTGGCGGTCGGGGACGCGGTCACAGCTGCATTCTCGACTGTGATGGAGAGGTCGGTCAGGGGGGAGGATTTGGCCGGCAGGTGGAGCAATTCTGTTTTGCTTAGGTTCAGTTTGAGGTGGTTGGTCGTCATCCAGGCGGAGATGTCGGACAGACAGGCCGAGATCCGCTCAGAGACGTGGATATCTGAGGGAAGGAAGGAGAGGAAGAGTTGAGTATCATCGGCATAACAATGATATGAGAAGCCATGAGATGTGATAATGTTACCCAGTGATTTAGTGTAGAGGGAGAAGAGAAGGGGTCCTAGGACCGAGCCCTGGGGGACACCCGTCGACAGAGTCCCTCTCCATGACACTGTGACATTGTGAACTAAGAAGCAGACGAGCTACTACCGAAGAGTGTGGTAGATGTTGCCCACATTGCGTTTTAGCTGAAGTATAGGCGTCGAGACAGGGGGTCGCCGTAGCCCACAGCTTAGCTTCAGTTAGGCCTAGGGCCCAGTTTTAGCCCGTGTGTTGCCCCACCCCCTTCAGTCCAGCAGCGGACGTCACTGCACTGCACGCTCCTCCAGCCCCTCCAAGCCGTTACCCCAGCAGTCACCTGCCCAACGTCTACCCAGCCCCGCTGCCTGCTATCACGGGACCTCACGATGGCCATCTCGCCACACGGACGGTTGGTGGTGAGAGCGGGTCCGCCATTTGGATAAGTACAGCAAGCGCTCCGAGTGCTGAAGCTTTATCGGTAGACATTCGCCACTGGGCGGCGCAGGCTCTCTAAGGGCGAAGAGAAAACAGTGCTTTGAACTGACGCTGATAACAGTGTCTAGGGGCGCCCCGACCATTTATTATTTTGGGGAAAAGCCGGCTATAGATAGGACTTTTATTTGTAACGTGGGCCCACTGTCATTTGGTTTGAGTGTAATAATAACGTGTGTTCTTTTATACAAATCCCATTGAACTCCTTTATCCCTCTCCCTCTTCCTCCCCTCTCTCCCCCACCTACGGAGAAGCGGAGCAGTAGATAACCCTTAAAGGGAAGAGGTTATTACTGTGTCTAGCCCAGTGTGGGAATAACGTGAGTCTGTAGTATAGAGCGAGAGCACTAGGTGCCCAGTGTGGAAATAACTTTCATAGATGTGTGATAAGTTGTAACGTGAATCAGACTTAAAGTAAAGGAGAAGTAAATGGGACCACTGTGTGCGTGTCTGTTAATGTGCATCTTACCTAACCCTTTCCTTCCGGGTAATGTTTATTACAATTTAACCCTTTCCCCACCCCCTGCCTATAGTTCATTGTGAAAGGACTCCCTGGAAGAAGAGATCTTGTATCTCAATGGGACATTCCTGGATAAATAAAGGATAAATAAAAAAGGTCTCCAATCATCATTCGGGAAGGGTACTGCTTTGGGGAGCGAATATATCATCCATCTTTACTGTCATTGGGTGTGGGAGGGCCCAGGAAGTATTGGGGGAAGTGTGGGTGTGTGGGGAGCTGCTGTTGATCGCCCTGGAGGGCAAGAAGGACCAGCGCACCATTCCTAGATTAGTGAATCCTAGGCCCCATCCACTCCCGCTGCTCGACCTCCACTTCAACATTCCTGGCCTACAGTCGGGGACCCAGCTGGACCCAGCTCTGCTGTGTTCCCACTACCAGGTGGCCGTGTACATCCACTCCCATAAAGCAGGGATAATCCACCCTGCTACATTTGGCGTCACGAACAGGATCAACATCCTAACTCACTTCCTTGATTGACCGAGAGAGAGACCCACGATGTCCGAAGAACGGACCCGTGCCGCACCGGAAATGGCGGCGAAAGAAGAGGCGCTCCCAGAGGAGCGACAAAGCGCCCAGCACGCCTCCCCCGAGGTAAAAGAAGAAGAAAGAGACAATGCGAGAATTGGCCGCCCAAGTGGAGGCCCTGAGGTGTCGGTTCCACGACCAGGCAGGCCTCCTGGACCGACAGGCGGCGTACCTGGAGCAGGCCCGGATCGACCAGCGAGAAACCCTCGCCTTAGCCAAGGCCGTCCTTGAGAGACACGCTCGTGAACCCCAAGCGACCCCCCCGACGGTATACGTCCAACGGGGGGGGGGGGGAGAGAGGGGAGAGCTGTCAATAGAGGACTGGATCCGGGCAATGAAGTCGCACTTCCGAGCGAGCTAGGTGCCGGCCGAAGACCAGGCGGAGGTACTACAACTCCACCTGAAAGGCGAGGCTGTGTGTGTGTGTGTGTGGGTGTGTGTGTGTGTGTGTGTGTGTGTGTGTTGTGTGTGTGTCAGATAAGTAATACAGATATTAATATGGAGAGGGAGAGGGAGAGCGAGCGAGAGAGAGAGAGAGAGAGAGAGAGAGAGAGAGAGAGAGAGAGAGAGAGAGAGAGATACCTGAATGAAAGATACCCCTTGTTTGGTATTTTCTGAATGGTATATGGTTAGATGACATTTGGTAAGTCTACAATCGCCACTGTGTTTATTTTGTATAAGGATAAAACTCTATAAACAGTCTTTCAAGTGGATCTTCTCTTCAGCCCCCTCTCCTCATCCAGATGGTCGCCTGGCTATTGTCAGCTGACCTCTCGATCTGGTCTTATCTTAGAGGAACATGGTGTTATCTTGCTCTCAGGAATTTATTTGCACTCTGGCAGGAAGCTCCTGAGGCTGTTACTCAGCTGTTCACACATTTGGTAGATAATCACCTCAACAGGCCAACTTGGTTTACTGTGTTTTAGGAAGACTAGTTAGTTGTTCAGATAATCCATACATACATTCTTTAATTGACACCTCACTTGTAAATACGCTTCTTGGTAAAACGAACCACAAGTGATCAGTATGAACAAGCACTGAACGACGGGCTGTCGGGCTCTTTATGCTGCCGGTGCTTCTCCCTCCGTGTGCGTCCCCGCGTGCGCCCAGCTGCTCCCAATCGCATCTGATTAGACTCGATGAGTTGGGACGAGGTACTGATTTACTCGATCGCCCCCACATCTGTCCTGTCTGCTTGAACACAGCCCTGTTACACACAATCTCTCCAACAGGGTAAACACACACGCTGCTAGTCGTTTGGTCTCACGTGCACGTGCATAGACATTCTTACTAACTCAGACACGCACGTCAAACCTAAATTAGGCCTGGACACACACTCTCAGGCCCACGCACTTACACGCATGCATGCATATATACACACACACACATAGGCCTACACTTATGGGACATATAAAAGGATGGAGTCTTCACTTCGACTGGACTTCTAACTCTTGTTCGACTTCTGCTACTTCTTCTTCGACTTCTTGCTTTCTTGTTTTCTTTTTGCTTTGTCAGGCCTGTAATTGTTTTTCATTGTGCTATTGTTTATTCACTTTTAATAATTAAATAACCAGAAAAGTGCATTTTCTCTCCTTCATTTTTGGCTCTCGTTTGCCAGAAACAGAACGTTTTGCAAATGGCTTCAGACATTCAAAAGGACCTTTCAAATATAGCTCTAACTTGCTGACCTGGCTGAAACCATCACTCACTCAAACAAATTGTAAAGCGCTTCGGATAAAAGCGCTATATAAATGCAGTCCATTTACCATTTACTAAGCTGAGTTGAAAACTCTGTCCCACAGAGTTTATTCAGCACCTCATAATTATCTGAACACGAAACCACCCACACAAAAACATATTACAGGGATACATAAATAGGCCATTTCACACAAAATACTCAATGCAAATATTTTATTGGTATAAAATAATATAATATCAATGCAATTCATAGTTTATGAATAATTTAGCAATCAATCATGAGCATTCCAGAAGATTCCTCCGATCTTTCATGAAGAAAAAAAAAGTTACAGCACACAGATCAGCTAAATGGTATCCCGAATTGCATTTGCTTCTCAGAATACGATGTGTTAGTGGTCAGCATTAGTAATTACTCTATTTGCCCAGAGAAAGGGGATATATTACACGCCATATAGGTACCTGCTGTGTAAACCTCATATAGTGCCTGCTGTGTATACCTCTTATATTGCCTGCTGTGTATACCTCTCATATAGTGCCTGCTGTGTATACCTCTCATATAGTCCCTGCTGTGTATACCTCATATGGTGCCTGCTGTGTATACCTCTTATATTGCCTGCTGTGTACACCTCTCATATAGTGCCTGCTGTGTATACCTCTCACATAGTCCCTGCTGTGTATACCTCATAGTCCCTGCTGTGTATACCTCATATGGTACCTGCTGTGTATACCTAATATGGTGCCTGCTGTGTACACCTCTCATATAGTCCCTGCTGTGTACACCTCTCATATAGTCCCTGCTGTGTACACTTCTCATGTGATCTGCTCCTCCTGGTAGCTGGAGGTTGAGATGGAGCCGTAAGGGTCCATGACTGTCTGGGCACAGCGCACCACTGTGACCACTAGGAAGAAGCATAGGAGACAGAGGAAGAAGAGAGCAAAACCCAGATCCACATCCACCTCAAACTGGGTTGATACAGAACGACCAGCCTGGTCCATGGAGGTGGTGATGATGATGATGATGATGATGATGATGATGATGATGATGATGACTGAGTCTTTCTTATTAATCTTTTTGTAGATTTATTTTTTTATATACTCCAGCAATGTACAGCCAGACCAGCAAATCAGCCAGACAAAGGCAAAGGTCTACTTTAGGCGTCTAAGCTCTTGAGGTTTCCTATGGAAGACGTGTGTTGGCACAAATTGTAGGAGCTTGATGGTAGATCCACAATAGGTCTCATCGGGTGAACGTCACCACTCTATAGTCCAGCCGGGATAGTGAACTGTGGGAGTGGAAATCAGTTAGCCAACCAAATCTATTTCCATAGTAGTGGTTTGTTGGTTCTCTTGTTTAACCCTGTACAGAAAAATAGCCTTTCAGAATTCTTAAGAAGACAGAATCGTTTGATCAGTTGTGAGCAATTTAACTTTTCAGTAGAAATTAATAGTAAATTCTTAAAGGTATAAGAACACAGCACAATTGCAACATGAGCAAAGCTAATTATGCACAAATCATTATACAATTGTATTAGTCGTTAATGACTGACAGTAACAGACACGTTTAAGTAGAATCAACAATATACACTGAAGATGGGTTCTTGAGCAATACCATTTATGATTGACCAATTATTGTCCCATGAAACACATGCAATGCAATGAATTTCAAACATAACTCAAAAACAGTTTCAACACAATTTCAAACTCACCACTCTTCTTCTACCAAATATGTCAATCTCCTTCCGAAGTGGTTTCCCCACCGCCTGCCAGTGCCGACACCACGAAAGCCTTTCATAGCAGCATATCTCCGTCTTCATAAGCACCTCTGACGTTCCTTATTGCTTGAGTTACATGAGAGGAGTCATCTGTTACCAGTCTTCCCCTCTTCTCATGATCATCAGCGGGAAAATGAGCAGCCCACAAAATACCCTCTAGTCTGCACGCGCACACACACGCTACACGAACATATACACTTGCACTTTGCGCACACGCGCGTCGACCTCCCCCTGGTGCGTAAAGCCTTTATGAATACTTTAGCAGGAATTGAATGACGGTCCACAGTTCACAAATGAATCAAACACCCCCACCACCTTTGTTCTACTGTCAGGAGAACCTTGGGACCTGTCACCTCCCAGACTTAACACCATCATAATTCCAAGCACCTATAAGCAACAATGAGCGTCTTCCTCACGCAGGGCTGCGAGGGTAACTAAAGGGAAAGGGGGGGGGGGGGTGAATGGAGGTAAAGATTTTGGGAGAATTGTACAGGTCAGGAGGTATAGGTTGGAGCCGGAGGGTCGTGGAAAGGGGAGTCTACTATGGGACAGGAGAAACAGGAGATGCATTTAGCAATTAAATTGTGGAGCGAGAAGCGAGCGGGGAAATTGACCCTGCCTATTTAAAATGGAGATTGTTATTCGGGCAGCCGGCAGAAAGGAGCAGTAGAGGTGGTGCGGGGCAGCGTCGGGGTAAAGTGATCCTACTCTATATGCAATTAGGAGGCCTTTTAGGCTGCAGCCAAAACAGAGGAATGGGGGAGGGGAGGGAAAGGCTTTATTAATATTAATATGAGAAAAGTTAAATAAGTCGTCACTGACCTCACAGAGCGTTGTTATAAAAAATGTATACCACTAATCGTTAGCAATGGGCAGGCGCAGGTCTGCATGTGCTGCTATGTGCTTGTGACATTAAATCAGTACACTTGACACTTGTATTGAACTTTTAGGTTGTCTGGAATCTGAAATGTAGGGAAGAGAACAGACGAAACCTCCTATAGTTACAGCTTTCCAGCTGAAATAACAAACTGGTTGCATGGTTGAAAATATACCACAATATCAAACAGTGCGTCAGGCACCCAAGTAGTGAAGAGGACTAATGTTTAAGAGTTTAATTATCCATATCGACAGCTCATCTGTCACGTCACGTTTATACTAGCTGCTCCAAGTTAGTGTTCAGTTGTTTTACCAAAAATCTAAAGGAAGCTTCTCTGTCCAACTAATGTTGCCTGAAAGATGTGCTGGATTGACTTTTATTAATATGAATGTGAACACAAGTATTTGAGTTTAATTTAGATTGGGACTAGTTTAGTCACCCCAGTCCCCCCTGTGTTTGTGTGACTTGTTGTGACCTTTATTAATTTAGAGGTTAATTAGTTCCATTAATCGGTAATTAAGCAGTAGGTAATCAAGGAGAAGGAAGCTCTGACACTATTACCAATGAGACATCCCTGCCAAACCATGCAACAGAGACCAAAAGAGCATGGGTGAAACCTCTCGAATACCACTCGGTAACAAACACCTTGCATTGTTTACTTGGTCCCTTTCAATTACAAACAATTTCTAACCAATTCAAATGACTCCTTCCAGATTTCCCTTTCTTTTTTCAAGAAAATAACAGGAGCCACAATGTTATCCACAACGTTCTTTATCTTATATGTCTGCAACATGACTAAATAAAAACACTGTTGTAAAGGCAAAAGCTGTTTTGGAGGGAGCCATGGGTAACACACGGTGAGGCATTACAAGGCGATTGGTCTTTGTGTGTCGAGGCATGTAGGAGGTAAAAAAAAAAGGTGAAGGCATGGCAGTGCATGGAGTTGTTGATGTCCGACGTCTTTGGAGATGTGAATGGAAAAAGAGCTTTGGGACGCGAGTCATAGCCAAAAGACGAGGGCTTGAGCCGGACAGAAATAAAAATAAATTGTAGATTTAATTGCAGATACAGTGAATATGAATGTACTGTATACAGTAGACATAGGAGATTTTGTACGTAACAAAGTTATGGGCACTTGCGAAACAGTGGCAAATTATATGACGTGTAAAACTTACTTTGGTGTCCCGTTTTTACACTTTGCTTTAAGATTTCCTTGTAATAACATTTCTTTTTAACAAAATTAACTAAAAGATTGACAAAGAAAGTGGAAGGATTTGGACTTTTCTATGAAGGTGAAAAATAAATATAAAACAAAAAATTGTAAACTAAAATCATAATCGTAACCACTCAGAAAACAGAACGCGAAATGTCTGGACTTGAATCGCACTATGCTTAAGCTAGGTTTATATTCAGTCGATGCAGAGCCATATCAGAAACCCCATAAAGTGCATCTTTGGATGGATGGACAGAACAACACTGATTAGAAATAACATTTACTCTACCAGTACAACATTAATAATAGCACTGGTCCGAGTTAAGGAACACGTCAACATTATGGGGAATGCGCTTAACATCTTCTCCAAGATAGATACCAATTTCCTCTCTGTGTTTAGTAGAAAGCTATCCGGCTGTAAACTAACCTAGCTTAGCACAAATGAATGTAAGCAGATACGGACCACTAGCCTAGCTTAAAACCCCCAGGAGCTGTGTTTTTGGCCAACAGCTAGGCTAGCTAGTCCATATCCGCTTCCATTCATTTGTGCTAAGCTAGGCTAGCTTGCAGCTAAATAGCTTTCAAATGAATGCCACCTAGTATTTATTTTCTTGTCCGACTCTGGAGATGACGGTAAGCGCATTTCCCATAATGTTGGCATGTTCCTTTAAAGAGAGAAATTTCCTCTCCAATCTGTCGAGATGGTTTAGTGGATTTAAAGCAAGTAAAGAGTAAAAGAAAAGAAAATCAAGTAAAAGACAATAAATGAACAAACAAACAAACAACAAACAAACATTTAAAACAATCTCAAGCGTTTGTGCCTTCTGCTTCCCAAAAGGGCACAACATTTAAGATAAACAGCCACAAAAGCGAAATCGCACACAATGCAAATGTTGTGCCCTCACTTTCTTTTTTAACAGTTTTAAAACGTCATTATTTACTGTGAAATATTTCTCTTAAACAAAATTGGAACAAATATAATTTAACACAACACTGGCTCATTCTGGTCTGAAAACAAAATTTGCAACAAGCATAGCGAATGATCTATTGGCCATCAACAAAATGGCAGCCGCAAAATATCAACCACATGCAAACCGTTTGCACAGATTCCTTTGCTGCTATCGTAGCTATTCTGCGCGTCAGTAAATACATCACCTCGACTGACCAACACCCAAGTTATGGTCCATGTAAGGACAGTACCTCGTCACTTATGGCAGTGTCACTGACATCAGTACAGTTCAGCTTAGCGAGAACTACCAGTATTAGCAGTGTCACTGACCTCAGTACAATTCAGCTTAGTGAGAACTACCAGTATTAGCACTTAGTTTAACATTATTTCTGGAAGAGAGGCGGCATACTGAGAAAAGCGTAAATCAAAGTCAAGTGTAAGAAGAACAGCTTAAGAAGAGTGTTAAAAAAATAAAATTAAAATTAAAAAAGCGTGCAGGAAGAGAATGCCCGTGCTTAATGACAACAGCTCTTTAACCACTCTTGAGAATGGAGTACAGAAAGCTATGAGCAGGCACATTATTGTCACATGGCACCTGGTGACCGACACACTATCAAATCATAAGAGGGAGGTAAAGGAGCACGGGAGAGGAGAGTGGGCGTTCAGGGAGAGGAGTACTTCGCTGCTAAGGCACTGGACAGGTCATGATACATTACACACAGTTTTAGCTGTTTTAGCTTCTGGCTCCACCACAGTCTTCCGTGTCTCTTCCCATCCTCTCCCTCTCCTCAATGAAATGTAGCCCGATCTATGGAGCTGTGGAGTCTTTCCCCGTTGGGAGTGGACGGCGTGAAAAGGTGCATCATAGTTCGAGTATGTTACAATTTAGCCATTATGTGAATGCAATTTAGTTGTGTGTGTGTGTGTGTGTGTGTTTGTTGCCACCCATTTCCACAGGCCAGTCTCCTAATCTTTGGCCTTCAGTGAGTCGCCGCTCTTCGTTCCTGCCACGTCCTCCCTGGCTCGTCCAGTCACTCCATCTTGCCGTGGTGGTGGTTGTTGTTGAGTGGTGTGTGGCCATTCTGCACGTGGCCATTTTTAGAGTTGTCCTCGTCTTCATCTTCTGATTCGGGCTCCTCCTTATCACTCCTCTCGTCATCAACGATGTGCTGCCGAAATAAGAGAGAAAAACATTTCATTGAAGTACACACCCCCTAAACCAAGGCCGAGTCAAGGCCGAGACCAGACGGATGCGGTCTGCAATGCGTTCTCACCAAATAGTATATCTCTCTCATTCAATGAGACAGGTAGTAGGGAACTGCCTTCAACACACAGACAGACCCCTTGTTTGAAGTGGTGGCGGTTTTAATCCTAGAGGTCATCTACAAAGATATCCTTTGAAATACAATGTGATCAACTCTGCCCGACTTGAGCCCCTTTTCCACCACAGAAACGTTCCCCCCAGAACTAGGGACCCTTTGAGGAACTGTGCATTTCTACTGCGGGGACCAGGGTCTAAGCAGAAGTTCTTGACCAAGGTCTAAGCACAAACCATTCTTTTGTTAAATAAGCTATGCATTAAAACATTTCCCCCCAGCAAATCTTTTAGTTAGATCAAGATCGTGCTGTCAGAACAGTCCTAAGTTTGTAGCTTAAGTATTTAATGAGACATTTAACGTAAATTCTGCCAATGTCATCTGCTTTCAATCAGGAAATGCAAACGTGAAATGTGTTTTATAAGCCTATAAATCAAGTGATCAATGCAATGCAATTATCCTTTCCAGCAGATTACAAGATTGTATGAACTAAGCAGGTGAAGTGTTTGCAGGTGAAGTATTTAAAGATTGCTATTGCCTATTACTAGGCAATTCTGGCGCAGAGAAGATCAACAATCTACTATAAGCCTTGTTTGGAAATACGAGTCATCTGGACTCATGAGCTGCCGTGCATTGAGCGGTCTGTTGCACGTTCCTGTTCAATGCGAGGACCAATATATGTCAAAAGAGTATGCAGGGAACATTGTTCTGTTCATTTAACTGTGATCATGAAGATCTGATCAGAGAAAATTGTCCTTCCATGTTCTCGTGAGACTGGAATACCTAGAGACCTTTTTCACACGTCAGAGGACTCATTTGCTTAATCTTCGCAGATCTTTATGCCACGGTGGAAACGCAGACAACAATGGGCTGAAGGAACGAAAAAGTATCGTGAAATGTACCGCAATTCCTGGGACTTTCGGTCAAAATGCGGTTTTGGAGAGGGAAGATCACCATGGCAAATCACCTTTATCCCCTTTACAACTAGCTCTCCCAAATCAACATAAAATAATTGACAATTATGTCCTGCATTCCCACTCACACACTCTGAACTCACAAAGCTGACAAAATATGGAATATAACGACTTAAACTAAACATTCTAATTGTGGATCAGTGGAGAACGAGAGAAAGTGTAGGAAGGGTAATCTAATGATTGGCACCCACAAATTCAGATTATTGTGCTGGACCTGGTAAAATGAGTAGATGACGTGTACCTCAACTGTAGAAACCTTTATGGACATTTATTAAAGTTACAGTGGGAAAACTATGTAATGTTTAAGACACTAGGAGCTAGGAGACTGCCTTTGCTCCACCTGTGCGCAATGATTGACAGGCACACCCATAGGCACCCCCTCTGAGCCCGCTGGTGACGGAGTTGAAGAAGAGTTCAGACCTGACTACCTACCCAGGGGACTGAGGTAAAGAATAGTTCAGCCTGACCACCTACCCAGAGGACAGAGGTAAAGAATAGTTCAGACCTGACCACCTACCCAGGGGACAAAGGTAAAGAAGAGTTCAGCCTGACCACCTACCCAGGGGACTGAGGTAAAGAATAGGACCACCTACCCAGGGGACTGAGGTAAATAAGAGTTCAGCCTGACCACCTACCCAGGGGACTGAGGTAAAGAAGAGTTCAGACCTGACCACCTACCCAGGGGACAAAGGTAAAGAAGAGTTCAGACCTGACCACCCCCCCTGGTGATCGACTAAAGAACAAGAGTTCATCCTTTAGATTCACCGTTTGCTAATTATGTCAATACAGAGGGTATAACGCTCCACAGCCAACCGAGAGACAGGGGTCTGTCCATCTCTCTCTCTCATGCAGACTTGAACAAGCTGTAATGTCTTGCTCTCTCTCTCTCTCTCTCTCTCTCTCTCTCCAACGTGTACTCTCTCACCCAGATATGCACTTGCAACAATCAAATTGTTTTTGAAAGGGTCATAAGGAATCTCATCAATACTTATTTGATTTCACAACACAACAAATGGAGATAAGAAAAGAAGCAGTAAGATGGGGACATATTTCCATGTTTATAAGGTTATGTGGTTGTGCCAATAAGTTAATTGATAAAAGATAATTGCAGTATCTATTTAAATCCATCACAAATAGAACGGGTCACGTATCTCTCCTTCACTCCATCTATCAATAATGTAGGCTGTCTTTCAGTGTGCGGACTTGAACAAGCTGTAGGATTAGGAGGTAACATAGTCTTGCTCTCTCTTTATCTCTAATGTATACTCTCTCTTTCTCTCCAATGTATACTCTCTTTCTCTCTAATGTATACTATATCTATAATGTATACTCTTTCCCTTTAAAAGTATACCCTCTTTATCTCTAGTGTATACTATCTCTCTTGAATGTATACTCCCTTTCTCTCTAATGTATACTCTTTCTAATGTATACTCTCTCTCTAATGTATACTCTTATCTTTCTCTCTAATGTATACTCTCTCTCTAATGTATACTTTCTCTTTCTCTCTAATGTATACTCTCTCTAATGTATACTCTCTTTATCTCTAATGTATACTCTCTCTCTAATGTATACTCCCTCTCTCAAATGTATACTCTCGCTCTCTAATGTATACTCTTATCTTTCTCTCTAATGTATACTCTCTCTCTAATGTATACTTTCTCTTTCTCTCTAATGTATACTCTCTCTCTAATGTATACTCTCTTTCTCTCTAATGTATACTCTCTTACTCGGATGCATACTTGGAACAAGTGGTAAACTAGGAAGGATTGTAGTTATGGCCCATATTTATTGTAACGTATAATATAACTGAAAAGGCATACAGACCCTCATCTGCACCTTTGATTACACCGTTTACTTTTCTCATATTCTTATATTACGAGTTAATTATACCGTTTACACTGTTTATTTATTTTTCTCATATATTTCTTTACATTCAGGTAACATTTTATTGCCTATATTTACCTGCCCATACCGGTACCACCCCTCCCCCATGCTGCTATGATGCTGAATTTCCCCAAGGGGATCAATAAAGGAATATCTTATTGGTTGCAATTGAAGGGGGAAGTTTTAGATTATTATTTCTTTTTTTAAATAATTGAATAAAGCGCAGGCAGGTAATGATGCGTCACTGCAGTTGTGGTCTCGACCGGTCTTGAAATTAAATTCAGAGTCCTCTTTGTCCAAGACAAGAGTAAAAATGCAGTGAAGTCTGAGGCTACGTTTAGACGGAAAGTCTGAACAGAAACCGCAAAAGTCGCCTTACGGTCTCACTTTTAATTTTGCGTTTAGACTAGCGTTTTGGGATGGAATTATCCGTGCAGACGAGGCTGTAACAACTCGAGACGACTGAGCCCTGCTGTCACACGATTGGCGCATATGTCACATGACGTGCTGTGAAGACCCGCCCTACTCTGCCTCTGATTCGCAGACTGTTGGTGGGGAATGTGATTGGACCAAAGCAGAGTCACTCACAGACAGTGGGTCCAGTCACGCCGCGGGACAGATTCTTGTGTATTTAAAAGTACTGCCAATGTAGCCTTCAGGTGATCGCCATGGATAGAATCAGACATGCTTTGTTTACGCTTCTAGGCTACTGGCGCATGCCTGTGATGTAAGCAGTACGCGCGACGAGAGCCTCGACAACCCTTTCGTCATCGTTTTATGCGGTTTGACAGTTTAGATGATAGCGCAAAGGTTTATCGTTTCTAGGAATTCCACCCTGGAAGGTAGTCTCACTTTTTTGCGGTTTCACCCCGTAAAAACGCTGTTTCCGTATAAACGAAAGGCACATCCGAAAAAATATTTTTGCGGATTCACCTGCTAGCGTTTCTGTCTAAACAGGGCCTGAGATAAGACTGAAGCCTTCAAAATGTAGTCTCGAGACCAAGACCGGTCTATGCAACACTGGCATATACTGTGCATTAATATACTGTGCATTAATATACTGTGCATTAATAGAGTTTAGTGATTTCTTATGAGGTATGTAATGAGGTACAGGTATGTATGTAATGATGAAGACAGGATTGTTCAATTCATTCAAACAACTTATTTCAACATATGCAACAACTCTGGGGCGGCTAAGTGGCGCAGTGGGCAAGGTGCTCGCCACTAACGCAGGAGATGCTGGGTTCGAGCCCAGCTCTCAGCGATGCCGGCTTGGCTGGTCGTTCATACTAATACAATTGGCAGTATTAGGGGGTGGGAAAGCCGGTGGGTGGGGATTGGACGTTGTGGACAGCGACTCCTACAGGTCGGTTGGTGCGCCTGTACAGCAGAATCAGGAAGTATCGGGGGCAGCGTGAGCCTCCCACGCGTTACTCCTCGCCACAGAGATTGCGCTGTACAGGTGAAAAGATGCGACAGCTGCCTCCTCGTGTACCGGAGGGGACACGTGATGCAAGGCTTGGTCCACATTGCAGCCGACCAGTGGGAGGCATGGTCTAACAACGTTCGAGACAGGGGGGGGTAGAATTGGATAATCCGAAATTGGGATGGGAGAAAAATAGAAAATGGGGAGAAAAAGTAGATAAAAAATAAACATATGCAACAACTCGGCACAGTCTGGCAGCCGAAACGTATAGCTGTGACGACTACGCACCTTTAATTAAATCAAATTATTGCAATGAATTGAACTGTCCAGAGAGTGGCTCACAGTAACCTTTTGTAGGTTTATTCATTTATTTCTGGGGGTGATATGACACCACTTGCGTTAAAAGTGGGCCAGTGCTTTCTGAGTGCTTGGAAAAGTGAATTTAACACACGTGCGCAAGAACATAACTGCCCCCCCCCCCCCTCCCATGACCTTGTAGATAACTCATAAATAGTAAATGGTGCATTTTTTTATAGTGCTTTTATCCAAAGCGCTTTACAATTTCTGTTCCTCACATTCACCCATTCACTCACACATCGACGGTGGAGGCGACCATGAAAGGTACCAACCTGCTCATCGGGAGCAATTAGGGGTTAAGTTTTAAGTGTCTTGCTCAAGGGCACTTTGACACGCTGCCCGGGAATCGAACCGGGAACCTTCCGATAATTAACAGACGACCGCTCTACCTCCCGAGCCAAAACTAACTCTACTCCTGCAAATATGACAAAACTAAGTCTACTTCTGCAAATATGACAAAACTAAGTCTACTGAAAGTATAACAAAACTAAGTCTACTCCTGCAAGTATAACAAAACTATGTCTACTCCTGCAAATATGACAAAACTAAGTCTACTGCAAATATAACACAACTAAGTCTACTGCAAATATAATATATTTTTAAGAAACCAATATGATATTTGAAGCGAGCACCGCTTCCCCCGACGGATTCACGTCCTTACGTTGCCCGGGAGGAACTTGACGACCATCCGCAGGATGAGGCTGGCCCAGAAGACGTGGAGACACAGCAGGATGCACAGCAAGCCGTTGAAGAAGTAGAAGCCGAAGAAGGGGGGGTAGAGGGTGAGGGGGTACACCCACGTCGTATGCATGATCCTGGAGGAGGGGACAAAGGCAAGAACAGAGACTCTGGTTACAGCCACCTACTCTCCCAGTCAAAGGCCCATTGACAAGAGAGGCCAGGCTTGGACACAATGTGAAGGCACACAAGGTTGTGTGCCTGCCTGACCCCCCCCCCAAGGGATGTGGGACGTACCACTACACACTGCAGTATCATTCTGCTGATACTTCTGATTCATCTATTTATTACTAAATCAAATGTATTTATATAGCGCCAAAATCACAAGGACTTGCCCCTATAATGGGCTTTACAGGTCAAGAAGAAACATCACAATAGATCCAGAACAAAAGCCACAATAAAATCCACATTTTCAACACCCCCAGACTTTTCCCAATGAAGATGAGGAACGACTCCCTAAAACCTAGCAATAGGAAAAAACCCACTGCAGGCGCCATTGTGGGGAGAAACCTCAGATGAGCTGTTCAAAGGGGATCTCCCCATCAGGATGTTCAAAGGGGATCCCCCCATCAGAATGTCGGTGATATTAAAGATTTGCACTACATCCCTACCTCATTTTTGCATTTGAAAAAGTTTGCATTTGTACTTTACTAATTTTGTACTTTTAGTTTGTATATTGTATATTTTGTACATTGTTTTGTCTTTATTCTTTTTACTTTCTTAGGAGTCTCAGGAGGCTCATACAGAACCAAGCCTTTCACTGTCTGTAATGTACCTTATATGTGACAAATAAAACAAAACTTGAAACTCGAACCGATAACACAAGTCATTACAGGTAGTTGCAATATAGAATGGGTTCTTACCAGAAGGGGAGGATGACGAGGCGGGTGACGATGAAGACCGCGGCGAACGCCGTGAAGATGATGTTGCAGGTATTCCTCCAACCCGCATAGTTGAACATCTTGGCCGACTGGGAGGAAGGTGCAGAGAGAAGACATTAATGGAACGTAGTATCACTTGTTCCCCACTAGGGGGCAGACGGTGAACCCTAACAACAGTGTGGAGGGCTTAGAGAGTGCTTTGCTACAGTTGGAGCTCTCAGGGCCTGTTATGGTAAAATACGCCCACGGTTATGTCTGTTATGGAAAGCTGTTTTGGTACAGATTAGAACATTGTGACCGGCCCCTGGTTCGAGGTCTCGTGAGTCGGAGTGTTAAAGAGGCATGATGTTCTGGTTCGCCGGGTTTCGGGGTCCTCACAGGGCGGGGACCTTGGTTGTCGATACTGGGGATGATGGGTGCTCAGGTAGTCTCACCTTAGTGCATATATATATATTTGTATTTAAAAAAAATCCTTTATATATTTAATTTATATTATAACTATTTTATTTTCATTATTCTGATTTCATTGATTATCTTGTCATTATCGTTATTATTATTATTGCTGTTATTGTCCTGTGATGTCTTGTTTATTATTATTGTTACTGTATTGTATTGTGTTGTCTTGTTTCGTGTTGAAAAGGGAAAATAAAGAAAAATTTGATAAAAAAAAAAGAACATTGTGACCGTGCAGAACTCCTGCTGGTTTCCACCCTGACATCATCATTGGGGATATCGCGGATAACCTAAAATCCCAGCACTTTGGGATTGCTGGGTTTCCACAGACATTGCAAAATGAAATGCAAGGACTTTCAAAGTACTTTTCCAACCAAGTATTTTTCTTTTTAAATGCAGTTTTTTTTATAGAAATTCTGATCCAATATTTATGGCTTAAAACACCAATTTCCGACAATTAGTTACATTCAGAACAATTTGATCATGGATGAACAAAACGTTCAATACAAATGGTTGATTTGAATTCCAAGGACTTTTTAAGCACCTTGTTAAAAAATTGCCTCTTTTCAAGGAATTCCACCACGCCATGACATTTTTTTCTTCTCTCCAAAAATCAAGCACTTTAAGCACTTCAAGGACCTTATGGGAACCCTGAGATTGATACCAAAGTGCTCTTGGGATTGATACCAGAGGACTTCAGAATGTCTAAGTGTATGAGGTTATCGGTACAATTGGCTTTAACAACGGGTTGTAAAATAACAGAGTCCTCCGCTCCTTCCACTTATAAAGAATGGATGGAAATGATGTGTAAAATGGCAACATATGAATGGATCATATATAGAGTTGCAGGTAGAGAGGATATTATTTAATGAGGTCTGGGGCTGATTCCTGATTCTAGTTTTGTGTTAATGTCATCTAAAAAAGTATTGACTGTGTAAAGCAGCTCGACATTATTCACCAAATCTGGTCTGTTATACTAGTTTGTGTGGGAGTGTGCTTGTTGGTAAGTTCCATATGTTTTTGTGAATTTAATAATAAGGAAAAAAATGGACAGTTATTTTAAAATATATGGATACTATTTTTTCACTGCCGACACAGATTCTAAGTACTAAACCAGTCGTCTGATACCAGATACCGATGCAATCAAACAGTCTCTAGATTCAGTTTGGCTTCATTAGAGAAAATAATTAAACACCTTTTGTAGAAGTACTGTATAAGTTTCAACAGTCTTACCTCTATGTAAGTGCATCTACAAGTAAGCTAGAGACCACTGCTGTCCCTGTCAACACCACCAACAGAGTCCATTCTCTTCGGTTCAAATAACAAACTCAGCAAGACCGACGGCTTCTCAGTTACAGTGGGTGACAATATTGTCACAAGGAAATATGAAATTACCTACCTGGGTTCCATCCTAGAGGCTAATCTTTCCTGTGACAAAATGGCATCCAATGTAATAAAAAAAAGTCAACCAACAAACTATTCTTGTACCGGATCTCCTCTCTGGTAAACAAGAATACCCTGAAGACTCTGGCAGGAGCACTCATTCAAGGGTACTACGACTATGCTTGCACCTCATGGTACCAAAGCACCTCAAAGGTGCTAAAAACAAAATTACAAACATCTCAAAACAAACTGGTCAGACTACTGCTTGACCTTACTCCTAGAACCCACCTCACCCCTGCCCACTTTGACAACCTAGGATGGCTTAGAGTAGACGACAGAGTACAGCAACTTGCAATGGGCCTGGTCTACAAGATACACTACATGACCAAGGTACCCATGTACATGTCAAAATACTTCCCAAAGGTCAGTGAATACCACGATCACAACACCAGAGGGAGCACCACAAATCATGTTAAACCCAGATTCGGCTCAAACAAGGGACTAAACACGTTTCGCAATTATGCCACGTCAATGTGGAACGCCCTACCCAAAGCTGTAAAGGAATGTGAATCACTACCCACTTTCAAAACTACTCTCAAAGAACACCTACGGGGGACTGCAATTAGAAACTGGCCCCTGTAAATGTCCTAACCCAACCCCCTCCAATGTACAGTAAATGACCAAGTATGGTTGTCAATATTCCAATGTACAGTTTTGCTTGTACAGTTGTACAGTGTTGTAAATATTACACTTCTGAAGTATAAACTAATTACTGCAGTGCAGATCTCAATAAAACAGACCATTCTGAGTCAAATGTACGTTTTGGCATTTGATGTGTCATCACAGATTTATTTCCTTTTTTCCCCTTTTTTATTTCCCAAATAAAAGCAGATCCAATTAATTTGTTGCAGGTTTGAGTGTGCTGTGTATCTTTGACCTGCAGTACATGGAATGTTCAGGGAGTGGTTACCATGGTTACATGCTGCCTTGCTGGAAGAAAGTTTCTAAATATTCTGTGAAAAGTTGACAGTTGGTCAAACTACACCTCAAGTGAGAAATAGTTCTTTTAACTTGTTACTGATCATTTAAAAATGTAATACATGGAATAATATTCCTGTATAGTTTATTTATACAGCAGAAGTATTACATTTAGACTTGGTCCTCAAAATTAATGGAAGTGAATGAAGAGCCTGACACCTAGAAGGAATGGTGGTGATAGCAGATGCCAGGGACAGCAGTGGTTGCTAGCTTACTTGTAGATGACTTTAGATAAAGGTGAGATTGCAGATTTTTGACAAGTTCTACCAAGGTGAAATATCCCTTTAAAAGCAAAACAAGTCACACTTTGATTTCTAGCAGGTCATGTTAGACGTTTCTTGGTATCAGATCAGACTGATATCCTGATACCAGTATGGGTATCGGGATATTAGGTATAATTAGGTATACCTAATTATCATTCCCCAGCTAATGTTATTAGATGGCATTGAAGCATATGGCAGCACAAAACAGCCACCTGGAATGGAGCTGAAGCACCTTTGATGCCTTGTGTACAGTATTGTGCAGTCCCATATGTTACACCAGCCCACGTATGCTATGGCACATCAACCCAATGATAGCTTTGCAGAACGCATCGACTTCACAAAAGCTACACTTTCTGCACTTTGCACTACACCAAAATCTTTTAAATTGATCCAGTATTGTATTTGTAAGTAGTTTTGGATAAAAGCGTCAGCTAAATGACTATGTAAATATAAGTGGATGACTGCCAACCAAAGAAGAGAAAACAACCTTTAGACACTTTTCCCTCCCTCAATAAATCTGCTGTTCGGAGTGGAGAGAGAGAGAGAGACCTGCAGTAGGCACAGTGGAGGTAATGTTATTAGCCAACGTTATGTTGTTGATCTGGCATTAGACGGTCAACACCAAAACAAGACAGGATAACGTGATGTTAACCAGTAACCTCAGAAGCCACTCGAACCTCAGAGGTCGCCACTCGAATGGCAGATGTCTTGAGGGAGAAAAGTTGTTTAGGTTTAGGTAGCGACACAGAGTCTTCTCCCCTTTAGGCGATAGACATCCCCGTCGAAACAGACATTGCAGACCCAAGGATAATGCCAGGCTCGACACCGCTCCACCTCTAATAACTGCACTGCGCTGCCCCTCTCGTGGGATTACAGAGAGAGACCTCTGGTCATGGATTAAAAGTGGATTGATATCATCGATGCAACTCTACACTCCTAACAGTCTGAGCACGAGTCTGTACCAAAAATTCTCTTTCTGTGGACCTTCTTTGATGGGCACACTTGCCCCAAGACATCATGTTGTAGCCTGATTCATGGCAGCCAGCTGAAGTTAGCTTGCAGGATCAATTCAAAAGATTTTGGTCGGTTAGACAGGTTAAAAAACACAAGGGTTATCTATTAAAATGTAATAGTCGTTTAACGTTGGCCTTGAACTCACTTCGGTATAACATTTATATTTGTTCATTCATTCCAAATGTTCTCGTCAGGCGACTAACGGACTGTTGTTGGTGCCGTGTCATAAAGTCGACATACCTCCATTAAGTAATCCGAGGAATCGTGAACCAGCATGATCAAAGTCCCCGCTGGGACATAGTTGACCAACCAGGAGAAGCTGATCAGTAGGATGGTGGCCACATGGTGAACTATCTGCTCCTTGAAATCCTGAGAGACGGGTGGTGTGTGTGTGTGGTGGGGGGGGGGGGGGGGGGGTTGGAGGAGAGGGAGACAGAGAGAGACACAATGTGAAAGTGTTCCGTCACTTATTGATCCTACTGTTGGGATTGGTGACTAACCGACTGTGCACGTGTATCCTCACTGATTAAGGCCTTATAAATGATTAACCTATAAATGCTCATGTCTCTTCACGCAAGAGGACTTTTCACCTCGTTTGCCATGCCATAAAAAAAAGAAAAACAGATTCCAAAATCGATCGTTACATTTGCAGATGATGACACAACGACTCAACTAAACTAGTTTACAAATCCATTGTTTTTGGCCCATACACATATTAGATCCTTGCATCAGTTAAAATCAAGTCATACGACGAGAGGTTCTGGATTCGAAGCCAGGCAGTCTGCTGACACACTTAATTGATGTCCAAGCTAGTGGTTGAAAACAGTCCATCAGTCTCTCCACGCTGACACTTTGCTATACAGCTCATGTCACACATTAACCCACAAGGCACTTAGACACTAACACACTGTTATCACCCGGCCTAGAAATAGACCTGACGGCAGGAACCGTGTTTTGTTGTGTAGTGTAGTACACTGAATAAATATAAGTCTGTGATGCAGCTTAACCCTTTCACTACCACACTACAGAAGATTAACCTTTCCCTACCACACTACAGACTGTTAACGGATGGAAGAATAAGAGGTTTTTAATAAGTAAAAATGGAGATAGACCGTTACCGACAATCGAGTTTCACTTACTTTACGTTTGATATCCGACGCCACACTGAAAACCAACGAGAGGTAAAAGCCCAGTTCTATCATGTAGTACCAGTACTGAGATTGCAACAAGGGCTGTGGGGGAAAAAAGGGGGGGGGGGGTCGGAGAAGGAGCTGTTAGAACCTTTTTTTTCTCTTCCTTGCAACAGTTCATTAATTTGGCAGACAAACGATGAGCGGAGAAACCAGTTTGTGCAGGGCAGGGAATTATTTGCGTCTCTTTCTGATCAACATATAGCTTTGTTGAATACAAATGACAAAAAAATAAGTACGTTTTACACCATTATGAGAAGTAGATGTGTGGGGACGTACCATTTTAGGGAATCCATTCCACATCTCCTCCATGTCAGAGAACCATGGTTTCTATGGGGGGGGGGGGGGGGGTGTACATTCAATCATATTAATGATGACCTAACACCATACCAGTCCATTGCCTGCACTTATTAAAAGCACTACAACAACAAAAACACCACCAGCGCAACATAAAAACACCAGAAGACTATGTTTGTAATGTTTGTGGGTAGCGGTGAACAGATTCCTGTACTCACATCGATAAGGACTGCCAGGCCAGCAAAGAAAGCAAGAAGGTAAAAGGTAAATCTCCAACTGTAAAAGAATGTACAGCAACCTCAGAAATTCCATACTAATGAAGCAGATTCAGATTTTTATTTGCCACATGCAAGTAATATAAATCATACAGTTTTCATACAAAACATAAATCCAGTTCTACCATGGGCAAAAGGAGCAGGAAGAAGAATACATCTTATAATTACCTGCCCCCTATTCCTGAACTAAACAAGTAACACTTGATGGTCAGTGTACAACCTAATTTACACAAAATAATAATTCATACAATATACAAAGAAAAACAATATTCACAGATTAAACAAGAGAAAAAAGAAAAGAAAATATCACTATTCAGATTCATATTTGATAATTTCATTTTATAATTCTTTTTGAATTGACAAATATTATTACACCCCTTAACACTTTGAGTGCCAGCAGGGGGCGCACGATTTATCGCTTGAATGCCAGCCGTTTGACTGATTTTCTATATTCTATATTGAGCTATTTCTATATTATGGCTATGTGTCTAATACGCCCGTCGCTTATCAATGACTTGCTTGCAGTCAACATGTACGAAACGGATTGTTTTTTCATCAGTACATTTCCGTTTTATACCATTTTGAAAAACGCTAGTTTTTAGAAATTTGCAGAAAAAAAAAGATTCTGTGATAAACGCCCTTTAGTGGAATACACCAAACAGGTTGTCATTTCGGCCTATTTATGAATCGTTTTCAAATAAACGCTAGATTATCGATAGTATATGTGTACTTATGCACGCTAGAGAAGCGGGCTGAAAAATCGATTATCTATCAGCACACACACACACATATATATAGGGGACACGTTGAGATATGTGAAAAAAAAACTCTGATTACCCCAAGACTGGTAAAATAGATTCCTTACCTCACATCAGATGTTCTCCAAAAAAATTATTCCAATGCCTGATCGCCATTCCAAATATCAATCGCGTTTATTGATCCAACGCTGGGTACTGGAAACACATAATCCACACTGTTCTGAGGGTCCACAATGAATCCGATCGGCTCGGGTTACATGCCTGAGAAGTAAAATGTGTATTCCGGATTTTTCTTTTCTCATCCATTTCCATTGAGTCCAATCCAATACGTGCATTACCATCCGGGAGACGATAGGGGGCGGTATTTTCCCTGTTCGAGCTGAGACAGTCCCAATGGTAACGCGAGGCTAGATTGATGAAAGATTTATGAAATCGCTAATAAAAGAAATAACGATTAAATAACGAGATTTCTCATCCTTGGCACTCAACGCATGGCATGAACTAACGAGATTTCTCGTGGCTGGCACTCAGTGTTCATTTGTAGAACTATCTTTTGTGTCACTTGAATTTGTACATTCTTGTTTAACACATTGGGCGCCAGCCATTAGCCTTATCCTTGTAGCTAACGAGCCAAGTTTCCATAGCATATTTTCACTGTGCGTCACTGTTTGGAGAGCTATATCTATATTCTATATTCTAGCTATGGAGACAATACTATGGTCATTTGACAGTGACTTTCTTCCATCGAACATGCAAAAAAGAATAGATAATTTTTTCATGTATACGTTTGCACGTTATTATCCCGTGGTGAATATTGTATAGTTTAGGAGTGATCCGGGATCATTCCTGAAAAGCTATAGAGTTATAGGGTGCTACTTGAATTAATGTTAATTATAACTTGACTACTTGAGGCTCATAGGGATGGGTGTTCACCAGGCTATTCGGTTAACTTGTGAAGTAATTAGTTTTACATGTAGAAGTTTCACCCTCACTTCCCCTCATTATAAGCAATTTAATATAATTGCCATTCACTCTAAAGTTAACAGTCTACTTTAAAAATGCAGTCTATTAAACCCTATATAAAACAAACTTGATTCAAAATCCTGTGAATTATAATGATACAGCCAGTAGCGAGTGATATTTTGCTATGATGCCCCTAGCTCATGGAATGAAAGCTTGAGATTCTCCCCTCTGTTGCAGAGTATAAGTCAAGTTAAGTCAGCTAGGACACAATAAAAAATGCATACAATGCAGTAACAAATAAAAAACACATTAAAGAAAAAGGTATAGTACACAGAAAACAAGAGCAAGGTGCACTATAAAAGAGACAAGAAAAATAGATAAAAAGTCCAGAGTAACAGCAAACGTAATGTACAGGTTAAGGGCTAAGGGCTTGTGTCCACAGCGGACCTTTTTTTCAAGACGGACCGCTTAAAAAAAAAAAAAAAAAAAAGCTCAGAGCGTTTTCCTGAGTCTCGCAACTGCCGCGGCTCCGCCACTTCCTCGATGTTGATTGGTCGGTCGAAAAAAGTTACCTTGATGAGCGCGCTCCTCTCCAAAAGTTGAACTAGTTTCAACTTTAGGCGCTGGGAGCGTTCCGCCCAAAAAACGCTGCCGCCGAGAGCGCTAAAATGCGAGGCGCGGCGCTGGGAAAAGGAGTGCGCCTGTCGCGTCTGTAGCATAGAAATTAATGACAGAAAGGAGCTGACAACTCATAAAATGTCCGCTGTGGACACAAGCCCTAACTCTGGTCAAAGGCCAGGGGGAAAAGGTGCGTTTTAAGCAGAGATTTAAAAGCCTCTAGGCTCTGGGGAGATCTAATGTAGGAGAGGCTGTTCCAGAGCCGAGGGGCTGCAGCAGCGAAGGCTCCGTCTCCCCTGGTTTTGAGCCTGGTCCTGGGCACCTCCAGCAGCAGCTGGTCAGCAGACCTTAGGGCTCTGGATGGGGTGTGGTGGCGCAGGAGCTCAGAAAGGTATAATGGAGCCAGCCCATTTAGTGCTGCAGTCATTTAAAATCAATGCGTTAACGGATATAATTGCCATTCACTCTAAAGTCTACTTTAAAAATGCAGTCTAAGCCCTATATAAAACAAACTTGATTCAAAATCCTGTGAATTCTAATGATACAGCCAGTAGCGAGTGGGCAGTACGTTAACCGAGTAGGCCCAAGTGTCAAAAAGGAAACATTTCAACTTGTTTTCCCGCTAAAAGAAAGCTTGAAGGTAAAGCGACCGAAGGAGAGCAGACGCAGATAAAACGTTAGAGATTCAATGACGTGTCCTGTGGGAGGGGTGGAGGAAACCGGTTCTTCCGTAAACACACAACTTATTAACAAGCCACAACAGATATTGTCTGCACCGTCTGAATCCAACTGAATGAATATAGTAGCGGTTTTCTTTTTTTGTCGTGTGTGGGGTAAGGACATGCTCCATTTAACCACATACAATCTGTGTCTACCTGCTCCGATACACTTACTTACCAATAGAAGAGGATATTTGAAACGGAAAAGATGACTTGTGAAACACACACACAAACCAGTTTGTGTAACGGTTTGTCATTTGACTGAAGATGGTTATCTACCTGGCTTCCCGGAACTTCTTGAGCTTACTGGGTCGGGCCTGATTCCTTCGCCTCCGGAACCACCTCTCGACCTGCCGTACTGAGCAGCCAGTCTGTTTACTTAAACTCTCCACACAAATCTGGTCCGGAGAGAGAGAGAGAGAGAAGTGTTGGTCAATTCCAGCGTTATGGACGTGACTCCAAACAAAATGCCTCAGATTAAGCATTAATTAAATCATTCACATATATTCATGGTACCTCCTAGGGAGAGTGTAGACGCCCCACAACTAGTGATGTCACAATACCAATAAAAAAAAAAATTACTTTAATACCGATACCAGCCTAAGTATCACGATACCGGTTCTAACGCGATACCACTGCAAAAACCTAAAACATCAGGAAAAGTAATGGAATATAATATTAGATGACAGAACATGGAACATTCTTTATACTATATATAATATATTAGCGTTTATCGCTTTTTTTGCTACTGGGCAGTCCAGTAGAGAGAGAGAGAGGAGGAATGGGAGACAGAGTGGGGGGAAGACATTCGGCAAATAACGACGGGTCCGCGAATCGAACCCGGGTCGGCCGTGCCGCGACTCAGCGCGTTATGTGGTTCGCCACTGGGGCGCCAACTCTGCACATTTTTAAATCATATGTTAAACATTTGCTGTCCGTCAAATTAAGGGGGCATGTCTTAGCACATTCTGTGCCACACCTCTTCCGGGAAGCGGCTATGCTCATGCCACCCATTAAACCAATGTAGTCCGTTGTTTGTAGTCTGTTGTTTGTAGCGCTATAACTATATTCTATATTATAGCTATGGATACAATACTAGTCATTTGACACTGGGTTTCTTCTGGTCAAGATGCAAGTAATCCAAAAAGAATATTCCAATTTCTTGATAGTCATCTGGTAGATCCAATGTCCATTTGCTCGACGGCATAATCGACCATAACATATGGAATGGGCATATTTAACGGGCTTCAATGTAACCGGCAGAATCGTTCGCTTCGCCCGAGAAGGAAAAATTAAACCCGAGACCTGGGGCCATCCTACAGCCCAGAATACAATGTTAGAAATGGTGGTCCATACCGCCGCCTGGTAGGATGTGGCTGGTACTGCACCTTCAGATTCCCAGTATGCATTTTTTAGGCAACACACAGCTCCCTGAGATTGAATAGGGTATTAAAATAAAAAATAAAAGGAAAAACGACCCAGAAACAAGAATCTTCATTTATGGTACTCAACGGTTGGGGCCAAGACGTTTTGTATTTCTAATCAAGTCCTCAAAAACAGCATTTTTCTACCTCAAGAGCTTAAGCCGTTTTGAGCCTGGGCTCCAACCACTGTGTGCAGCTCATCATGTACCTGATGCCACACAGCCACATTATCATGCAGCTGAGTCTCTCTGACATCACAAATCATCACATTTTCAAATGACTCAGTTCAGTGAGGGTGAATATTGTGAGGAGAATTGGAAGAATGCGCCAATATGAGAATTAGAGACATAGATCATATTAATATAAGTTCACATAGCTAGGAAACAATGCTAAACACTCAAAAAGGCCATTTATAAGATAGTTCCCCTTTAATATAAAAAGTACAATTATGAAAATGTTTATAATTTCATTTCCATGCAGCAGAGGGAAAGAACCTTCATGAAAGTTAGCTTTGCGCAGAACGTTTGGATACAGTCATATGTAAAATGCTTGTGCTATAAAGACTTTCCCTCCATAACGTAAGGTGACATTTGATGTGCTCTGCAGTGCACGGCTTTTGCAAAGCTTCACAATTCTAAACACAAAATGCACATGAAAAGATTTTAATACAGATTGCTCAGTCAACCCCTCCTCGTCTTTGCAATAAACTAGGACAACCGAGTGACAAATCTGGTCCCACAGCATAGGGCATAGGCCACCATCAGAATCCATGTAATGGATCTTTTTTAGTTTTTTTGTTTCTTCACCATTACAATAGCTGTATAAAACATGGAATTATCCAACTATATACTGTAGGTCAGACAAATTAGGAACATCACAATATACACCCTTGTGGTGTATTTCAAAATGTTTTTGTGCTCATGTCTATAACTTCTAGGTCCTGCTGTCCACTATTCATATTAATGATAATGCAATCATCTGCATACAGATGACAAAGGTTGGTGGCCTTGACAACCATTCAGCGAAGACACAATATTATTGTGTCTTCGCTGAATGGTTGTCAAGGCCATCTGTATGCAGATGATACTGTTGTGTATTGCATTGCATTGCCGACTCTGTACAATTGGCCATTGAGAACTTACAACTTTGCCTTCCAAGAAGCTCTTAAACTTAAATTGGTTCTTAATGCCAATACAACTAAATGTATGCAGTTTTCTAGATCCAGAAATATTGATTATGATGGTGTTCACATATCTACCATAAGTGGTTCTAGCATTGTGAGAGTCACTGAAGATAAACATCTTGGTGTGCGACTCGATGAGGAATTTACGTTTAATTCCACGTGGACACCCTTGCCAAGTTGCGACAGAAAATTGTCTTCCTATATAGAAACAGAACCTTTGATTAGTAGGAAGAGAGTTGTCAAAGAGGATTTCTTATCAATCCTGGACTATGGTGATATAATTCATAGGCATGCTGTGGCCTCAACCCTTAAATCCTTGGACTCTGTCCATCACCCTGACCTCAGATTCATCACTCAATCAATCAATCAGATTTATTTATATAGCACATTTCACATGACGCGTGTCAACCAAAGTGCTGTACAGAGGGTAGGTACACATAGATACATAAAGACAAGAATCACACTCCGTTTTATGGGAGGGCACACAGGCAAACAGGGCATGAGTCAGTGAACGGGAAAGGCTAATAGGTAGAAGTGGGTTTTGAGCCTCGATTTGAAGGCATCTATCGAGGGGGCAAGCCTAATGGAGGTGGGGATGCTGTTCCACAGTTCAGGGGCTGCGATAGCAAAGCCACGGCCCCCCCTGAGCTTGAGGTTAGACCTCCGGACTGTCAGGAGCCTCTGATCGGCTGACCTGAGGGACCTGGTGTTGGAATAGGGGGATAGGAGGTCTGAGATGTAGGAGGGGGGGTGACCATTAAGGGCTTTAAAAACAAATAGGAGAACCTTAAAATCTATCCTGTAGCGTACTGGGAGCCAATGAAGGGAGGCAAGGACAGGGGTGATGTGGTCTCTCTTGCGGGTTCCGGTCAACAGTCTGGCAGCAGCGTTTTGTACCAGTTGTAAGCGGGACAGGGAAGACTGGTTAATGCCTATATAGAGGGAGTTGCAGTAGTCTAATCTAGATGAAATGAAGGCGTGGATGACTCTCTGAAGGTCTGCAGGGGAGAGAAGGGCTTTGAGTTTGGCAATGGTGCGTAGTTGGAAAAAACATGCCTTTACCACTGAGTTCACTTGTCTGTCAAATTAAAATTGTGGATAAAAAATGACACCTAGGTTCTTGACATAGGGCTTGACCAGGGAGGACAGGTTGCCATTGGCTGTTGGTAAGGGTGGTGACAGCGTCTGGGGGACCGAAGAGGATTATTTCGCATTCGTTTTGATTTAGTTGTAGAATGTTTTGTGCCATCCAACATTTAACATCATCCAGGCAGGATATGAGACTGTTAAGTAGAGACTGGTTGTTAGGTTTCAGGGAAACGTAAAAGCTGTGTGTCGTCAGCATAACAGTGAAAAGAGATGTTGTGCTTCTGAATGATTGGACCAAGGGGTAGCATGTAAAGGGAGAACAGGATCGGGCCAAGGATGGACCCTTGCGGGACCCCACAGGAGAGGGAGGTTGAGGGGGAGGAGCAGTTGGCGATGTTGACAGCAAAGCTTCTATTTGTGAGATAGGAGAACCATGCTAGTGCAGTGTCACTGACACCAACCCCATGTGATAGATACGACACTCATCACTGTGTCCTTTATGAGAAGGTTGGTTGGCCCTCTCTGACGGAGAGGTGCAACAAACACTGGTATTTGTTCAATTTTAAGGTTCTTACTGGTAAGCTACCTCCTTATATCACATCATTACTGGAATGGAATTTTGGAACTTATGGAACCCGTTCTAGTGATGATTGGCTGGTCCTTAAGGTCCCCCAAGTTTGCTCAGAACAGGGCAAATCTGCATTTTGCTATGATGCCTAGGGGTGGGGGAAAAATCTATACGTAGTAGTATCGCGATACTTTGCGTGGCGATACTGTATCGATACAGGGACGCCAAGTATCGATATTTAATTATTCATAAAAAAATAAAAATAAAATGTGTATAAGGAAGTTGCATTGTTCATTTCAATACCTGTAATAGTACAGTAGTCCACACACATGTGCATTCAGTTAAGTTGGAATATGACTGTAATACAAACAGTTCAGTTTGTCAGGTACATGCAACACAGATCTGTCTGCTTGAGAAAATACCATGTTCTGCAATAAAAGTTATTGAAGTGCGATGAACAGACTGAACTTTATTTTATTAGATAAAACATGTTGACAGTTTTACTTTGCAGTTGAAAATTAAATTTGTTCAAAAAAAGAATAAAAAAAGAAATCGCAATATTAATATCGCAATACTCAGCGCATCGCGATATATTTAGTATCTCGATACTATCGTATCGTGACGCAAGTATCGCGATAGTATCGTATCGTGAGGTATCTGCCGATTCCCACCCCTAATGCCCCTAGCTCATGGAATGAAAGCTTGAGATTCTCCCCTCTGTTGCAGATTCTGCAAGTTAAGTCAGCTTTATTTATATAGCACATTTACAGCCAACCAAAGTGCTTTACAGGTAGGACAATAAAAAACGCATACAATGCAGTAACAAATAAAAAAAACACAAATTACAGAAAAAGGTATAGTACACAGAAAACAAGAGCAAGGTGCACTATAAAAGAGACAAGAAAAATAGATAAAAAGTCCAGAGTAACAGCAAACGTAATGTACAGGTGGCAGGCTAACTCTGGTCAAAGGCCAGGGGAAAAAGGTGCGTTTTTAAGCAGCGATTTAAAAGCCTCTAGGCTCTGGGCAGATCTAATGTGGGGGAGGCTGTTCCAGAGCAGAGGGGCTGCAGCAGCGAAGGCTCTGTGTCCCCTGGTTTTGAGCCTGGTCCTGGGCACCTCCAGCAGCAGCAGCTGGTCAGCAGACCTTAGGGCTCTGGATGGGGTGTGGTGGCGCAGGAGCTCAGAAATGTATAATGGAGCCAGCCCATTTAGTGCTTTAACACATTCGTGGCCAACCACATATATATACGTGTTTCGGATCCAACGCTTGAGGGCCAACCAGGTTGTTTTGGCTTTTATTCCATTGTAATATCCTACTCAATGTCACCGAGTGGCACTGCAGATTTACCCTACTCTTGGGATTCGGAAAAGTGCATTACTGGCCAGATCCTCGTAGGGGCGCTGTCTCAATAATGCAGTGTTCCCTGTTACAGACTGGTGTTTTTATTTTTTTTCATCATGGGTGGACTTTTTTGTTAGCCTGAAGCTATGCCTCTAGCATGTAGCCTGGAATACTTTTTGGGACGCTGAATTCAGTATGCAGTAAAGGAATATAGCATCAGCCAATGGACATATCGATCTACCAGATGGCAATCGATAACTGGGACATCCTTTTTGGTATCCAACCGGCCCACGGTAAGAGCTTTTTCACGTAAATTACAGCCCGATCGGGCCTTGCTTTGTTAGCCAACCAGCCGATCATCGTATGAGGCTAATGAGGCTAATGCCGTTATTGGTAATCAATAATCAGAAACGACGTCCCCCCCCCCCCCCTTCATACATTCATGGTGGACCATGATACAGATAATATGCATTTTGAGTTTTAGCTCTAGCTTGTGTATAACCGAAATGCCATTCGATTTAACGTTATTAGCTTAGCGCTCTGTATCTCGCCTTCCAGGAAATACCCCAGAACATTGCGGTATATAGTTCATATTCACAACGCTATAAAATGGGAACGTATTGATGAAAACATTTTTTATTTAAGGCATATTGAAGGGACTGTTTATAGTGTCAATAATATAAAGTATAGATTTAGCTCTACAAACAGCCTCACGCAGAATGAAAGGTTGTTATGATAAGCTGGCCGTATAGAGTGAGATTAGACGGATCCCAGTGGCCGAAAGTGTTAAAAACAGTTGGCAGTAATTTAAAATCAATGCGGAAACGGACGGGGAGCCAGTGGAGTGAAGCCAGGATTGGTGTAATGTGGTCAGGTTTTTTTGGTACCAGTGAGAAGACGGGCAGCCGCATTTTGGACCAATTGTAGGCGACGGAGCTGCGACTGGTCAATGCCAACATACAGCGCATTGCAGTAATCTAGCCGGGTTGAAATGAAGGCATGATTACCCTCCTCTGACAGAGGAGCGGATATTGGAGACCAGAGGGCCTAGGGCAGGGCTATTCAACTAAATTGTTCAGGGGGCCACATTGTCAGAAACCCAAGGGGCCAGGGGCCGGACTGCCACGGCGCCTCCCCGTGCTATGAATATATGTACACTTGACACAACACGCAACCACATTTTCACAACTTTTATTTAACTACATTACATACTACACTACATACAGTAGTATACTTTTCAAAAAAAGTGCTTCATTTATGTGCCACATCTGCAACATCTCCTGCAAAAAGTGCTTCATTTATGACTGTGCAACAACTGCAACATCTCCTCTTCAACATTTCAATATAAAATAAAATAAAAAACAAACAAGTGCATGATGTGCATCTGAACATTCTAACATCAACACTTGAACAAAAAAACACATTTATAGTGCATCTGAGCTTATGAAAAAGTGCTTCATGTCTGTGCAACAACAGCAAATCACAGCATCTTATTAGCACTTATTGTCCACTCTTAACTCTCAAACATCAGGGGGGTGGGGGGCAGACAGGCCTAGCCTACATACACACAGGGGTGTAGCTCCAGATTCTGGGCCCCATGAAAGAATTTATTTGTAGGCCCCCAGTGAATGCGAGCGTGCGTAAGCGCGCGAGCGGAATTCTCTTTGGCAATTTTTTTATTGATGAAAACGCATAATATGGTTTTTACCTATACATTCGGATCAGCAGTTCAGCACCTGCACTGTTGGTGGGTGAGCCTAGTAAAGGATGTCGCATTGCGTTCATCTTAAATGAATGGACCAATGCAATAGTCTACCAAAGCCCCCCCCCTCTCTCTATATATCTCACACACACACACACACACACACACACACACACACACACACACACACACACACACACTTCAGAAACAAACATAGTATCAATGAGAGCATCAATAATACACATGAGTGATGTCTAGTAAAAAAGAAAAAAAGAAAAAAAATTGGGCCCCCCCCCCCCCCAGTGCTGGGCCCTTGGAATCATCCTAAGCTACCCCCCCAGCTACGCCCCTGCATACACACATCTAATGAGAGCGATTGCACTTCTTTGACTGGGCAATGGCAGAGAAAGAGGGTTCATAGGAAGTGAGGGCTACCCGCAAACAGTGATGCAAATGCTCATTTGTCAAGGAGGCACGGTTGCTTGTTTTAATGGCATTCATGTGAGAGAAACTGGATTCACAGGTGTATGTTGAGCCAAACATTGTTAGCACAGATATTGCCAGCGTTTTTATTTTGGGGAATGTCTTGACATGAATACACTTTATCCAAAATGTTGTGGTGGATTCATTCTCAAGTGCCTGCTTCAGAGCAGATGATGCTTGCATGTCAATTATTTCAAGTTGCAGGAGACCTTCATCAATGTGAAGTGATGCAAGGAACTCTTGTCCTTTTGTGGAAATAGCAGCTACATTGGCAAATGGGTTGCTCACAAAATGCATCAATTCTCTGGACATGTCAAATTCATCAAATCGACTTGCAAAGTTTTCCCTCAATTTATCAATGAAATCTGTCATTAATTGAGTGACTTTTGGCTAAATTGTGCGTGTTAACGTTGACATGAAAAGAAAAAAGTAAAAAAAAAATGTTATTATTTATTATTATCATCATGTAATCTTTGGCGGGCCGGTCGCGTGAATATTAAAGGCAACCAACTTGTGTTCGGCTTTTCTCTGATTGGCCGCGACCCCCCGCCCCCACGCGCAAGCAAGCGGCAGCCCCTCCCACGTCCCAAATGAAACCCAAGGAGCTAGCGGCAGCGCGGGCAACCAACTTGTGTACCACTACCAACCAACTTAAGCTGCTGTACCAACCAACTTGTGTTCAGCTGCGGTAGCAGTGGAGCGCTGCTGACTGATTATTATGTTTCGCGTTTTTAACAACCAACTACCAGATTCACTCGTCACTGTACATCACTTCAGCTCCAGCAGCAGCAGCGGCCGCGCTCCGTTGAAGCCCTTCAATGACAGAGCTCTCATATTTTGCGAATGCATAAACTATATCTTAAATTATGGCTATGTGTCTAATATGGCTGTCGCTTATCAATGACTTCGCGACAGCCATATTAAACACTCACTGTACATCAGTGTTGAACTGTACGCTGTAACGTTATATGTTATTTCGCCCGTGGAGGCTGCTGAAGCCGTGAAGCGCCAGCGGGGCGACGCGGTGGTTTTTCCCCGGCTTCCGTGCACCGCCCGCAGCTTGATCCAGCTTCAGCAGCAGCAGCGGCGGTGCTCTGTTGTAGGAAGCCCTTCGCTGACAGCGCTCTCATATTTTGCGAATGCATAAACTATATCTTAAATTATGGCTATGTGTCTAATATGGCTGTCGCTTATCAATGACTTTGCGACAGCCATATTAGACACATAATTTAAGATATAGTTTATGCATTCGCAAATATGAGAGCTCTGTCATTGAAGTGGGTGGTGGCAGGCTGGCAGCATTACTAACAGTAGCGATTTTTATTGTTTTGTCATGACCAAACATAATCCCAACATAGATAGGAGGTGTACTGTATGTCAAATGTCGGTCATCATCGCCATAATTTAAGATATAGTTTATGCATTCGCAAATATGAGAGCTCTGTCATTGAAGTGGGTGGTGGCAGCATTACTAACAGTAGCGATTTTTATTGTTTTGTCATGACCAAACATAATCCCAACATAGATAGGAGGTGTACTGTATGTCAAATGTCGGTCATGTGGTGGAAGAGTTTAGTACAGTCACACAACAGAACACCAGTGTTTCTAGTAGATATGTTTATTAATATAAATAAACACCTGTCTGAACTGGTTCGAGCAGCGTATTGGTTCGACCAGCGCTTCTGCCGCGTCTCTCAGCGGAAAAGGGCGTGTGCTAGGGCGGTCACGTGGCCGTGTGGGCAATCAGAGAAACGCTGAACGAAAAGCTGAACACAAGTTGGTTGCCTTTAATATTCACGCGGGCCGGTCAGAATCATCTGGCCCGCGGGCCGCCAGTTGAATAGCCCTGGCCTAGGGCATCGACAGTAGGGTCAACAGAAGCATTTCCAAATAAAATTATTTCCGTTTTGTGCTCATTTAGGTTGAGAAAATTGGCACTCATCCATGTTTTGATGTCGGCCAGGCAATCTAACAATGGCTGCCATATGACCTTACCTTTTGCCTTTAAGGGTAGGTAGATCAACACATCATCAGCAAAGCAGTGGAAGGACATGTGCTTCGCAAGGATTGAGCCTAAGGGCAACATGTATAATAAAAAAAGGATGGGGCCCATTATCGACTCCTGGGGCACCCGACAGGTAAGAGGGGCTGCAGATGAGAAGAATTCTCCTAGCTGAACTGAAAAGCTCTGGCCAGTCAGGTAGGACTTGAACCAACTTAGGGCGACGCCTGTGATGCCAACATATTTTTCAAGCCGCGACAGTAGGACAGTGTGGTCTATGGCAGGGGTTCCCAAACTTTTCAGGGTGCGACCCCAAAATAATAGTGTCAGAGAGCCGCAACCACCACTATTATAGGAGGTAAAAAATCATGGGGAAATCATTCAGGCCAGGAAATATAGTGCAAAATATAGCCCCAGTCAGGCCACTTTTTAAGCAGGTTGTCTGGGGGTCCCCCACCAGGAATTTTTTTGTTACAAAGACTTCATTTCCTGCATTCTGGTGCAGGAATTTTTTTATTTGTACCCTTTAAATGCCAGTGTTTGTGATGGCATCACAAATTATTGTTAAAAAACAGGCTAGCATATGTATGATTAGCAACAACACTGATTTTTATGGATTTTCTGTTTTTTTGTAATGTCAGATTGAAAAAAATCATGTTTTATTCAACTTCAGCCCTGATCATAACACCACATATTCATTTTATAATTCTAACCCTTTAAATGCCAGTGTGTGTGATGGCATATATTTGCTATATATCAAATGCAAAGTAGATTTTTATTTTACCTTTATTTTACCAGGTAGTCACTTGAGATCAAACTTGTGTGAGTTGCAGTGATCTCCTGGTTGTTCCCCACCTAGGTTATCTAACTATTGCGCTGCTGCAACTAGAAACACTGGCCTGGCCTGCTTCTAAGTTCAGTGGCCTGACTGCATAAAAAAATTTATATATATTTAATCATTTTATGCTTATTTCTGTATGTACACTCGACATGACTGTAAATGAGGGGAACCTCAGTTGCCTTTAAAGTTTAAATAAAGGTTTGAAACTTTCTTCATGCTGAGGTGGACGTTTGCGTGGAAATTCCCCATTATCTTTTTACATTTGGCACTGGGAATGTATTGCAGTAAACCGGATTTTAAAAGACATGGTATCTATAAGTGTATTAGACCGAACCCTAAAATGAAAGGTAATTTAAACTAGAGAAATATTTGGAGGGTTTAAATGCATTGAACTACAGGGCTAAAACTTGCTCCCAATTATGAAACGTGCTTGCGCACTTTTTAAAACGCACGGTATAGTCCAGTAATTACAAGCCTTTAATTTCATAATATTAAAAAGGAATTTCAAGCAAGTGGCAAAATATGATTTTTTACATTACCATATATTTTGTTCTATATACCTTTTCAATTGAACCCTTGCACTGAAGAACCATGTAAATCCATTTTGAACGGACAACCTAGGCTAGGTTAGAGAGGAATGAGTTGAGCGGAGTTAGAGTTGTGGTATTGAGAGAGGGAGAGATTGTGTATTCGGAGTTGTGGAGGTGAGAGGTAGTAATAGGAGAGGTAAAGGTAAGTAGGTGTTCTTCGTGTACTGGACCCTGGACTGGCTGAGATACTCCCTTGTGTACTGACCCTGGACGACTACCCAGAATTGTGAACAATCCATTTTTCTGTCGGCGAGCCCGTTTTGTGTTTTTGACCCTCGGACTGAATCACGACCATTCTTTTCCTTTTCCCCTCTGGATTCTGCCCTGAATTCAATAAATACTTGTATTAATTCATATTGCTCTTGTGTGGACATTCGAATTTGTTTGTATTTGAACCATTGCGAGCCTGATCACCCCCAGGTTCGTCACACTATGTACTTGCAGTAGTGAAGTTCATCTAAATCAGTGTGAATGTGACATATCACAAGAAACTACACTCGACACCTCGACTGTCTTTAGCTATGAGTGAACACAACACTAACCTTTAAGATTAAAAAAAGTTTGAAAACATTGTCCCTCCGAAATCCCACTTGGTTCTTTGTCTGAGGTACTCAATGAACTAGTCGGTTTGGAAGTCTAAGGTTCAGATACATGAGGTTCTACTGTGCTATGCTATGCAATGTAGCATGTATAGTGCTGTGTAGTTTCAAGTTTATCAAGTTTCTTTATTAGTTGTCATACAAAAACACAGTACTTTTATATAAAATGCTTCTTTCTGTTTTGCTCCAGAGATTGTGCTAGATAAAAATAGATAAGTATAAAATAAGTATAATAAGTATAAAATAGAAGTAAAGTACATAGACAAAAGTGTTCAATGTACATATATACAATATATAATGCAGAGTAGAAAAGTAACTGAGTTACAATACAATATACAGTACAATGCAGAAATGGGATGAGGTACAATTTAGGTACAATTTACAGTAAGGTGTGATGAGGTATGAGTTGTAGTGCAAATTCTTTACCAATAAATATAAAGTGTGTTAGGTGTCTAAAGTGGGTAAAGTGGGTGCTGCAGTGAGTTGTTTGTTTAAAGTGAGTGTGTGCGTGTGGATGTGTGTGCTGTGAGTGTATTTGATGGTTTGTTACATAGTGTCATTGTCATTTAGCATCCTGATGGCCTGGGGATAGAAGCTTCTTCTGAGTCTCTCTGTGCTTGCCATGAGACTCCGGTATCGCTTGCCTGACCGCAGCAGTTCAAAGAGGCAGTTGTTTGGGTGGCTGGAGTCTTTGATTATTCTCTTAGCCTTACCCATGCAGCGCTTGTTGTAAATGTCTTGGAGAGTGGGAAGCCCCCCTCCAATTGTGCATTCGGCTGAACGGGCCACTCTCTGTAGTCTGCTACGGTCTTGTGCGGTGCTATTCCCAAACCAGGAGGTGATATTGCCAGTCAGGATGCTCTCTATTGTGCATGAGTAGAAGTTCTTAAGGATATTCTGACTCACTTGGAACTTCCTTAGGCGCCTAAGGAAGTAGAGGCGTTGCCGTGCCTTCTTGATAACACTGTCAATGTGTGTGGTCCATGGCAAGTCCTCGGATATGTGGACTCCGAGGCAGTCGCGGACTGGGGCCATAATTCCTACCGGGAATTTGACTCAGGCAGGCCGGGCAGTCCGCTAGTGCTCCGAGGTACTTAAAACTGTTCACTCTCTCAACCGGTGCCCCGTCGTAATTATTAGAATGTCCGCTCCATTCTCTAAGTCAGTGGACATGTATTAGGATGCAATGCAGTAGGCTATGTTACAGGCTTACCTGTGTGGGATGCTTGGATGCTTTAGAGAAATAGGCCTCCAGTGTGGGGTTGCGGGCTGCTTTTACACGAGGTTCGTCCCTCACCCCCAGTAGAGAGGCCAGGGGAATGGCCACCACCCTGGATGGGAGAAGCAGTGGACTGTTTACAGAGTGTCTGATACCATCTAGTAAGGCTGGATGATTTTGGAAAGAAAAACAACATCTAATTGTGATTATGTTGAATGATATTGCAATTGCGATATGATTCACGATATCGGAGGGAGACATTATTTTCATTTTCATTGAAAAACATAACAATTATCGTAGTGTGATTTTTTTCAGGGAATTGTACCAAACCAAGATGTTCTCTTAAGACTGTAGAATGCGATTTGTAGGCCAAGACATGTCTGCAGCACCACAATACCTCGTTCAGAATTCCATTTTGACACACATTTGTTTCTAACGACTATTGCGCCTCCTGCAATTTGGATATTGCACTGTGACTAGGCCATATTGTGATTCACCCCTACTATAGAGTTTAACTCTAATTTCAAAATAAACAGCAAGCAGCAGAGGACATATGGTGCATCCGATTATAACTCAGGTCGGAAATTCTGACTTCCTCCTACTAGGAAGAAATCTAATAAAACGGCACATCAACTCACAGTTCCTAATCGCAAACTTGGGTATGATTTCTCAACCCCCAGTCCAAGCCTGAGCGTCGTTTGACGTAATTTCAAAATGGCCACCCACATCGTATAAACGTTAACGTTGCTATTAGCCATTTTAAGAGTACATTTGTAGGTATATTAGCTATATATCATTGTAAACTATTGTTGCGAGTTGTAGTTCATGCAGTTCATGAAAGACAAATTGTAAGAAAGAAATTACCAAAAAGGTTTAGCGTGAGCATCCATGTTTTCCCCCGACTTTGTCGCTTGAACGAACGTAGGTCAGAGGTGCCGCACTTCCCACCTCCAACTTCCCACAGAAACGAACGCAGCATGAATTCTGCACAGAGACAAATCTGTTTCAGAGTCATGATGATGACTGACCTCTCAAATATCTGCCTGATGACCAGGAAGCAGAGCGCGATGGGGACGGTGACCCAGAGGTCCCCTGCCTGAGGGTAGACCTTGCCATCGTGGGGCTTCAGGTCATCCCAGCCATAACCTTCAGGAAACCACAGCCAGTCCTGCCAGATCAGCTCGCTGAGCCGCGACAGCATCCTGAGGAGGGAGAGAAGAGGTGGATTAAATGGAGAGCGAGAGAGAGAGAGAGACTAATGTACAGCAGCCACCACAACCCCGCTTTAAGAGCAAAGCATCTGGAACTTGTTTGGTATTCATTTCCATTTTTGCCAGTCGATGTTTTCATATTGATAAAAAATAAAACATATCTTGATGTACAGGTGTTTCCATATTTACATAATCACTCAACCATGCAAACATAGTCAAAGAGCTGTGATCAAGTCTTACCTAACACCACACCAGTCAAAGAGCTGTGATCCAAGTCTTACCAAATACCTCACCAGCCTTTTAAGCTTGGTCTGGCCTTGAGCGCATCAGAACCTGATCGCAAAACTATGTAGTGGGCTGGGCTCAGTGGGCTGTAATATACATCTTATTACAGACTACCGGCAATATAATAATTACACAGGAAATAGGAGCAGACTTTGGACACACACTTATTATGTTCCAATGTTCCATGTCATATGACACAGTTAGAATGTCTCCTTCTCCACCTAATGTTATGTAATAATAACCACAATAATTCAACATAACTTTGTTGAGACAAAGCGATTACTGCACAGTCATCATTATTCATCATTATCTCTGCCAAGGGGGTTATGTTTTCACATGCATTTGTCTGTCTGTATGTTTGTCTGTCTGTGAACAAGATATCTTTAAAAAATAAAATAGCTGGAAGTTTGCTGTGCACAACATTCATGATCCCGAGAGGAAGAGACCTATGGATTTTGGTGACCCGTGATCATTCCTTTAGTGCCACCGGGAGTTCCAACGTCAACATCCATGTTGAAAACAAGATATATATCTTATTTTTTTATTTTTTTAAGGTGCCTCGCCCTTAAACCTCTGGGAGCATTTGGAACAGGTGTTATGGCCGATAGAGGAACGTAAAGGAAATTGTTACTGATACTTTGTTACGGGAGACACAGCGAGGACGTCCTTACAACAAAAGCAATAGGATCTACTGTGAAAGGCCCGGGACACTGGGATGACATCATCCTTGCTGTAATTATTGGCAGGCCCTGAATGGCTTTCCAGTCAGTGGTGGACTTTGTCATACCGTCAGAGCGGTGCAGTTTTGTTATAGACAGGAGCGGGGACTCTCATGTTACTGTGGGACCTTTGTACCCAGGAGTTACAGGGCCAGAGAAGCCAGCGTGACCATAGCTAGAATGACCATGCGTATCTCTTAACGGAGAAGCACCATCTCTTAAATGGAGAACCACGTAGGAGGGAACATCTTTACACAGCATCCACAGTCACACACAATCCCACACTGTCTGTTTTTTGGTTGGGTTTCTTTAACTGGAGGAGGAGTCACTTTGATTAGTAAACCATTTAGCCATTCAAACGTGGATCTGGGTTTCTGAGTGATTGGAAAAGTTGAACCCGTGGAGGAGACTTTGATCGCAAACCTATAGAAGCAGAAGCACGGTCGGATATTTCTGCATCACCTGAACACAATCAATACGGTCTAAATGAGTCCTTGGAATTTCAGTGTTTCTATATTGATCAGCATCTCTTCTACTGATCAGGCACCTTCGATTGTGCTATGTATAGGCTTTTCTATTTGCCTTTTTGTGTGTATACTATTAAGTGTTTGGCTTAATAGTAACATGATTATGCACTGACTTATGCCATTCTTTATAGTTGAACCCGCTGACCGGGTTCGTCTTAGGTAACAGACCACACTTCTACCACACCTGCCTATAATCATGATGTGAACCCTCCTCCCTTCCTAATACAATTGACAGGATTCCACACGCATACCAGCGCTGCCCGAGGAAGAGTTTAATAATCGGAATGCATTGCATAGTGGTCTGCATGTATCTCAAGCCGTGTGTCTGAAAGCCTATAGAATATACTGTAATGGGTGCATATTTGAAGGTATTGAATAATTTCTCTTTTTTTTTTATTATAATACAGTGGGTTCCCTCTTCATTTTGATATATTAGTAAACCATTGGCATAAGTAAACAAGCAAACTGGTCCTGGCAAACTGGTCACTGTAATTGGAAAGCCTGGTCTCCCGCATCTTGATTGTTGACAAGGACAAGGATTGTGCATGTGGACTTTGACCAGCCATAAGCTTACCATGAATGCACATAGTGGCAGTCTGCCTTTGTTAGGACACAAGTTTCACCTCAATAAGCTATCAGCTAATGTGACATTTGTATCTTAAAGATTCAGTACAATGGAAATAATATATATATATATATTTTAATCAAAGAGGGTATGTTGATGTAAAATTGCCCAAAATGTTATAACTGTTGTTGTTGTTAAAATGATGACTAAAGCCATATAATCTCTATCCCTCTGGATATCAATAGAATCAATTATCAAACCATTTCAGATATCTGCTTCCTTGAAGAGATTGCATCATCTACATCAACAGGTTAGCCAACGTTAATCTCCTTCATAGCAACCAATCACACTGGTCCCATGAATTTGTTTACATTTGAAAGCGTCATGTATTATGATACTAACTTGACATCTCATGTTAATGAACAGAGGGCCACGCCCCCTCAACATACTGAGAGTTGGCTGTGCTCAGAGAGGATGCACTAAACAGTTATAACAAATCAAATGATACATCTGAAGCTGGGAAAAATGACACTCCCGTCATTAACATTCCACAGTAAGTCTTTTCTGACCGAAATAACATGATTGTACTGGTTCTTTAAATCAAGGTCAACCGAGGAGGTCAAAGTGACCCTTCGAGACACACAGCTGTGTTCCATTACTTGCTACAGAACCTCAGAATGTATGTGCGATATAACAATATCACTAATTCACACAATGCTGATTGGCTCGATCAGTCAAATGCTTGGGGGTCTACAATCAGAGGCTGAGAGCTTTCTCACAGCATGCTCATTGTTGTGCTTAGCCCACTACATGCACTGCACTCGGCCCACTCAAACGTATCAAGATTCAAGAGATTTATTCGTCACGTATACACGAGACATGTAGTGAAATGAAGGTGGCCATGCCCGCCTTGATTGTGCAAAAAATTGAAATAATAATAGAATAGATAATAAAATAGACATGATAAAAAGTACTAAGATAAAATACAATGCTAAGCTTATGAATTAAAGGTAATGAGTCCTATATATACTAGGGATGCCCCGATCGATCGGCCAGCGATCGGTATCGGCCGATATTCAGTATAAATATGAGATCGGTGATAATGCTTTATTTTCGCCGATCGTCAAAACTGATCGAAAAACATGATCCAATTATTAGCGGAGATTTCAGTGCCGACTTCTCTCTCAGACACACAGCTGCCTGCAGCGTACGGCCCCTCCTCCTCCCCAGCCCCTCCCGCACTCGTGTAGTCTGCTATAGTCTGGTGCATGCGACATGAGCTAACGTTGGCTACCTACCGAGCTAACGTTACCGTTTAAACCAAATGACCCAGTGACTACATGAGGCATTGTCTAACGTCATCTAGCTGGCTAGCTACTGATAGCTGCTGATATCAACAAATGCTCCAGCAATAGTCGAGTGCATGATAAGTTACCTCCGTTGACTCTGTAGCTCACGTTAGCTCTAAACTAAATAGTTCACTGAGGCGTTGTCTTTTTTTTTTATCCACTTTTTCTCCCATTTTCTATATTTTCTCCCACCCCAATTTCGTATCATCCAATTCAACCCTCCCCTGTCACGAACGCTGTTTCTTGCCTCCCACAAGCCGGCTGCAATGTGGACTAAGTCATACATAGCACAAGTCCCCTCCGGTACTTGAGGTAACAGCAGTCGCATCTTTTCACCTGCGCAGCTCGATCTCTCAGTGGCGAGGAGTAACGCGTGGGAGGCTCACACTGCCCCCGACACTTCCTGATTCTACTGCGCAGGCGCACCAACCGACCTGTAGGAGGCGCTGTCCACAACGCCCGATCCCCACCCATCAGTTTCCCACCCCCTAATACGGCCAATGTGTATTAGTATGAACGACCAGCTAAACTGAAAGCAATGTGGAGCGCTGGGCTCGAACAGGCGAGCCCAGCGTCTCCGCATTCGTGGCGAGCGCCTTGCCCACTACGCCACGTAGCCGCCCTCACTGAGGCGTTGTCTTAACGTTATCTAGCCGGCTAGCAGTAGCTACAGATTGATAGCTCCTGATATCAATGTCTTATAACATTGATTCGATGCGTATTAGAGCTTAGGGCATGCTGAATGTGATTTATACCAATACGGTCCAGCTGCAGCGCCGGAGAATCCTGGCCGTAGCTGGAGGCTACTCGAGTACACACAGACAGTGGAGCTGTTTGCAGATAGCGAGCATTTTGACTTGTTGCGTGGTGGTGGCGATGTCTCGCAGATAATACAAGTACAAGTCTAATTATATAATATATATATTTTATAAAAAAATAAAAAATAAATGTATATAAAATACTACGATCGGTATCGGCCGATATGGCTCAAGACGATCGGTATCGGTGGCAAAAAACGTGATCGGGGCATCCCTAATATATACTGCTATACAATATACAGTTATACTATATATAACTATACTACTATCTATACAAAAACATAGTTATGTTTTTTAAAGTGACCTGTAGTGTGTTTGTGTGTGTGTGTGTGTGCGTGTGTGGATAGATCAGTGTTCAGTGTTCTGATGGCCTGGGGGAAGACCTGTATCATGTTTACAAGTCTTATGGATGCTAAAGAGGCCTAGTTTAGTTTGTGTGTGTTGGGAATTAATAGTATCGGCTCTCTGAGGAATGAGTGTTAAAATGTGTTAATAAGTGCAGGTTTGCCTCCAAAACGTGTCAATGGAGGTGAGTGGTGTGTGAACTTGAGGGTGAACAGACTGAGTTCTTCAGTCTTTAGCTAACTGGAAACCGCCCAGGGGCTGGTCTCTCAGGTGTGTGTATCCTACTCCGTAACGAAAGAGTCTGCTGAACAATGGTTAACTTTGGTTCAATGAGTGGAAAAAGAAATCCCAACATTGATTGATTGAATTGATTGAAAACTTAACAGATTGCAGAATGGGTACAATACATAACAGTACGGCTCAATTATAATACACACAATTGTTAAGGGGATGCAGACCAGAGAAAGACTTTCGTCTTGTTTACATCAGGGTCCCCCATTTTCAATTCATCATAACATTTATGAGATACACGACATATAAACAGTACTGTTACATCCAGACATTTATGACATACAAATATACAGTACTGTTTAAGAGACAGAGTTTCTAAAAGAGAGTATATACATTTGAAGAAACTGAGGGGGTTGGGTGGGTGGGGTTGGATATTTACAGGGGCCAGTTTGGAATTGCAGCCTCCCGGAGGTGCTCTTTGAGAGCGGTTTTGAAGGTGGGTAGGGAATGGATTCACATTTTTTTACAACTGTGGGTAGGGCGTTCCACATTTATGTGGCATAATTGAGAAACGTGTTTAGTCCCTTGTTTGAGCCGAATCTGGGTTGAACATGATTTGTGGAACTCCCTCTGGTGTTGTGGTCGTGGTATTCACTGACCTTTGGGAAGTATAGTGGTGTAGTGTATCTTGCAGACCAGGCCCATTGCAAGTTGATGTACTCTGTCGTCTACTCTAAACCATCCTAGGTTGTCAAAATTGGCAGGGGTGAGGTGGGTTTTAGGAGTAAGGTCAAGCAGTAGTCTGACCAGTTTGTTTTGTGATGTTTGTAATCTTGTTTTTAGTGCCTTTGAGGTGCTTTGGTACCATGAGGTGCAAACATAGTCGTAGTACCCTTGAATGAGTTCTCCTTCTTCAGGGTATTCTTGTTTACCAGAGAGGAGATCCGGTACAAGAATCTTGTTCGTTGGTTGACTTTTTTTATTACATTGGTTGCCATTTTGTCACAGGAAAGATTTGCCTCTAGGATGGAACCCAGGTATGTAATTTCATCTTTCCTTGTGACAATATTGTCACCCACTGTAACAGAGAAGCCGTTGATCTTGCAGAGTTTATTATTTGATCCAAAGAGAATGGACTCCGTTTTACCCAGGTGTAATGATAGTTTGTTATCAGCGAGCCAGGTGCAGATTCTGCAGAGTTCAGAGGTGAGGGCTTTTTCAACCTGCAACTTGTTCCTGTCAGAGACCAGCAGGGCTAAGTCGTCCGCGAACAGGAACAAGTTGCAGTCACAAGCTGATGACATGTCATTTGCATAAATTAGGAACAGTAACGGTTTGATTGATTGATTGAAAATTGTATTAACAGATTGCAGAATGGGTACAATACAGTACAGCTCAATACACACAATTGTTAACACTTTAACTGCCGGGAAACGCTTTACAGCGTCATTCCCGGCCATGCTCAAGTTGCCGAAGGACGCTTTACAGCGTCTTTAATATCAATATTTCAAAAATCTGTGATCGGATTCATATTTCCCCTCCGCTGGCCTGAGATCCACCAGGAGGACCCACTGAGCTCTCTGGCGGTTCAGGAGCGCCATCTGGTGGCCGATCGGCGCAATCGCCAAACAGGAAGTGCTGTGGAGGTTGTGCTGGTCGGCCATATTACTTCCGGGCACTCTGTTTGGCTGCCGGCACTCTGGCTCGTCACAATATATAGCGATCCATTGCCAATGACTCGATAAACAACATGACGTATATAGTATTATACAAGCTGTAAATGGTTCATCAGGATAAACATCCCATAATCGAAAACGGTCTACACCACGCTGATCGTCCAACGGCGCGAGGAAGATCCGGTAAGATTCAGCGTTATTTTTGATCGTGTTCCATATAAACTGTTATGATGAACATATGACCCACACTAGATGAATGATATAACGCTGCCCACGGAATTATAAACGATCCCCCGCCCATCCGGTCATCATCAGATCATACGTAGATCATTCTAGAAGTACGTCCAATTGAAATTTTTTATATCGCCCCGATTGCCATCAAACTGTATTTCATCATCAATATAATGCATTTGGGGCTATAGATCACGTTCTGGAGAAAGCTGCAGAAAGAGATGAAAACATACTTATACATTAGACTAGGGCTGGGCGATATAACGATAACGATAAATATCGCGATATATTTTAATAATCGATATCGAAATTTAAAAAAAAATCGAAAAATCGTTTTTTTTTATTTATTTTTTTTTTACCTGCAACAGGGCAGTTTTAAAACCAGAGACAGTGGACAGACTTGTCTTTCTTGCCTGCAACTTAAAGTAATGGCTTTGCTTGTCCAAATGACAATACTGACCAAATTCAGATTTCTTTTTCTCTTGTCCATTTATTTTGTTTGCTTTCCAATTTAAAATACATTTTGAAACCGTCTGTACACAGTAGGCTATGTGTGCTAGCAGAACTAGACTCCAGTCACGAGTCACAGTGCACATGTGCGGTGGTTTGTCCACCAAAAAAGCGCCAAAAGATCGAAAATAAACTAGCAGAGCCAGAACTGTTCAACTCCTCTGGAGCCACAGCCAGCAGAGAAGCCGGTTTACTTTAGCTTTTAAACCAGCTGCAGCCTGAGAACTGGAGTGTGAGGGGATGTAACACTAAAGATGGCGGCAATGACAAAGAATTGCTGCAAAATAAACATACATCTGTTGTTAAAAAAAAAAAAAAAAAAATTAATTTTTTTTATACTTATAACTAGTGATGCACCGATGTGAAAATTGTGGCCGATACCGATAACCGATATTAATATTGCTGTTCTGGCCGATACCGATATTTACCGATGTCGATATCTCTGTATAGAAAACACTTTTTTATGATAATCAAATAAAGAGCTATTTTCCAAAACGCATAATTTTTTTACTTTTGTAACTTATTTTCAGAAATGACTGATTTTTGAAACTATTTAAGGCCAAAACATGTAAAAAGAAAAAAAAAGATTAAAAAAAAAAAAGGATTTTTTTTTTTTTTTTTTTTTTTAATATCGGATATCGGCCCCATCTTGATATCGGACCGATACCGATGTGTAAAAAAACGGCCATATCGGCCGATATTATATCGGCGGCCGATATATCGTGCATCACTACTTATAACATTAGATAATTATCGATATCGAGAAATAAAATAAAATTATCATATCATATCGCGATATGATTTTTTTCCATATCGCCCAGCCCTACATTAGACCATACTTTACTATGAATATGTGAATGAAAAAGTTTAACATTGCTACACAATGAACAATACATATAGGACTTTGAATGGGCCCTAATAATGGCAATGTAGCAATAGAATTTAAAAAGTTATAGCCATGCAAAGAAGGGGTACTTCTCCATAGACAAATAGAGCCGGCAACCTATGGTATATAATGAATTTAACCCATGGCACCCAAAGTGTTAAGGGGATGCAGACCAGAGAAAGACTTTCGTCTTGTTTACATCAGGGTCCCCCATTTTCAATTCATCATAACATATATGACATACATGACATACAGATAGACAGTACTGTCTGCTACATCTATGACATACCAGATTTACAAATACAGTACCGTTTGTGATATAAAAGAGTCTAAAAAAGAGAGTATATACATTTATACGAAGAAACTGTACATTGGAGGAGGTTGGGTAAGTGGGTGGAGGGGGGGGTTAGGGTAGGTGGGGGAACTGTACATTGGAGGTGGTTGGGGTGGGGGTGGGGGGGTAGGTCCGTATGCTTCCTTGTGGAACACCGCAGCTCACTGGGAGGGGGGGGGGGGGGTAGTGTACCATTTACCTCCACCATTTGTTATCTCCCCTCCAGGTAAGTTCAAGTTCTTTAATAGTTGTCATACAGAAGTACAGAATACTTTCATACAAAATGCTTCTTACTGTTACGCTCCAGAGACTGTGCTAGACAAGATAGTATCAAATGACATAATAACATAATATAGCATGAATTTAGAAGAAGAAAAATGAGGTCACAGTGTTCGGTATAGACATATGTACAATGTTCTGAGTTACCATATAATATACAATACACAATACTATGCAGTGTACTAATGTACAGTACTATCTAGTGCAAAGCAGAAATGGGATGAGGTACAATTTTAGGTACAATTTACAGTAAGGTGTACGAGTTGTAGTGCAATCCTTCATCCATAAATATAAAGTGTGGGGAGTGGGTGCTACAGTGTGTTTGTTTAAAGTGGGTGTGTGCTATAAAGTGTGTGGAGTGGGTGCTACAGTGTGTTTGTTTAAAGTGAGTGTGTGCGTGTGGATGTGTGTGCTATGTGCGTTTGGTGGTTGTTGTTGTGTAGTGTTCATTCATTGTTCGTTTAGCAGCCTGATGGCCTGGGGATAGAAGCTTCTTCTGAGTCTTTCTGTGCTCGCCTTGAGACTCCGGTATCGCTTGCCTGACCGCAGCAGTTCAAAGAGGCAGTTGTTCGGGTGACTGGAGTCTTTAATGATTCTCTTAGCCTTGCCCTTGCAACGCTTGTAGTAAATGTTCTGGAGGGTGGGGAGCCCCCCTCCAATTGTGCGTTCGGCTGAACGTGTCACTCTTTGTAGTCTGCTTCGGTCTTGTGCAGTGCTATTCCCAAACCAGGAGGTGATGTTGCCGGTCAAGATGCTCTCTATTGTACATGAGTAGAAGTTCTTAAGGATCTTCTGGCTGACTTGGAACTTCCTTAGGCGCCTGAGGAAGTAGAGGCGTTGTCGTGCCTTCTTCACAACACTGTCAATGTGTGTGGTCCATGTCAAGTCCTCGGATATGTAGGCTCCGAGGTACTTAAAGCTGTTGACTCTCTCAACCGGTGCCCCGTCGATGCTGAGGGGGCTGTAGTCCTTGACCCCCGACCTCCTGAAGTCCACAATCATCTCCTTTGTTTTGCTGACGTTCAGGGAGAGGCTGTTTTCCTGGCACCATCCCGCCAGGACCTTGACCTCTTCCAGGTAGGCCCTCTCGTCGTTGGCAGAGATCAGGCCCACCACCACTGTGTCGTCACGTCAGCAAATTTGATGATTGTATTGCTACTCCGCTGAGCCACACAGTCGTGTGTGTACAGGGAGTAGAGGAGGGGACTCAGAACACAGCCCTGGGGGGCCCCTATGTTGAGGGTGATGGATGAGGAGGTGCAGTTGCCTGCTCTCACCACCTGGGGTCTGCCAGTCAGGAAGTCCAAGACCCACTGGCAGAGGTCATAGCCCAAGCCCAGGTCCCTGAGCTTGGCTATGAGTATGGAGGGGACTATGGTGTTGAATGCCGAGCTGTAGTCGATGAATAGCATTCTCACATAGTTCCCCTGCCTCTTGTCCAGGTGTGATGCTGCTGTGTGCAGCACATGGGATATGGCGTCCTCCGTGGACCTGTTGGGGCGGTATGCAAATTGCAGGGGGTCCATGTTGGTGGGGAGGGAGGAGCAGATGTAGCCCTTTACTAGCTCCTCAAAGCACTTCATGGCTATGGAGGTGAGAGCTACAGGGCGGTAGTCGTTGAGGCAAGCAGGCTTGGATTTTTTGGGTACAGGGATAATAGTGGACTTCTTCAGGCAGGTGGGGATGACAGCCTGTTCTAAGGACAGGTTAAATATGTCAGTGAATACTGGGGCCAGTTGGTCGGCACAGACTTTTAGGACGCGGCCGGGGATGCCGTCCGGACCTGCTGCCTTCCTGATATTCACTTTTTTAAAGGTCCGCCTCACCTCATGCTCTGTTACCCTGAACACTGCGCCTCCATCAGCAGCCGACCCCCCCCCCCCCCCCATTGCCGAGGCTTGTGAGCTGGTGTTGTTATTACCAGCATCAAACCTCGCATAGAAGGTATTGAGGTCATTTGCTAAGGAGATGTCACTGTTCAGTTTGAGGGAGGCGCCTTTGTAGTCTGTCATCGTTTTGAGCCCCTGCCACATAGCTCTAGAGTCAGCTTGTTCAAACTGGAGTTCAATTTCACCAGGAGGTAGGATTGCATCCAGCTCACTGATAAACTATCAAAACCAATTGCTTTTAGCTTGTCATTCAGAATGGAGTGATTGACAGTGTCGAAAGCCTTTTGGAGGTCCAGCATGACCATGCTGCAGTATTTGCCCGAGTCCACCTCTTGTTTGATGTGGTCATTCAAATAGAGAAGGCATGAGTCAGTGGAGTGGGATGTTCTGAAGCCAGATTGGAATTCGTAGATTAGATTTTTTTCCGCAAGGTACTTTTTGACCTGTTCGTAGACTCTTTTTTCCATGACTTTCGAGATAGAGTTAAGAATAGAAACAGGGCGGTAGTTGCCTGGGTCTAATTTGCTGCCTTTTTTGTGCAGGGGGGTCACTCTCGCAATTTCGAAGACTTTGGGGATGTGTCCCTGTTTTATGGAGAGGTTTATTATGTGTGTGATGACTGGGGTGATGGTGGCTTCTGAGTCTCTGAGGAATTTGGAGGGGATATTGTCATGGTCATTGGCCTTGTTAGGTTGGAGGGCGCTCAGTTTTTTTAGTACTGTACCTTAACTGTTGTTACCATTTCAAGTTTGATGTCGTCTTTGCGGACCCCTAGGTTTTTGTAGTAGGCTAGGATGTGTTCTACCCCAAAATGCCCTGAGTGGGAGGGTAGTTTATTAACCACCAGTGTTGTGGCTATGTTTGTAAAGAAAATGTTTAAGTTTTGGCCACATGCAGCTCGTCTGTGATGAGTGTTTTCTTTTATGTTTATGTTTGTAAATCTGGTTTAGTTTTTTGCTGCATCCTAGTTGGTTGTTGAGTAATTTCCAAAGTTCATTTAAAAAAATAAAAATAAATTATTTTCAGTTTTGATCATGGTGTTTACATTGTTTCTTAGTCTGTTTCTTTGTAGTTTGAGTTCAACCATGTGGGCTTGGAGATCACTGTTTGAGCTTTTGGCAAGCTTTGACTGGCTTTTATGAAGTTCAGAGCATTTTTTATCTCTGGTTTTCATAGAGAGTGCATCCATGGCTCAGCGATTTTTAACCCTGGTGGTTCTTAGGGGGGTCATCTTGTTTAGTATTGTTGAGAATTTGGTTTTGAATCCAAGCCATGTTTCTTCAACTAGTGTACTACTGAGCTCATCTGAACATGACATTTGGTTGCGTCTTCGACTTCTACCATTGATTTTGACTTCCCTCTTGTGACTGGCTGGAGGAGAGGGGAGGGAACCGGTCTAGCAGCACCAGAGTGATTTAGGAAGTCGCATTTCTCCAAAGTGAGAGGAAACTGGGATTTTCACTTTTCAGCCTAGCTGCATGAAGGGATTACAGAGGTCCAGGTGAGACAAACATGTTAGGACACTGAACTGAAAAGTCGGTTTTCAGTGGACAGGCCTGTTTCAACTTCAAACTACAGTGCATTCCCAATAAGCATAACACACTGGAAAATATAATTTCAGAATACTTCACGTGTTGTTCTGTATCGCTGTTCCACTGAAATGTGACTAACAGAAACACATGAATGTTTAAGTCACATTGGTATATATATATTGGTATACAACAGTCCTAATTGGCCCATTTCATCAAGGTGGTGGTATTTATGGGTTATGTTGTTCACAAAGGATGGGACAAGCCTAATGCAGACTTTCCAACAGGCTATGCTACCTATTAAGTAATGCTTTTGCAATGGTCTAGATTTGAACGAACGAACTAGATTCTTGTACCGGATCTCCTCTCTGGTAAACAAGAATACCCTGAAGACTCTGGCAGGAGCACTCATTCAAGGGTACTATGACGACTATGCTTGCACCTCATCGCAGGGAACAAAATTAACTTTTTGACTTACCAGCCATTTGGCTGGTAGATTTGAAAAACTACCAGCCTGAGCCAGGCAGATTTTTTACCAGCCAAAAATTATAAATAGCTTTTTAGTATATCACCATGTGTTATTATTACTATATAATACTCTCATATGCTATTTTCAATTAATATCATAAAGAACATAAGGAATATTAGCATAATTTTGAGTGGACTGAAGGAATGAGTCAGCGTTAATAGTTTTAAATGCAAATAATTGATTGAAACATAGAAGTGGGGTCGGGACACACACACACACACTGTTTCAACTCACCACCCCTGCATCATATTGTAGTCTAGTCCGTCTTCAAACTTCCATTCCTCGAAACTTTTTTATATTTGAATATCAACATCATCTGTCCATCCTCAGTAATCCTCAGTTTACTATACTCCTGTCCTGAGTCCTGACGTCATCGTCTTTCCAAAACGCACGCACACACACAGAGAAAGGGAGAGTGCCCCCCACCCCATTTCCTCAGTCCACACTGTCTGCTGTTCTCTATGGCTCTGCCGCTGATCAGGATTAGCTTGTTAGCTTACGCTAACGTAACGTTCATTTCGGGCGATGTGGGCATAAAGGAATGGCAACGATGCAACGCATGTTAGATGCATTTGACCCGTTGTGAGAAGCAAAAAAACACCACAGACTTATTTCGGCTCGCAAAATAGGCGCACTGCTGTGTAGCCCTGCTCTGCTTAACACTTTCTATGCCACTCATGCGTTTTCTCGGAATTATTAATATCTCGTTGAAAGCCACTCACGAGATTTCTCTGATTTTTTTTTTTTTTTTTAGCGATCTGAAATCATATTGCGTCACGCAAGCCTACCCTAGTATACCCGAGCGCCGCCGGCGATCAGATGTGGGAAAAAAGCGCCCCCTATCGTCTCCCAGATGACATAAGGGATTTTGGAATGGACTCAATGAAAATGGATGGGGAAAAAAATCCTGTACTCCACATTTTCCAGTCCACTGATGCAGCCGGGGTTATCACAGTTCATTCTGGAGCCTCTGAGACCCGCGGAATCATGTGTACTACTGTATCACGTTGGATCTATACACTTATCGATTTTTTAGAATGGTGATCAGGAATTGGAATATACCAGTTGGATACCATCTGATGTCAGGTAAGGAATCTATGTTATCAGTGTTAGGATAATCAGACTCATTTTGATGAAGATATAAGCCGTTTTGTGAAATGGGCTCCATCGGTTTCACTGTAAAAATCCAAGAGGAAATGAACACAGCGATTATCCGTGGGCGGAAATGAGACCCGCACAGGATTTTCAAAATAAGAGTATCAATATGAACTACACGCCATTGGCGGGTACTTATTTTGTTCCCTGACCTCATGGTATCAACGTACCTCAAAGGCATTAAAAAAAAAGATTACAAACATCACAAAACAAACTGGTCAGACTACTACTTGACCTGACTCCTAGAACCCACCTCACCCCTACCCACTTTGACTACCTAGGATGGCTTAGAGTAGAAGACAGAGTACAGCAACTTGCAATGGGCCTGGTCTACGAGATACACTACACTACTAAGATACCCATGTACATGTCAAAATACTTCCCAAAGGTCAGTGAATACCACGACCACAACACCAGAGGGAGCTCCAAAAATCATGTCAAACCCAGATTCGGCTCAAACAAGGGACTAAAACACGTTTCGCAATTATGCCACATCAATGTGGAACGCCCTACCCAAAGATGTAAAGGAATGTGAATCACTACCCACTTTCAAAACCACTCTCAAAGAACACCTACGGGAGACTGCAATTCTAAACTGGCCCCTGTAAATGTCCTAACCCAACCCCCTCCAATGTACAGTAAATGACCTAACCCAAGAATACACGAGACCCTCTTCTTAGAACCAAGTATGGTTTCGTCGATATTCCAATGTACAGTTTCGCTTGTACTGTACAGTTGTAGTTTCCCCCCCCCCCCACCAACCACCTCCAATGTACAGTTTCTACGTCAAATGTATACTCTCTTTTTGTAAACAGTACTGTATTTACAAATCTGGTATGTCATAAATGTATAGATGTAGCAGACAGTACTGTATCTGTATGTCATATATGTTATGATGAATTGAAGATGGGGGACCCTGATGTAAACAAGACGAAAGTCTTTCTCTGATCTGCATAACCTTAACAATTGTGTGTATTGAGCTGTACTGTACTGTACCCATTCTGCAATCTGTTAATAACGTTCAATCAATCAACCAAAGTCTCTGATCAAATAAGAGTCCTACGCCGTTGACGTAAACTACTCTTTCAGGGAGTGGTTTGAGTGCGCAAGCATGGCGCAACTTGGGTGGCTCCCGGACATAGCGGACTGTTTGGGGTGGGATGGGGACATTTCCAAACAAGTTTGCCCGTAAATCATATTTTAGTCTTGAATAGTAGTCACGCATGATTCAATAAGATTAGGCTACTTTGTATTATTTCACAGATCAAAAACTATCGAGACAAATGTTTCACGCATTTCAGGTTAACTTGGGGCAACTTTTATGCTTTGATCATTAGTAGCATAGAGGCTAGGCCCGTTTTCCTTTTCCACTTTATTTTGGCCGTTTTCTTTTTCTTGTTTTTCTTCGAGTCGAGTGCCGTAGTAGTGAAATGATTAGTGTACTCTTATTACACGACCTTCATTTATCGCGGTGTTCTTAAACAAACATCACCTAGAGAGATCAAGAGAGTCGGCGGCCTATGTGTTGGCTTTGTACACTTTGATTAGAGAGTCATGTGTCTTTCGAAAGCAGAATTTTACCTTTTTTTATGTATTTTTTATTTTTGAATGTATATACATATATTTGAATGTAGAATCTTTGACTGTCTTCTTATTCTTATTTTATTACCTGTAATGTTTATTGTGAGTGGTATCTGTGGTGCTGAATCTCCCATAAAGTACTTCTATTCTAATCCGAGGAGAGTCCACACAGTAACGTCCGCCAAGTCGGATATACTTCCCCCGCATAAAACTTCACATAAACCCCCTTGAGAGGATGGCTCTTCCATTTCAGTCTAAAAATAGGAGGCCAAGGTGTGCAGATAAGAGCTTGTGTGCATGATAAAAGTCTATGATTTTGACACCGAAGGTGCTGCTAGCTAAACAGGAAGACTGCTGCGACCGCACAGGGTTGCAATATGATCAATCAAATAACGGTACGGGACAACTTACCTGTTTTCACTGTGTTTTATGCGGGTTTGGCTATCCTGTGCGTTCCCAGGTGTTTACTCCGTTTGTAAATCACGTTGATTTTCATGCAGACCTCGCCATAAAAAAACAACCTGTTGGAATGATCTGCAATCCGCCTTTTTTAGACACGATCTCTGCGACCGCGGGTTAGTGCATTATTATCAATACAACGGTATAGTGCGCCCGCTCCTTTGGTTATGATGACGCGACTGGACCATATCAGGTCAAATGATAAGAATAGGTCTTTGAGTTTTCGATCAAAGTTGCCTGAAATAGGCCCAAGCTTTTGTACCGGTTTACCGAGCAGTGGGCGTCGATTTCGCCGGGTCGTTGAAATGGAATGAATAGAGGATAGATAGTATGATGGTGGGAGAGGCTGAGGACTGGAGGGGCGGGGAGTGCTGCTACGGACCACCGCAACACTTCCGGTATTTTGAGCTCACTGGAGAGAGCGAGGGGAGCGCGGGGGATACAAAATGAATGAATGTTGATTAGAGCCTGGACGTAGCCGTAGCTACAACCACTTACGTCCAGGCTCTAATCAACATTCATTCGTTTTTATCCCCATGCGCTCTCCTTCCCCTCTCCCCCATCCCCCCCACGAGCTCCATGTAACGCGGAAGTGCAGTGGTCTATCCCCCCCACGAGCTCCATGTAACGCGGAAGTGCAGTGGTCTATTTAAAGTGACGTCGTCGCTGTGCGGCAGGCGAAAGAACGCTGTGGCGTGTTTGGACCCGTCTGGCCAAACCCAAAGTGCCGGAGCAGGCAGGCAGACACAACAACAGCACAGTTTGGCAGCGGTTGTTGTAGGTTACTCTCAAAATTGGATCACCTATGCCTATACATCACTATCAGTCATACCATACTACACCCAACATAAATCCACACGTTGGGGAATTGATTGATTGATTGAATGAATGAAAACTTTATTTAACAGATTGCAGAATGGGTACAATACAGTACGGCTCAATACATACAATTGTTAAGGGGATGCAGACCTGAGAAAGACGTTTGTCTTGTTTCCATCAGGGTCCCCCATTTTCATTTCATATAGACATTTATGACATACACAACATACATGACATTTATGGCATAGGGACATATAGGTATTTAGTACTGATACATTTGTGACATAAGCGGTATTCAAATATACAGTACTGTTACCCCTAGATCCTGACAGAGTATATATGATGGGGAGGGGACTGTACATTAGGAGGGGGTGGGTGGGTGGGAGGGAAATATACATATACGGCGGGGAGGGAATATATACATGCGGTGGGGAGGAGACTGTCTATTAGGAGGTGGTGGGGGTTTTGGGCATTTACGGTGGCCAGTTTCGAATTGCAGCCTCCCGTAGGTGCTCTTTAAGAGCGGTTTTGAATGTGGGCAGGGATTCACATTCCTTTACAGCTTTGGGTAGGGCGTTCCACATTGTTGTGGCATAATTGCGAAACGTGTTTAGTCCCTTGTTTGAGCCGAATCTGGGTTTAACATGATTTGTTGAGCTTCCTCTGGTGTAGTGGTTGTGGTATTCACTGACCTTTGGGAAGTATTTTGACATGTACATGGGCACCCCGGTCGTATAGTGTATCTTGAAGACCAGGCCCATTGCAAGTTGCTGTACTCTGTCGTCTACTCTAAGCCATCCTAGGTTGTCAAAGTGGGCAGGGGTGAGGTGGGTTCTGGGGTTCAGGTCAAGTAGTAGTCTGACCAGTTTGTTTTGTGATGTTTGTAATTTTGTTTTAAGCGCCTTTGAGGTGCTTTGGTACCATGAGGTGCACGCATAGTCATAGTACCCTTGAATGAGTGCTCCTGCCAGAGTCTTCAGGGTATTCTTGTTTACCAGAGAGGAGATCCGGTACAAGAATCTAGTTCGTTGGTTGACTTTTTTTATTACATTGGATGCCATTTTGTCACAGGAAAGATTTGCCTCTAGGATGGAACCCAGGTAGGTAATTTCGTCTTTCCTTGTGACAATATTGTCACCCACTGTAACTGAGAAGCCGTCAGTCTTGCTGAGTTTGTTATTTGAACCGAAGAGAATGGACTCTGTTTTGCCCATGTGTAATGATAGTTTGTTATCAGCGAGCCATATGCAGATTTTGCCTAGTTCCGTGCTGAGAGTTTTTTCAACCTGCAATTTGTTCTTGTCAGAGACCAGCAGGGCTGAGTCGTCCGCAAACAGGAACAAGTTGCAGTCACAGGCTGACGACATGTCATTTGCATAAATTAGGACGAGTAGCGGTCCTAGTATGCTTCCTTGTGGAACACCACAGCTCACTGTGAGGGGGGGAGATAGAGTACCGTTTACCTCTACCATCTGTTCTCTCCCCTCCAGGTAGGATTGCATCCAGCTCACTGATAAGCTATCAAAACTGTTAGAGATATTCTCAACCTGTGCCTTAATTGCACATTCAATACCAGTACCCAATAACAACAAGACACAGTGTAATAACAGTTAATACTGTCTGCAGAACAGGAGCGTGTCTGAGGGTCAGAGCACACTGAAGAACGTCCTGTTTCACAACCAGCTTTATTGAGCGGGGAAAGGACATGGAACAAAAGAGGACATCATGTGTTCATCAGGAAACATACAATTAATCATCTGAGACATGGCGCCCCCCATTGACCCTCTCGGCACATAGACATGTCTTCACATTAGAATGGAAAGTGCTTGTAACAGCGGCTTTGGTTTAAGGAACTGTCCACACAACTGGCCCCCCAGAGGTCCAGTGGGACTTCCTGCTTTAGCTCAGAGGGAGAAAGCAGAAGCGTGTGTCTGTCAGCATCTAGACACACATGCTGACTTTTAGAGACCTTATATAACAATACATTAAAACTTAATGTATTCAGACATTTGTTGATAATAACAGATAGTAATCTAGTAATAACTCTAACATTTCCCTACTCTTATCACTAAATGGATGATAACATTTTAGTTTTTCCATTGGTAACCTACACCATAATTGTGGCAATACTGTAATTGCCGACCATTCTAAAAAACATCTGTCATCATGTTTTTATCAGAGGGGGAATGCATGCCGTGTTGATTCTCTGAACTCATTCCTTGACCAGACAGTTAGTTAGAGCCGACAGCTACATTTCAAGCAACAGTTAATTAGAGCTGTCTGTCTTGAGGCCCAAACTTTCATTGACCTTCCGTTAGCGAAATACATGTCTGTCACCAAAAGAGGAACTCCACTTTCTACCACGGTACGTGCATTTAACAGGAGACATGTTAGTATAGAGACATGATGAATTACAATCATAGATACATATAGAATCAGGCATAATGACTATAGTCATTCATCTGTCATTCATTTGCAGATAATTATCATCTTTCATCAACAGTGCCTGCTTTTCTTCAAGAATGTCATTTTTTTACAGCACAGTTTCATCTACATTATACTCGGGTGGCTCGTCTGGATCAGCGTAGCCAAACAGTGGCATGAAGATATGCACTATCAATGATATGAACAATAACGCACATATAACCATTATTGTGACACCAGTTATCACGATCAGAACCTGCTCCATTTTTCTATATGTGTATAGGATTAGTTGTTTTCTTCACCAGGGTTGAGACGATCAGTTCCTAGCGAACTAACCCCCTTTGTAGCTGGACTTCTCTCCTATACGTCGAGATTTTGGCAGGAATTCAAGCTGGTATATTGTTATTGCGTGGATCCTTTCTTCTCTTTCCACTGAGGTAGGTGTGGTTTTAACAGCACGTGATGTGGTCAGGTGGTGTTGCCCAGTTGACTTCTGCGGAACACCTTTCACCAGCACCTGGTCATCTGGTTTCTGACCTGTGGGGGAGATAAGAACTCAGGCAGATCATTTGTTTCTTTGATCGTCTTGTTTTTCAAGCATTCTTTTCAAGTATTATTTGTGCGCTTTCACCAACCCAACACTTTTGGGGGCAATAAACACAGTGGTTTCAGTTTTTGTATTTATTACCAAGTGTGCGGAAGCACTGCTATTCACATGCACTGTTACGTCATGTTTTTAGAACATGCATCAATTATTATAAAGCAGTATCTTAGCTTCCCTTCCTTGTGAGTTATCTTTACACCAGATTTACACCAAAAGGATTATACAAAAATAATTTTTTTTGTTATAGTTTTGGTACTTGGGAGCATAGCTAGAACATCATCACACATCATTTGTGATTCCATATGCTTTCAATGCTTTCATCAATCATCATAACATCATTTGTGATTACATATGTTTTTCAATGCTTTCATCAATCATCACAACAGCATTTGTGATTACATATGCACAACATCATTATCCCTCCTGTTGAACCTATGGTTCCGCCCATGGTTCAATATATATTTTGTTCTACATATAGATTTAGGTGAAACCCAGTTTCTCCTGTATAGTGAGTCGTTTTTAATGACGTATCAATTAAGAAAGCGTTGTCTCTCTTTGGGTTTTTTTTCTTTTTTCTTTTTCCCAAGGCTGCTATTTGCCATTTTTTCCTGCACAATTGTTTCCAGCGGTGTTCGTCTTGTGTGCGGACATTTACATAATGCGAGTGAATTCGGTACTGAGACTAGTGGTGCCTTTCTGATATCACTGTGATTGCACGCTAATGGCGCCACGTGCACGCGCTCTCCCGGCGCGTGCGCGCTCCCCTCGCTTGAGCACAGACTAAACACACTGCCCAACCGCCTCAACGACTGGAACGCAGCACACATCATTCACAAGTTAGGCGTGAATATATCTTGAGAATGTATTCAAACACACCGGACGATTAGCGCTATTTGATATGCAAAGTAGCCCAGGCGGGCACCCACAGCGAATCGGCGAGTGCAGCACACTCCTGTGTGCGTGCACGCTCTCCTGCCCAAAATCTTTGTCTGCACGGAGCGCAATCTCGTCCCATGAGCAACGCATGCCTGCATGAGACCACGTCTAAAAGTTGTTTCAATATACAAGTTAATTTTTTTTATCATCTGCTCGTTTGCTTGCTCCACTAATAATACTAATAATAATAATAATTATTATTATTATTAGGCTGCTTGTGCAGGCAGGTATGGAGATCATTTTCCTCCTATGAGCAGTATCTCCATTGTTGTTACTGCGACTCTCGTATGTGTTTTGTCATACTGATCTTTTAGGTGATGAGCCATCTAAAGACGTCATGCATGTCTTGTCTGGGTTTTGTAGCCTGATCTGTTTCATGAATGCTACAATGTGGTGAGTCAGCCTTTGCTGTAGTCTAGAGTGTTCCTGGATTCAACATGGTGCCTCTGAGATTGCCAGTTTCCTGTTTTCGTGCAGCCGTTTACCTCACTGTGAGATCTGGTGACCTAAATATGTGACCTCTGGCTGCACAAACTGAAGTTTTCGAAAGGGACACTTTGTTTCCTGTTTTTGCTAAATGCTGTAGAACTTCTAGTGTTGTACTTTTGCATTGGTCATGGTGTTTGATCCTATGAGGATATTGTCCACGTAAATTAAACTTTTTGCTATGTTCTTTTAGGAATATATGTAGACATACATTTCTGTATGTTTTCTGAAAACATTGAAGGACCCTCACTGTACCCTTGTGGTAAGCGAGTGTAGGTGTATTTTACTCCTTCAAACGTAAATCTAAACCAATGTTGAGCGTCTGGGTGTACTGGTATGAGAAAAATGCATTTACTCAAATCTATGACTGAAAACTGAAAACCTGAAAACCTCTCTCTGTGGTTCTAAACTGTTCCATTAATGTCACAGAACCCTGAGCTCCAACCCATCTCTAGACTCCTCCCCCTGGGTCTGGCCTCTCTGTAAGGGAGCCCGTGGTTCAGTCGAGGTTTCTCATCGCGTGGGGCACATCCCCATTTCTCTCAGTCTCCTGCTCCACTTCTCCCAGCCACCCTGCCTCGGCTGCGTCTGCTTGTCTTTGCCTCATCTAATCATCTCTGCAGTAATATTTTGCTCTGTGTAATTGATCTCGCTTTAGTGGAGGTAGTGGTTATGATTTTCATATTTAGCTCGTCCACCACTTTCTTGCCACTTTCTGTTGTACAGTGGCCTTTTAGATTATGTTTCTCCTTTCACTAAACTATATGTTTTATATTTTTCCTCATTTTTGCCACATGTATCTCTCGTCTTTTGTGAGAACTTTACTCTAAATGCCTTGCCTTTATATTATAACGGCCGTGGTTTCTAACGTTATATAAGACGACTCTCCTATCTATTTATCTATCTATCTACCTATCTATCCACATATACACATATACATATACATACACATGCACATATATAAGCAGGTTGGTAGTTCTTAATGCAAGTCTTTATTCATAGTTCTCCATTTATAGGCTGTAGTATTAGCCTCTTGCTACCATTTCCTTTGTCGAGAGAGAGAGAGAGAGAGAGAGAGATATAGACAGCGAGAATGTGCACACTGGGTGGTCCATCCGCTTTATGCCTCCCCTGAGTCAGCCCGTACACTCCCGACTCCGTCATCCAGCGGCCGGCGCGTCCACCAGCGCCAGGATGGTGGAGTGTTGAGTGAGTTGCTGACGGGACCAACCCGACCCCAGTCCCAGGGTCGCTTAATATAGTTTTTTTCTTTTTCTTTGGGGGAGGATTCATCAACTACTGTCGGCTGTTAGTTCATTTATTTATTTAGGTCTCGCCGTGTCATGCGCAAGAGGGAGTCACATGCTAGCCTGCTAGTTTCTACCCCATTCTCTGTCTCTTGGCAGTAGTGTATATATTTAAGATCCTCGTTGGCCTCCATAAAATGTCCCAATGACCCCCATTCCGGCACCACTGCCTCATCTGGAGGCAGACCGACCACCTCACGCTCTTTGTCACTAAGCTGTGGGATGTTTTCATCATCTTCATAATGCGTTTCGGCTTGGCACAAAGCTGACATAATCATGTCAGACACTTCCCATTCTTCTTCATCACTATCTCGAAAATCGCTGTTACCGGTCATAGATAACTCATGCTGCAGGTATTCGTAATATTTTCTCAGCTCTTCCTCCGCCTCTGTGTAGCCTGACTTCAGTACTTGTTCACCACTGGGAGAACAGCCTGGTTTGTCTGTCCCACCACAGCACAATTCACATTTCATGTCTTGTGTTGTGGGTGTAGGTTGATTACTGTTCATCTTTACAGTCGTTCAATATTATCAATATTCTTTACTCATGTATATTTCTCAGAGATACCTTTTTTCAGTTTAGCAAATCCAGTAAAAAACCCTCATGAATGACTCCTTATTGGTCAATTGGAACTGCAGGAAGTCAAGCCTCTACAGTCCTCCGCTCGGAGGATCCGCAGCCTGTTTAAAATTCACACAGTTCTCCAATCTTTTAATTCATGAGATTAATTCCTTTAGCCAACTTCTAGTATCTCTTAGAATTATACCATATACTCACATTCTCACTTGTGTACACAAAAACATTCACTAGCACCTACTAACCGTTACTATTTCCCAGAAATATTTTTATCGTAACTTTAGTGCCCCTTTCCGGTAGGCGGCAACCAGTGCTTTCAAATATTCACAAACACATACTAAGCGTAACCTTAGTGCCCCTTTTACAGGTAGGCGGCAACCAGTGTTTCTTTTACAATGAATATTTATTATAGATCTGAACACATACTATTTCCGAAATAGTGCCCTTTTTCAGGTAAGCGGCAACCAGTGTTACATAATCATATTTTGTTCTTACCCTCGTGTGTTGTTGTTGTTGCTACTGGCGTTCTGGTCGGATCCCGTCAATCCCTCATTCCGGGGAGAAGAAGGCAGTTGTTCTCGCCGGCCGGACTGGAATTCAACACGTCCGGACTTTCAAAACAGAGCCCCAGGCTCCGGCTGTACAGGCAAACGGCGTCGCGGTCTTCTCCACCGAAATGATGATATCTTGGGATCCGGCTCGACAGGACCAATTTGTTAAAGATATTCTCAACCTGTGCCTTAATTGCACATTCAATACCAGTACCCAATAACAACAAGACACAGTGTAATAACAGTTAATACTGTCTGCAGAACAGGAGCGTGTCTGAGGGTCAGAGCACACTGAAGAACGTCCTGTTTCACAACCAGCTTTATTGAGCGGGGAAAGGACATGGAACAAAAGAGGACATCATGTGTTCATCAGGAAACATACAATTAATCATCTGAGACATGGCGCCCCCCATTGACCCTCTCGGCACATAGACATGTCTTCACATTAGAATGGAAAGTGCTTGTAACAGCGGCTTTGGTTTAAGGAACTGTCCACACAACTGGCCCCCCAGAGGTCCAGTGGGACTTCCTGCTTTAGCTCAGAGGGAGAAAGCAGAAGCGTGTGTCTGTCAGCATCTAGACACACATGCTGACTTTTAGAGACCTTATATAACAATACATTAAAACTTAATGTATTCAGACATTTGTTGATAATAACAGATAGTAATCTAGTAATAACTCTAACAAAAACTAATTGCCTTTAGCTTGTCCATTAGAATGGAGTGATTGACAGTGTCGAAGGCCTTTTGTAGGTCCAGCATGACCATGCCGCAGTATTTGCCCGCGTCCACCTCTTGTTTGATGTGGTCGTTCAAATAGAGGAGGCATGTGTCAGTGGAGTGGGACGTTCTGAAGCCAGATTGGAATTCGTAGATTAGATTTTTTTCCGCCAGGTACTTTTCGACCTGTTCGTAGACTATTTTCTCCATGACTTTTGAGATAGAGGTAAGAATAGAAACAGGGCGGTAGTTGCCTGGGTCTAATTTGCTGCCCTTTTTGTGCAGAGGGGTCACTCTCGCAATTTTGAAGTCCTTGGGGACGTGCCCCTGTTTTATAGAGAGGTTTATTATGTGTGTGATGACTGTGGTGATGGCGGCTGCTGCGTCTCTGAGGAATTTGGAGGGGATGTTGTCATGGCCAGTGGCCTTGTTAGGTTGGAGGGCGCTCAATTTTTTGAGTACCTCATCGGTTGTTACCATTTCAAGTTTGAAGTCGTCTTTGTGGACCCCTAGGTTTTTGTAGTATGCTACTATGTGTTCTACCCCATAATGCCCTGAGTGGGAGGGTAGTTTGTTTACCAGTGTTGTGGCTATGTTTGTGAAGAAGATGTTTAAGTAATTGGCTACATCCAGCTTGTCTGTGATGAGCGTGTTGTCCGTCTTTATGTTTATGTTTGAGAATCTGGTTTTAAGTTTTTTACTGCAGCCTAGTTGATTATTGAGTAATTTCCAAAGTTCGCGGGGTTTGTTTTTGTTTTCCTCAGTTTTGTCGTTGATGAAATTTCTTTTTGCGGTTCTGATCATTGAAACAATTGTTAAGGGGATGCAGACCAGAGAAATACTTTAGTCTTGTTTACATCAGGGTCCCCCATTTTCAATTCATCATAACATATATGACATACAGATAGACAATACGGGAGCATGTCTATGTTCCCCGGGTCCTATGTTCCCCGGGTTCTATGTTCCCCGCTTTGATTGATTGATTGATTGAAAATTTTAGACCACCAGCCCTGATTCCAAACTCTAACCTTAACCAGTTCGAAAGAGGGCCTAAGCTTAACCGTTCGAAACAAGGCGGACATTAATAATTAATAAAATAATCAAAATTTATAAAAATTTCAATCTATTAATCAATCAAATCGGGGAACATAGAACCCAGGGAACATAGGACCCGGGGAACATAGGGATGATCCAACTGGGATGATCCGACATGTTTCTAATTGTGTTAGCAGGTATCCTAGGTAACCATATCGTACCCACAGCGCCGATAGTGGATCAATGTTACAGAGTCGGTACACGAGACCAAAGAGGCAACGGGACGAGGCCGAGGGTTATCATTGCTACTCTGCGCAAGACAGAAATAAGAGACGCGATCATCAGAGGGGCGCGCAATCAATGGGGGAAACTGAAATATGGTGAAAATTCAGTATCTTTCTACGAAGATCTATGCAAGGAGGCCATCGCTCTACGTGTCCCCTGCAAAAATGTGCTGCAGAGATTATACAAGAGAAATCTCAAGCCAAGCCTTAAGTACCCGGCACTACTATCCATCTTGGGGGAAGATGGTATTAGGCACGGATTACGCTCGCCTAAAGACGCAGAGGAATACATGAAGCAACATGGATCTGGTCCCCCGGGGCCGGTCGCAACATAGGCTTGAATCAGTAGATAAGCCTACTCATATCTCTCTTTTTCTCAATTTTTCTTAATTTTTGTCCTCTTTGTATTTTAGTACTTTTATTAGAATGACCACGGCTCAACAAAAGCAACATATGATATGCATGCTGGCAACACTGAGGCACAAAGTGTTTAATACGGATCGTAAGGCATTATATTTATAGACTTCTGGGCCCTCATTTATCAAGTTTCCTCAGAAAATGTTCTATTTCCACACGTAAGCACAGAATTTAGAATGTGTGCACGCACAAAAAAAACGGGATTTATCACACGTGCGTACACAGGTCCTACGCACACCTGTCATGATAAATATCACCTTGCTTCTACGCTAAGGCTCGTGCACACTTTCACGTATTTGCATACCAAAACCGCCCCGATTAACCATATACGGTAATGGAACACCCCCATGAAATGTGGAAAAATGGACTAAACCGAGGGAAGCGTGTTATGAGACAGGCTGACAGACGTGTACACGTACGGTGATGTCGGATATGATATCTATTAACCATTGCTGCCTGGGCAGCGCAAACACTAATAAAGACCGTGCTGGAATATGACTGCCTTTTTCCGTTTTGTTTGATTAATACCCAGGGATTAAAGTTCTCCTCAATTTTATTCCAAATCGCGACGGATTTTCCGTCAATTTTCTACCTGCTGCATATGATTTCTAGAGGCATACAATCTATTTTGATGTCAGTATTGGGTAGTGTGACGTACGTGGGTTGGTCATTATCATTATTACTGTATTTGGAAGACCATGTGAACATCAGATTAGTATCATTTGTATGTGTGTGTGTGTGTGTGAACATGAGAGCTAATGATATCTCTTCTTCTCTTCCTGTCAGGTGCTGCCCGTCCCTATACTGAAGGGTGCTGATTGCCTAATGAGGGACAGCTGATGGCAATCACATCAAGAGGGACGGGTGCACAAGTAGCTGACAGCACACACACGGCGGGGCGCCTCATTGTGTCACTTGCTGGTGATCACGGTGTCGGAGGTTGCCTGTGGTTGCCACTGTGGTGGAACTGTGTTTCATTTGCCCTTGTTGTAGTGTATTTGGCCTTGTCTCCATAACTGTATGAGACTGTGTGTTCGTCCTGTTCACACTGGTAGGTATCTGAGCTAGCGTTGCTACCAGGTAACATATAGAGACCTATATATATAGATTGGCCTCTGTGTTAATTGACACATTCATGGGGGAGCATGTCTATATTATTGGCCTTATCATTTAATCCCTAGTGTTGTCTGTTTGTCCATTTATATCTACCTTGTTTGTTCTCCCCTTACCTTTTTCCCTTTGTGTGATCTAGGGTTGAAATCCCCTAATAACATCCCCTTTTCCCCTTTGGGGAACAGGCCGTGGGTTGGAAGCCCTGCACCAAATAAATACAATTTACCATCTGAAAACGTCTTGTGTTTATTATTACCTACCTGCCCAGGACTATTTTGAAAGCATTTACTGAGAGAGGCTGTTTCTGTTCATGTACAGCCTGCTCCAGATACTCTTCGGTGCGGTCGTTAGACCTTCGTACATGACATGGGGGCTCGTTAGTTTGCACAATTGTATAGTTCCTTGTTGTTATGTGACATGTGGACTTGTCGATTGGAGCGTGTCAGGTAGGTTGCGTTCTTTTCTTCTAATTGGTAAGTTAGTGTGGTTCCATTGTCCGTGCTACACAGTTTGATTGATGTAAACCATTGTTGTATGTGATACGCTTGAACTAATCTGTTTTTTCTGCCACATAGGTAACAGGGGGGGTCACCTGCTTGGCTAGAGGGTGGGGGGCACGAGTCGTGATTCCGGTGGAGCGCACAATGAAATCGGTAAGTGACTGAAGATATGTGTAGCCTTCATCCAGTTAGTGGAGTAGTTTAGCTGGGATAGGCTAGAGTGACACAGGTGACTCCTAGTTGAGGTGGTTAGACCAGCATTTATTGTTTTCATAGATGGTAGATGTGGGCAGTAAATCAGAGTGGTTGAATTGTATACTACGGAATGTAATGATTAAATGTGTTACGCACGGATATTGTGGAGTAGGTGAGGAGGTATTTTCTTGTCACTTATGATTCGTTTATTATTATTGTGTTATTTTTCGTAGGTTATTTGTGGAGTAGTCATATTCTGTAGGGACTATGGCTGGGGCGGCTTTTACTTTGGACTTGTTTGTGGCGGATCCTACGAGGGATCAGATTGATGACTGCACGAAAGCTGAATTGTGTGGGGTCGCCAAGCATTATGGCATTACGGTCCAAAGTTCAAAAAGTAAAGAGGAGGTGAAAGCAATTGTGCTCGCTGGGTTGGTTGATAGGGAGATATTAAGTTCGCCCGTAGCCGGGGGAAATGACTCGGAGGACGTCACGCATGACGAGGCGTCTGGTGAGTCCAGTGAGGGAACAGGTGGTGCTATACAGGAACGGAGGGGTAGCGGTGCCAAGGCTGAGGAGATTGACAGTGATAATTCTGTACACTCAGGACGTGCCTCTGTTTCAGAGGAGAGAGCTGCTATGCGTGACAGGGAAGAGAGAAAGGAGGAGAGAGACAGATTGGAGAGGAAAGAGGAGAGAAGAGAGGAGAGAGACAGAGAGGAGAGAAGGGAGGAGCGAGACAGATTGGAGAGGAAAGAGGAGAGAGACAGAGAGGAGAGAAAAGAGGGGAAGGAGAAGGATAGAGAGCTCCAGATTACAATAAGGAGGATGGAACTGGAGAGTGGTGGCTCTTCTTCTCCCTCATCTGAAAGTTACCAGGGCAGTTTTAATATTGGGCAGCATATTTCTATGGTGCCCCTTTTTCGGGAGTCTGAGGTGGAAGCATATTTTTCTGATTTTGAGCAGGTAGCGTGGGCTTTACAGTGGCCGAAGGACCAGTGGGCACTATTAGTGCTATATAAGCTCACAGGTAGGGCTAAGGGGGCATGCCAGTTGTTATCAAAGGAGGACAGCATGGTATATGAGAAAGTGAAGGGTGCTGTCTTGCGCGTATATGAACTGGTGCCGGAAGCGTATAGGCAACAGTTCAGAGCACTACGTAAAGCTCCCTCGCAAACACATGTGGCATTTTCCCAGGAACAACGGACAATGTTCACTCGTTGGTGTGAAGCATGTAAAGTGGGTGGGGTCGAGGCTTTGAGCGAGTTGATCCTCATTGAACAATTAAAAAAATTTGTGCCTGAACGCATGATTGTGTGTTTGGAGGAGCGAAAGGTTTCTACCCTCCAGGAAGCTGCGGTTTTGTGTGACGAGTTAGCAATGACCCACAAATATATTTCTGTACGAAATGACGAGTATGTAGGAGGGGGCGCGTCTTCTCCGTCGGGGTTGCCGTTTCGGGGAGGTGACGAGCGACCATTCCGACCTCGCTCACCGCCGTCTGAAAAGGTGTGTCATTATTGTAAAAAAGAAGGGCATTTTGTGAAGGACTGTCATGCGCTAAGGAATCGACAGGAGACCAGGGAGTCAGTCCAGGACCCGAAAGGGGTGGGGTTGATTGGTACGGGGTCATGTCCTGACCAGCATAGCTCTTTTGAACCCTTTTTGTTTGATGGTTATGTGTCCCTGTCGGGTAAAGTTGGGGACTACCAGCAGGTGAGAATACTCCGTGATACAGGAGCCGCTCAATCGTTCATCCTGGCTGATGTATTACCATTGGATGTGGACTCCTGTCAGTCGAGTGAATTGGTGAGAGGTATTGACATGGGGTGTGTGCGCGTGCCGTTGCATAAGGTGCATGTACAGTCTGTACTGATCACAGGTTGCTTTCCGGTTGCGGTTTGCCCATGTTTTCCCGTAAAGGGCGTGGATTTCGTCATGGGGAATGATATCGCTGGGGGTAAGGTCGTCCCTGTGTTGGAGGTTGGAGACGCTCCATTTACTAACTCATTGATTGATAATCACCCCAATGTTCCTTCTATTTGTGCTGTCCCTAGGGTACAGGAGCGGAAGCGAGACCAAGGTCTAGCGTTGGGTGACTCTGTCTGTGGTGAGTTTTGCAAATTGGCGGTGGCACAGCATTTTGAGGCGGGGGATGAGGTGTTTATTGTGCTGCCCACGCCTAGTACTGTGCTCGCTGCCCGGTTCTCAGGACCTTATGTGGTAAAAGGAAGGGTGTCTGCCACTAAGTATATGTTGCATGCGCCCGGGCGGCGGAGGAGGACACGCTGGTGTCATGTGAATAGGCTAGTGAAAGGTTCTGCCCGCGTCTCGTCGGAGTTGGGATGTGACGGGGTTGTTGGTTCACATGCTGGGGTGTGTTCTATTGTGCCTTGCAGGACGCATAGTGCTGATGTTGGGAGTGCGCACCCCGGTAAGCGGTTCGCGTGTCGGGGTCCGGTGGCGATGAGGGAGGTCGTGGGGAGAGTGGCTATGTGCCCTGACAAAAGAAAAAGAAAGGGGCTAGCTTCAATTGGCCATGGTCCCTGGGACTCTCCTTGCCTTCTAACTCCCATGGCTAATGTGTCTCTCCGTTCTTTTTGTGCTACAGGAGGGTGAACGTAATGGCGGTGCCTGTCCTGTTCCCATTATGGCCTCGGTAGGAGGAATGCACCGGCGCCGTTCTGACGGCTGATGCATGTGACCTATATGGAGTGTGATTTCTATTTATTTTTGTTCTGTTGGTGCTAATCGGATGTTGGTTGATAATAAGTGATAATGTTTTGCTAACCCTGCGGGTTCGCTCTTATGGGGGGAGGTGTGACGTACGTGGGTTGGTCATTATCATTATTACTGTATTTGGAAGACCATGTGAACATCAGATTAGTATCATTTGTATGTGTGTGTGTGTGAACATGAGAGCTAATGATATCTCTTCTTCTCTTCCTGTCAGGTGCTGCCCGTCCCTATACTGAAGGGTGCTGATTGCCTAATGAGGTTGCCTGTGGTTGCCACTGTGGTGGAACTATGTTTCATTTGCCCTTGTTGTAGTGTATTTGGCCTTGTCTCCATAACTGTATGAGACTGTGTGTTCGTCCTGTTCACACTGGTAGGTATCTGAGCTAGCGTTGCTACCAGGTAACATATAGAGACATATATATATAGATTGGCCTCTGTGTTAATTGACACATTCATGGGGGAGCATGTCTATATTATTGGCCTTATCATTTAATCCCTAGTGTTGTCTGTTTGTCCATTTATATCTACCTTGTTTGTAACTGAGGGGTACAATTCCCTGACTGTATTGATAAGTATGGTATTATTAAACCACTACCGCTTGTACTTTAACTTCTGGCCATCCAGTACATGATATAGATATGATGAACACTTTCCCACCTGATGAAACGAAGTCCACACAAATGTATAAATCGAATATTTTATATAGCAAAGGGTATATACAACGTTCACTTAATGACATTTATGATTTGAAATGCACTTGTATGGCAAATGAGTATTCGTAGGTAAATCAACATTGAATGTCCAATCTCTGGTTACGCAGGGAGTAAGTATACAACCCGGTTCTTTAGGGAACTATAGCGATGGTACTTAAATGATTATAGCTGGATACACTAAGGGGGGGGGTCCCGCTGGTTGTAAGACAGTAGGGGGGGGTTAGAAGAGCCGCTGGCGGTATCCCATCTGGCCGACGATTTCTTGGGAGAATTCAGAGTCCTGAACACGATGCCCACAGAACCTCGGTCCGCAGATGAATACAGCTGGACCCTCTGGTGGACGGTAGCTGCCGGTCCACAGATGAAGAGACGTGAGGCGACCTCACTCGGGGTAGAGCGCCGTCTCACCTTGACTCCTCTCCGGGGGGTAGTTCCAACACTCAGCAGTGTTGGCCGTTATCCATGGAATAATCAAAGCACCCAAAGCATGTAGATAATCCAAGCCGTGGAAGGCTCGCCGTCGTCCGGGTAAAGTAATCCAATGTACAGGTCCACTCGTCCTGGCCCGGAGCTCCTCGGATGCAAGCACCACACGTGGTCTGCCCAGCCTGGTTAAGACTCCAGATAACGTCAGGAACGATGGGGGTACCGCTCACTTTATAACTCTAACCGAACGATGCACCATACATAATAGACTATTATTAGCTTAATAGAAATACGTCCAACTCGACGGTATAGTGCCAAACTATGACAATTCAACTATTAATCCACACGATGTCTCAATGCCTATTCTGAGGCCAAGTAGGCCTTACTGCACCACACGTGCGTCGTGGGTGAGGCTTTGCGTCTGTTACTCGGTTGGAGGGTAAAGAACTAATGGACTAAAAGAAAGTTCTACTTTACTTGCGCCATATATATATGCGCTGTGAACAAATAGTACCATTCGTATTTCGCCAGACGTATTCCTACGCGGAACCGGGCTTGCCACGACATGTTGGGCGGCACGATTGAACTTGAACCAAGGGGCATGGCTGCTGGCGCCAGGTTCTCGTCCAATGGTAGAATGAAACTATTATGGGCTGTTAGTAGACTAAAGGGATATTCAGTGTATATGTACAAGGAATATACAGGGGATATCAAACGATATACAAATACTATTAAATATATATCCATAAATAAATCTGTGTCCTCCCCAGATCATGTAAACGAATACTGTAATCTTAAAAAATTGTGATTGATTAGACTTTAAAGTGTAATGTTTAGATTGGAAAAAGAAAAAATGGAGACATTTTGAAAAAATGAATTTTAATTTGGGAAAAAATGAATTTGTATTATGTATGGTTAGAATGTATAGAAAATCAAGTCAATATATCATATGTGACGATAAGAATCGTCAAAACGGGGAAATGTGGTAATATTGAGTTGAATTTCATAAATACTATGTGTGAATAATTAGAGAGTCATAATGTAGGAGAGACAGACATTTCACACCAACCCCCTCGCATGAGAAGGCTGCATACCCAAATGGTATATAGGGGAATAGTTACAAGTCACAAAGCCCTCACTCAAACTGACTGTATGTAAATGCTGATTACATGCTGAAGAGTCATGGATCTATTAATCAACTGTTTAGTATCAAAAGAGTAAACCATAATATTAGAAATAAGGTTTGAAGGGTGATTACACTCGTGTTAAAGAAGTCATCACAGCTACTCTGCCAACTAGCAGGGGTGACGAGAGCTACTCTCCACCCCCACTCGGTGATCAGATTAGTACTATATGGTAATTTGGCCCAAAGTGTATTCACACCCCCCACCAGAAGGACATCAGGCCAGCCCCCCCGTGAGAAGACACACAGAGAAACCCAGAGGGAGGGGCTGCCAGCGCCCACCGGACACCGCTCACAGAAGGCGCCCACAGGAGATGCATGATTGGATCAACTGTAATAGTGAACTGGATTCTATTTTGGCTAGAAGTTGGGTATATAAGGAAGAGACAAATTGTAATTCGAGAGCTCTCAGACCAGACACAACCCAGGGGGTCTGGGGGCTCCTCCACCGACTCCTCCCGACCAGAGAAACTACTGCTTTTTGATGTAAGTAAGCCGGATGGAACCCGTATTGTTTGGTTAGACTAGAATGTAACTTAGCTTAGAAACCAGGCTTACTTATATGCAAAAAAGGGCTTACAGTATTTTCAATGTATGTTCAAATTATGTTAACCAAGTGACTGTTTGATGTGCAGTATTTAGGTTTGAGATGCAAACCTGATTGTTGATTCCTGTACACAGCAGCCATGTTAATGTTTTCTGATAAATCCTTTGTTCTATTCACCTTGGACTCTTGGCCCTGGTTCAAATAAATCAGCTGAGTTGAACTACAGTACTGGTTTGTCTGGCGTACACGTTTTATTCCTCATCTGCTAAGTCAGATGAGGAGACCAACAATTCTATCAGTGTGAATCCTTCCTCCTCCTTCCAGATAATCAATCTCATTGTGTTGTACTACAATAACCTCAAATTATTGTAGAAAGTCTGTGGGAATTTACCACAAATACATTCCCTGAGGTCCATAGATGTCCCTAGATACCAAGAATATGCAAATGGGACGGTACCCATACTTTCACTTAAGTATAATTTCTCTGTACTTTTTACAACCCTGGACATATATAATCCATTTTCCACCTTTAGAAACATCTGTCACACAAACTACACATAAAATGGGCGCGGCAGTGGCTTGGGAGGTAGAGCGGTTGTCTGGTAATCCGATCGATTCCTGCTCCTCCCGGTGCAGCTCCTTGAGCAAGACACTTAACCCCTAATTGCTCCTGATGAGCAGGTTGACACCTTGCATGGTTTCCTCTGCCGTCGGTGTGTGAGTGAATGGGTAAAATGTGAGCAACTAATTGTAAAGCGATTTTAAATAAAAGCTGTTATATAAATGCACCATTTACCATTTATTGGTAAACATGGCAGCGGCTCAGCAGTAGTTCCATGGTGGAGCTGGTGTCGTTCTAGTTTAGTATTGATAGATATCGGTCATAATCAGCCAGTATCACCTCGTCACCTGTGCTCGTGAAGTTTCTGCGTTGTGTTTATCTCTTACTCCGAAGTCGACCTCCTCATACTGGCTGTACAACTGTTTCATCCCCGTTAATGCAATCTGTAATCAGAAGAATTCGACACTGGCAAACGTGGTACCTTTCTTGGAAAAACGTTGTTTATTCCATAAACAAAGCCTTGTACCAGATGTAACCAATTCTGTAATGTCCTTGAACAGTCTCTTTGAAGGAAAACTAGATTAATTATTCTCCACCGTCTCTTCTCTCATTAGTCCAATGGTTCTGAGGCCTCGTCGTAGCCAACAACCATTCCCTGTTAGCCGAAGCTAGCGATGATAGTGACTGATACTGTCCTCTTACAACTAATATCTACAAGTAGATGCCGTCATCTGCAGATATTTACATTATAATGCAGATATTTACATTATATACACATTGAAAAACAAGGATTCCTTCAGTATTCAAAAATCCGTATTTGCAGTGGAGAAAGTCAAATGGGTGTGTCCCTAATGGACATGTAAAAAAAAACATCTTGTTCGTTTCTCTCTGTGACAGTGGAGAACCCATGGGAGGACATCGACGACCCCCCCCAGGCCCAGTACAGAGTGACCCAGTCCCTGAATGTGGAACATCTCACACTGCAGAAGAAGTGTGAGGTGACCCAGGTCGACGGAAGCTTGATCCAAGTGGTCTTCCTGGTGAGCAACTTCACCATTCACATTGTTTTTAGTTTATTTTTTTACACTTATTTAATAGGGGTGTAGAGAATAGAATAACGGATGCATTGTGATTGTATGCACGCTAACTCGGTGTGAGGCTTTAATTGCATGCATTTGATTATTGCTGATTATTACTGTTTGTATACCAACTGAACTTGTGAAAAAGTATAGGAATTAATGCAATTGAACAAAACCAAACTCAACCACTGTCAAAATAGTCAGATTTTATGATGCATTGAATCTTTGCCTGGGGTTTATTGAACATAGAGTAACAAACAATTATATTGAAATAATTAAAGAAAACTTTATATGACGTGACGTGGGGTAATAACAATGATAACGTGGCTAACGTGGTAGCAATGGCTTGTTTACATCATGTGGTCTTCCGTTTCCCCTTGATGATGCAGACTACCGCCACCTGCTGGTGCAGAGTTATTAACTCAATGGACGCCACGCAGTTGAGCATCGTTTGTACTTACCACGCCAAGCTCTAAGAGATAGGAATAAGTGGCTGTGTTTGCAGGGCTATAACTATATTCTATATTATAGGTATGGATACAATACTATGGCCCATTTGACATCGACTATCTATCGTTCAATATGTGTTAAAGAAATAATTTTGTCATCCATACATTCCCGTTTTATACCGTGGTGAATATGAGTATAGTTTTAGAGTAAACCTGTCTAATCCCAGAAAACGATGCTATGCAGCAATACGTGCATTTCACTAAAAACATTGCCGTTTCTCGCCTGTACACGCTACTATTTCTAAATCAAATCTATATTATCGGTATTATGCTTCATCATGAATGCATGAAAGGGTGGGGGGGTAGTTTTTTGATGCTTTGATCGTCACCAATGGCACACGTTGTGGAGTAACGTTACACACATATGTTGTGATTGAGGTGAAGTCATGGTCGGATCACAGCAGGATTGATATCATATAGCCTTTACCTTCACTAGGATGTATTGTACCCCAAAAAGAATATTCCAATTATCTGATTGCGAGTCCCAGCATTGGTGTCGATCACGTCGCCAACATAATCCGCCACACATGCATCGGGAGCATTTCACGCTTCTCAATCCGATTGGGACAACCGCTCCACTTGCCAGACAAAAAAAAGTCAGACCGGAGACTTTTGATCAATGCATAATGTTTCAAAGGGTGCTCGATCCTGCCACCTGGGTGGATGCAGCTGGTATTGCACTTTGGCATTCTCAGGATGATTCCCCATGTTAACCCTGAGTCTGTGTGCCTGTAATGAATGGAAATATTGAATAAAAGAAATAACGATGAAAACCCGACTACTCGGATTTGGCGGTTGGCGAGTTAACCCGACTTTACTCGGGTCTGGCACTGATTGAGTTAATGTCACGCAGGGGCAGAAACTAGGTAGTTAGATCGGTGTGAAATTTGTCAGGCGACGCAAGGCGATAGGAGTCGCCTTTTGTCTGCGGTAGTTCTTTGATGTCGAATCGGTGTGTTCCGACCGTGTCTTGGACTTACCACTCAGCAGCAGTCAATTACATTATTCTGTCACTCACGCAAGCGGTCGGTCACGGTTAGCCACTCTGCCCCTAGTGGCAGCTCACAGGCAGTGCGGATTCCCCATCTATGACACCATGTGCCCTTGTTGCCTTGGTACTATGTGTTAGCGTTAATGTGTGTGTCTGTGTGTCGTACTCAGGACAATGATCACAAGGAGTGGATCTACAGAGGCTCCATGCGGTTGGAACCAACACGAAGAAACACTTTGACGACATGGAGCAGTAGGGACCTGCGGTACGTTTCTCTCCCTTTAACTATGATAACCTCACTAAGACCATCGTAACGGGTACGGTTCTACCCTCTTAACCTGTCACTAAGACCATCGTAACGGGTACGGTTCTATCCTCTTAACCATGATAACCTGTCACTAAGACCATCGTAACGGGTACGGTTCTATCCTCTTAACTATGATAACCTGTCACTAAGACCATCGTAACGGGTACGGTTCTATCCTCTTAACCATGATAACCTGCTCCTTAGACCATCGTAACGGCTACTGTTGTGAAGGGCCAGATTAAACTGAATAGATATATGTATCGTTTGATATACTTTGTATATTATTTATATATATACACGGAATATCCCTTTACCTGCGTACAGACCAGAGTAATATTCGCTCTCCTATTGGACAGCGCCCCCAGGCGCCAACGCGCAAGCCCCCAACGGCAAGTTCAAAGACAACTGCAGGCATGTCAGAACATGCCCAGAGTCAGCGTAGTAATACGAGACAAGGACTGAGGTTGGGACTAGATATTCACTTAAGTATAAATACGGCGCAGGTGAAAACAGCAGTACCTTACCTAAACCTTACCCACCTTCACCACGAGTCAACGTGCAGTGAAGTGAGCAACCTTGCGTCTAAATAGAGCATTGAGAACCGCGTGCGAATAGAATGTTAAAGTGTCAGAGTTTAATGAAGTAACGTTGAGTTCGACTTAATCTAATGTGAAGTCAATAGTCGATCATTTATTGTATATCGTGCGGCCACAGTTCTTCCGTGTGTAGCATTACCCATCGGTTCGTCGTGTCTTTAGCTAGTGCACTTATCCAGGCTGTGTGGCCTAAATACGTCGCCCACACCCGAGGAGTCCTAGGCGAGAACCGTTGGACATGTACACAGGAGAATCGGCGCCGGCGATTGCAGAACCATTCCTGGTTGGATTATATTGATTTGGGACGTGACTACCGGAGAAGAGCACCGTTGATTTCCACTATCGTTTGGGATTTAACCTCGTGAGGATTACCACTCGGGCCTGCCTCGTGGACGGGGCTGGCTAGCTGTCGTCAATGCTGTCGAGCATCTTGGATTACAACTATTGCTTTTGCTGCTGATCAAGGGAGTACAAGCACCGACTCCTGTACCTGGAGTCTCTTTATTCCCCATTGAATCAGACGGAGTACCCGAACATTCCTCTACCCTCCAGGCCTTACACCCCGGAGGGAACCCATTGTCTCCAGTTGGTACCGGTGTTGCCCTATATAATTGCTACTATACAACAGGTGGCGTCAGCTTAGACCCATCATAGGATTCCTGCTATTCTTAGTGACTTATGCTCTTGACTGACTTTACGTATATTCTTCGCCATACAAGCGCGACCCTAATTCTCATTCTGTAACCTAACGTTGCCTAATAATAATAAATTACCCTCCAATAGTATTTCTGTGTCAATGCCGTGTTCTTGTGGGTGTTCACCATCTATATTTGATGTACTGTCTGGCCAGTAATTAAAGTACATAACTAGCAGTGGTTTAATCTATCACAATATTTAATACAGTCAGGGTTTTGTAACCCCTCAGTTACAGCTACGGTTATATCCTTTTAACTATGATAACCTGCCACTAAGACCATCGTAACGGGTACGGTTCTATCCTCTTAACACTTTGAGTGCCACTCACGAGATTTCTCTGGTTTTTTTTAGGTGGTTGCGTGCCACTCACGAGATTTCTCTGATTTTTTTTTTGTGAACTAGACATCGGCGGCCATCTTGCTACCACATTTCTGAACGTCTAGACATGCAACTTCGCTCGATTCCGCTAGGTGGCAGGTATAGCCCTATGTTGTAACACATGTATAATGTTATCAGTCAATCTACCTGCATTATTATAAGGATGATGGATCTCTGCTGTGATTGGTCGATAGTAAAGATTGTGACGATCTTGACCTGCCCACCTGATATTTAACCTGAGCACACACAGCGTGAGCTCAGTGCGTCTTCGGATTTTGTGAATACAGTTATCATTGAGAGAGAGAGAGAGAGAGAGAGATAGATAGATAGAGAGAGAGATAGATAGATAGATAGATAGAGAGAGATTAGCGTTTTGATTTGATTTGATTTTGAGCATTTAGCATTGATAGTAGTAGTGATAGTATTTCTAGTAGTAGTAGTGATTGATAATATATTTTCTTCATTTTGTAATACTTATTTTCTTTTGTAGTACCAGGTAATATTAGTTGCAGTACTGTAGCAAGTACAGCACTTTTAGATAAGTGCTTAGTCCGTGTTTTAGTAACACTAGTTAGTAGATTTTCATAGCCGTTTTTATAGTACATAGTTGAGCGTAGGTATTCACAATGCGGAGAACGAGGAAGTCGGTTAGGAGAGGCAAACTCCCGGACCGATACGTCCAGACTACACTGCCGTTCACCCAGGCCCCGGTTCCACCAGCTGCCGCTGGGACGAGCCGTGCACCTCCGCCTCAGGTGAGGCCGGCACCGATCAGTTCTCCGGTCGTGGCCGCTGCCACCGGCTCTCCGGTAACGATCGCGCCGCTCCCGGTCAGAGCCACAAAGAAGCGGGTTGGGGCCCCGGTTACCGCAGCTGTCCTGGGACAAGCCGTGCACCTCCGCCTCAGGTGAGGCCGGCACCGATCAGTTCTCCGGTCGTGGCCGCTGCCACCGGCTCTCCGGTAACGATCGCGCCGCTCCCGGTCAGAGCCACAAAGAAGCGGGTTGGGGCCCCGGTTGCACCAGCTACAGCGGGTACAAGCCGTGCACCTCCGCCTCAGGTGAGGCCGGCACCGATCAGTTCTCCGGTCGTGGCCGCTGCCACCGGCTCTCCGGTAACGATCGCGCCACTCCCGGTCAGAGCAACAAGGAAGCGGGTTGCGAAGACCCGGCATGTGTCGCCGCCGTCCTCCCACACCTCGGATGAGTCTGAGATCGACATCGCTGATGATATTGACGAGTGGATGCCAGGTAATTTCAATTCAATAAATGGTCAATTCAAGGCATGTGTAACTCTAATATATATATATATATATATATGCATGTGTTTATTGAATCCATGTGCGTGAATGTATCTCGTATGATCGAATGTTTGTAGATACATTGCAAGCTAATATATGCATGTGCAGCGTATGTATATGATCAGCGAATGTGGGTCTTTGAAAAGTGCTATAAAAATCAATGAATTATTATTATTGTGTCGCTATATTGCGTCTGTAACGCGGGGTATATACACAGTAACGCGAATATATGCATGTGTTTAGTCAATGTCATGAAAAGCAAAGTGCACGGCCTAGATATGGCCTGGTTTATGATTGAATGTTTGACCATTGATGCTAACTGTGATTTATTATATATATATCTTTATAGGTCCAGGCAGAATGGACATGGAAGACGACATGGACGATGATGAACCCATGCACGAACGTGAAGGCGTTTGGCCGTACAACAGGAGACTGGGTAGGCTATGCATAATAATAGTACATATAAAATTACAATTTGATTAGAATGTTTTGTGACTGGGGGGCGGAGCTGAGCGATCATGGAGTAGACGTGTTTTCACATGAGCTCCCTTCTACCGTGCTGAATATACGTTTCTCCCCATTAGTCTTTATTTTATTTTTATTTGTTTTTTATCTGTTTGCTAGGTCGTCGTGTTTAGTATACATTCATCAACTTTTTTCGACTTTCTACGATGGCGGGGGTGGAAACCAGAGCCATGAAAGAGTTAGGCACGACACCGACACCGCCGAGCATGGCCGTACCGTCTCCCGCTGTCGGGGAGTTAAGCGAAGCTGTGCTCTTGGTCATGACCAAGCTACACGCAGAATCTGAGACACGCATCGCTGAAGCACAGAAGAAAGTACACGCAGACTCTGAGGCACGCATCGCTGAAGCACAGAAGCAAGTGCTGGCGGATTTCTGTATCAGCCTCCGTCGTGAGATATCAGAAGAAATACGGCTGGCGGTAGTCCCGCTGACAGAAAAGATGGAGACGATTCACGCTGCCTCATCGGCTAATGCTAACGAACTAGCCATGCTAACGACGGAGGTATCATCACAATGTGAGAAGATGGCGGGTCTTGAATCCGCCCTGCTGGCTAGGCAGGCTGAAGTCAACAAACTACAGTCGGCGATGGAGGAGATGCAGTCCCGGGATAGACGCCACAACGTCAGGATTGTTGGAGTACCGGAGACCAGCGGTGAAGGCCGTCTCTCTGAGACCATGCCCGAACTGCTGCAGAAGATACTAGGGACGGACGTCCTCCCCTCGCCTCCTATCTGTGAGTCGGCTTACAGAGCGGGCAGGTTTTCTCCCGGCGTGAACAAAGAACCGAGGCCCATCATAGTCAAGCTGAACAGACTCCAACAGAGAGAAATCATCATGCGGTCGGCTCGTACCAGAAGGGGTACTCTGAGGTTTGGCGATCACAAAGTGGCCATTTTCGAGGACTTTACACCGGAGGTTCAAGCTCAGAGAGCCGAGTACAAGGTGGTCCTGACTAAGCTATGGAGACTAGGCCTGAGGCCCACGTTATTCGCTCCCGCGAAACTATCTGTGTTGGAGAAGGTCGGTGGTCAGCGTTTGTTTTGGTCGTTGGCTAAAGCGAAGGAATATCTCGCGAAGACACCCGAGTCTGTTGCTTGATATCTATGGAGGGTGAGTGACTTGGCGGTTTGGGCCTATATACATTGATTAGGTCGACTATTCACAAACACTTGCTGTCATGCCCAGACATGCTAACTGTCCTCTGCCCATCCAACTAGCGGGGCTTCCCAATGACTTCTGTTACTTGCTAAAGCTGACCTCATGGTCGTACTTGTGTATCGCCTCTTTGGAAGCTAACGAGCTAGCTGAACAATGTACATAGTAGGCTAACGTGCTATCCGGATTCGTCACTAGCTTACGCGCTAGCCTCGGGCTAGCCAGCGGGCTTCGACTATGGTCTGCGCTGAGACATTCGTTAATGGTTACGTATTTTGGTTGCTGTTGCTGTTCAAAGGGACATTGGTTTGCACAGTTCAAGAGTGACCGAGTCCCTAACTAACTTCTGGTATGCTTTTTATTTTTATATCCAGGTTGTTTTGAGCTTTGGTGATCCAAAGTAGATACCAAGGTCGGTTGAATATGCATAAACAATATTTGATAACAGGTTGGGTCGGGTATGGCTTGCACTTAATGGCTATATGGTTATATGGCTTGCACTCGAGCCATTACCCTCTCTTCCTTTCTTTTTTCTTTCCTACTGTCGCTGTTTTTATGTCATCTATATGCGCGATTTAAATGTGATCCGGTTCTACCTTGGACTAACTACTGACAAACCTTAATTTTGTTTTGAATTTTGCACTTATGCTATAACGTTGATACATTAATATGCAGACTCCAGGGTAGATGGTTACAGGTTGATGCTGAGTAATTATATAATAATTAGTGTCGCTGTTTTAAGGGCAATTGAATGAGCAATTAACCTGTGACCCGAACCTGCCTTGGACTATCGGCTGGGATGCTTTAATTTAATTTTGTATTGAATTTTCCTATATGTTTTAATGGCATTTGAATGAGCAATTTAAATGTGATTCGATCCTATCTTGGACTAACTGCTCCGACCGATATCTTTATTGAAACAATGTATGATGACAGGTGGTGTCAGGTGTTGCCTATTACCATCCCCGGATTGATTAATGAATGATTGTGTTTAATTCTAATCTTACATAGGTTGGGTCATTTCAGCCGTTGTGCCTGATCAGAGGGACGGCTAAAGGGGTGCACTTTGACCATAACCCCTTTTTTTTTCCCTTCCTCCTTTTTTTTGTCATTGTTTAATTGACACTGTTCACACAATTTTGCACAATTAACCTGTGACCCGAACCTGCCTTAGACTATCGGCTGGGATGCTTTAATTTAATTTTGTATTGAATTTTCCTATACCTTTTTGGGCTATAACAATGTGATGTTGAAGCGCAGATCCCGAAATAGAGGGCTGCAGGTTGATGCGGAGTTATTATTTAATGATGGCTATTTTTACCATTATGGTTTTCTCATGTTGGGGCCAGGGCTCAGGTGGTTTTCGACCGATATCTTTATTGAATTTTATTTTATTATTATTTGTGTTTATTGGACTAGTGGGGGTTTACTCAGGGGTTTATCTAGAGGGGGGTGGGAGTGGGAAGCGTCTTATTGATCCATGTCTCTAGTGGGAAGTGATAGGAAGATGACCATCCTCAGTGGGTGGGGCATAGGGTGGGGATTGGAGAGTGGGTATAGAGGAACTTATAGTAGGACGGGTGGGTTAGGGTTTAGAGTAGAAGGAGGGGGGGTTGTAGCTGGGGTGGTATTTTTATGTGTTCTATGTACTGTTGTCTTATATATGTGTAAGTGTTCCTCCTCTGAACTCCTGGGATTGGCCGTCCGGGCCCGCCGGGATCGGCACCTCTGTACTCAGCCTGGCTGCACGGGTATGTTCTCTACGCACTTATACAAGCTCGACCATGGCTAAATTGAATATTTTAATTTGGAACGCAGGAGGGCTTAACGCCCCACACAAGCGTGCCAGTGTCCTTTGGCTATTGAAGAGGAGAAATATTGACCTTGCTCTCCTTAGTGAGACGCATTTAATGGTAGGTGACGTGTCAAGACTGGCAAATCGGCAATATCACGTTATCTCCGCATCCTCAGCCGATGATAAGACGAAAGGAGTAGTCATAGTTACAAGACGTAACCTTGATATCAAAATCTTGGATGTATGGTCGGACACGGAGGGAAGGATTACTATAGCAAAAGTTGAATTTTTGCATAGGAAGATGGCTATAATAGCATTGTATGCTCCTAACACATTTGATTCAGCGTTCTATAATACAATCACGAAGAATATGTTGGAACTTAATGGATACGCTCTCATTGTGGGTGGCGATTTTAATGCGTGCTGGGATGCGGAGATGGATAGGTCTGGGCCCTCTGAAACGAGCGACCAGAAACGGGCCTCTAAGGCCCTCAGGATGTGGGCCAAAGACACGGGGCTCTCAGACCTCTGGCGCTTATGCAACCCCACCCTCAGAGATTACTCTCACCTGTCAGCCAGACACAAAAGCTTCTCTCGAATTGACTATGCATTCGCGTCCCCTAATATGTTTGATAGTTTCGATGTCTCATTGGTTCCCTTGGCTCTCTCAGACCACAAGGGGATTTTCCTTACGGCAACCTTTGGCAGGCTCTCCGCAAGAGCTCCCAGATGGCGTTTTAATTCGACCTTGCTAAAGAACGATGACTTCTGTTCTGAGTTCAGGAGTAAACTAGCTGAATTTTTGCAGATCAACGTTGGCACAGTAGAAGACCCTAGGGTCCTGTGGAACGCATTGAAAGGATTCATCAGGGGTCATGTCACACTATTTGCCTCCAATTTGCGAAAATCCCGGTCAAAAAAGCTAGAAGGACTGGAATCATTATACGCGGACCTATACGCATCCTTGCAAACTGACTATAATGAACGACTAAACACACAACGTAAGATAGTCAAAAAAGAAATAAACTCCATACTTAAACAACAGTCTGAGTTTTTGATACACAGGACAAGACAAAATTACTATTTTCACGGCTCCAGACCTAGCCATCTATTGGCAATGAAAATACGATCAAATGATCATTTCTCAGATATCCCCTCGATTAGGACGAGCCAGGGTGCAGTCACTACTGATTCGAAAAAGATCAATGACACTTTTAAAGAGTTTTACTCACAGTTATATAGCTCAGAGGGTAATCTGGATGACTCTAGATTTGAATCGTTCATTGGCGGGCTTGAGATACCCCACATTTCTGAGGAAGAGGCCAAGGAACTGGGGAGACCGATTACTCTCGCAGAATTGAGGGAGACTATTGTTGAAATGCAGAGGGGTAAGGCGCCAGGCTGGGATGGTATTCCACCCGAAGTGTATTTAGCTTTCTGGGACCAACTGGGTCCATTGATGCTCGATATGATCAATTACGCTATCGAACAAGGGGAGTTCTCAAGAGATGTCAATATGGCGTTGATTTCTTTACTTCTCAAAAAGGACAAAGATCCCAATGATTGTGGTAGCTATAGACCCTTGAGTCTTCTCGGGGCCGATTTAAAGGTGTTTGCCAAGGTGCTGGCCCGTCGCCTGCAGAGATTTATGTCTGTATTGGTACACTGCGATCAAACTGGTTTTATCCCGGGGCGTCTGGCTGCAGATAATCTTAGGAGGCTGTTGCATGTAATCGATAACAGTAAAGACAATACAACTCCATCCACAGTTCTGTCTTTGGATGCCATGAAGGCGTTTGACAGACTTGAGTGGTCATATCTGTGGAAGGTACTTGAGGTCATGGGTCTTGGAAAGAGTTTTATTCATATGATTAAAGTCCTGTATGCCTCGCCGTCTGCGATGATACTGACAGGCAAAAACTGTTCCACACTCTTTCCAGTCTCCAGATCTTCTAGACAGGGTTGCCCTCTGAGCCCGGGACTGTTCGCGCTTTCCCTCGAACCTTTGGCCCAATTTATTAGGCAATCGGAGGACATCGTCCCCATAATGGTCAACAATACTCCACACAAAATTGCTCTCTATGCGGATGACCTGCTGATTTTCATGGACGACCCCTCCCGGTCGGCCACAAAATTATTGAGGATAATCGACGACTTTGGTAAATTGTCAGGTTTTAAGATTAACTGGAACAAATCAGCCTGCCTACCTCTTAATGAACTGGCCAAGGCGGTACGACTACCAGCTGATATCCCCATAGTAGAACATTTCAAATACCTGGGCATAGAGATATTCCCCACGCTGAACCAAACTACTAAGTACAACTTCACGGGTACTTATGATAAAATACGCCAGGATCTAGACAGGTGGTCGTCCCTTCCTAACTCCTTACAAGCCCGGGCTTCCATAATCAAAATGAACATCCTGCCTAGGATAAATTTTATTAGCTCAATGCTCCCCCTGCCCCCTCCAATAGACCACTGGCGCAAGGTACAATCGATGGTATCTAAGTTTGTCTGGAATAACAAACGCCCGAGAATCAAAAGGGCTACTACTCAACGTAGGAAACAAGATGGGGGCCTCGCAATCCCTGATTTTAAACTGTATTTCTGGTCCTTTTCACTGAGACCTTTGATGTGCTGGCTAGACCCTGTAGAGGCTGTGTCGTGGCGCTCCTTAGAAGCGGCGGCGGTGTCTCCGCTAAGATTACAGGATGTAGTGTACTCCACTGTCTCTATTGCGAAATGCCGGCTGAGGTATGGACCGATCATAACTCACGTGATCCAAACGTGGCGTAATGTACAGAGGTCGTGTGGGGTTAAATGCCCTTGGCACCTGGACTCTCCAATTTTTAATAACCAGCAATTACTTGTTGGACACAAGCCGGTTAATATTCCTCAATGGCAAAGGAGGGGAGTGCATACTCTGGAGGATATTTATGATAAGAACGGCCTCCGTGCGTTTCAGGACTTAAGAGAATTTTATGATCTACCCGGCGAGTCCTTCTTTCTTTACCTTCAACTAAGGTCAGCACTGAGGGCGCATGGCGTACCGTGGGCTCAAGCCTTGCACCCACACCCCTTCCTCAGGCTCATAGTGGACAGGACGACATCCAGAGGGTTTGTCTCCGACTTTTATACGCTCTTAATTCAATCCACGTATAAAAATTTATCATTGGATACAATCTGGCGTGTGGATATACCGGAGTTGGACCCCGAGTTTGACTGGGATGATGTTTGGGCAAATGTGGCATTATCTTCCCGCAACCCCAATCACCAGCAAATTAATTTTAATTATATTCATAGGACCTATCTTACACCTAGGAAGCTATTTGCTATGGGACTGATAACCGACTCTCGGTGCACTTTGTGCTCTCAAAAGGCCACTGGCACTTATATGCATATGTATTGGGATTGCCCACCAGTGGCCCGCTTCTGGAGGTCAATAACGGACAAACTTTCAGATCTGTGTGGCTTAACTATCCCATTCACAGCTGTTACGCTACTCCTGAACGATATAACGACACTACCCGCGTCCGTACAACTGAAAAGGGTTGTCCTAGCGGGCGTCACAGCAGCGAAGAAGCTAATAGCAATGAGATGGAAGGAGCCTGAGAAGCTTACAATGATTAACTGGTCCCTAACTCTATTGGATGTGATTTATCTTGAGATATCCACAGCCCGGGTGATCGGGGTAGGGCAGGCTGGAATTGACCTGTGGTTCGCAGCAGCTGAGAAGGTAAAGACCGCAGTGTGCGGCTGAGCGGGGTTGGGGCGCTTGATCGGGGGGGTCCGGCGGTCTCTGGGGAGGGGGAGGAGGAAATGTCTTGTCTGTCTTGGTTTTTGTCTTGTCCTTCTTAACTTTGACTGGGGGGATTTTAGGGGGGGTTGGTATTTAGCTATTCTGCGCTATATGTCAACTCACATGCCATCTCCCCAAGAGACTAATATTGGCAGACTGATTGACCTGTCAACCAACTTGGAGGAAGAATTTCTTTCTTCTTACACTTTACCTTCTGCAAGTTTGGCAGTCTTGAACATGTGTAAGGGACCTAGGCTATCTACAGTAAATCTGCGGCAACACTCTCATAAACAATCTTTTAAGTCACTCCACTTTGTAAAGGTGGGGAAAGGTTGCCATGTTTTGAAGACCCTTTTTGTTATTGAAGTAGCCATCTATATTTGATAGGTTGGACGCTGTTTCTTTTTCTTTTTGTCTTTATAATTTATTATTCTGTATTATTATTGTTTGTTATTCTCCTGTGAAAGTTATGTTTTTTGTTACTGTGGTTATTGTGTTGTCCTGTTTCATGTAATTAATAATAAAAAAAATTTGATCAAAAAAAAAAGAATGTTTTGTGACTGCATGCATGATATCGCCACGTGGTCTTTGATGTGGCATGGTAAATGACCTTGATTGAAGTAGCACTAGCCAGTAGCCACGTTGTGTCTTTTGATGTGCTTTGATGTGGCATGGCTCAATGCACATTTTGTTAGACATACATACATACAGGTGTTAGTAACCCCCCCCCCATCCCATCCCCACCCCCCACCCCAGCAATGCTTTGATGTGAGTATATGACCCCACCAGATAATTTGTTGATGTGTCTCTCTCTATCACCCCCTCTATCTCTCTCTCTCTCTCTCTCTCTGTCTCTGTCTCTGTGTCTCTCTCTGTCTCTGTCTCTCCCCCCCCCCCCCACCCCAGCAATGCTTGATGTGGGCCTTGATGCCTCTCTCTCTCTCTCTCTCTCTCTCTGTCTCTGTCTCTGTCTCTGTGTATCTCTCTGTCTCTCTGTCTCTGTCTGATGTGCTTTTATGTGGCATGGCTCAATGCACATTTTGTTAGACATGACACTGTGTGATTTGTTAGGCATACATACAGGTGTTAGTAACCCCCATCCCCACCCCCAGCAATGCTTTGATGTGAGTATATGCCCCCACCAGATAATTTGTTGATGTGTCTCTCTCTATCACTCCCTCTCTCTCTCTCTCTCTCTCTCCCCCCTCTCCCCCTCTCTCTCCCCCTCTCCCCCTATCTCTCTCTCTCTCTTTCTCTCTCTCTCTCTCTCTCTCTCTGTCTCTGTCTCTGTGTCTCTCTATGTCTCTCTCTCTGTCTCTCTCCCCGCCCCCCCCCCCCACCCCAGCAATGCTTGATGTGGGCCTTGATGCCTCTCTCTCTCTCTCTCTCTCTCTCTCTCTCTCTCTCCCCCTATCCCCCTATCTCTCTCTCTCTCTCTCTCTCTCTCTCTGTCTGTCTCTGTCTCTGTCTCTCTCTCTGTCTCTTGTGTCTTTTGATGTGCTTTTATGTGGCATGGCTCAATGCACATTTTGTTAGACATGACACTGTGATCTGTTAGGCATACATCCAGGTGCCTATCTCTCTATCTCTCTCTCTCTCTATCTTCCCCTCTCCCTGGCATAAGGCACAACATGTACAGTGCATTATTTTGACCTGGACATATCTATACAGTAGCAAAAACAACATACAACATTGTGTAACTCTCTCTCTCTCTCTCTGTCTCGATCTCTCTATCTCTCTCTCTCTATCTCTCTCTGTATCTATCTGTCTCTCTGTCTCCTCTCTCTCTATCTCTATCTCTCTAAACGGTGTGTGTCCTCTCCTCTCTCTCTCAAAAATCGGACTTTACTGTTTTTTATTGCAGATTCTGACACAGACTCTGTGGAGGAGATTGCAGAAGGCGCAATAGATGACATGGAGTCCGTTGACTCCGATGTCGAAGTTGCCATGCGTACAGCAAGGAGACCATGCACACCTCCGATAGGTGTGTATATATCTCGCTCTCTCTATCTCTCTCTCTTTCTCTCTCATGCATTGTGACAAAGCTGACGTCCCTTGTTATTTCAGCGAAAGGACCAGCTGCTGAGGCAGAGACAGATTCTGAAGAAGAGGATTTTCACGCTAAGCAGCGGGGTGAGTTTTGATCACTATCTCACACTGACTCATTCACTCACACAAGTTTCTAAATATGTATTATATGAATGTGTCTACAGTGCATTGTAGTATACCAGTTAGTTATTGTAATCTCATAATTTACAGGCAAAGGTCGAGGCCGGGGCAGAGGCAGAGGCCGTAAAAGCACAGCTGCTGGTGGGAGCGATGAGTGGATCAAAGGTACAGATAGTTTTGTGCCACTTAAATTTACCTTTGACGCAGAGCCAGGACCACTACACGATGCGGCCACCATCACATCCACCAAGCCCCTTGCCTTTCTGCGGCTGTTCCTCACCGATGAACTCATGGGTGGCATTGTACAGGAAACAAACTTGTATGCTGAACAAACAATGGCCGTCATTGATCCCAACAGGGAGAGTAACAGGCTACGCAGTTGGACGCCTGTCACCCTTGCAGAGTTGTGGAAGTTCCTAGGAATACTATTCCTAACGGGGATCGATCGGAAGCCGCAACTATATATGTACTGGTCAACTCTAAAGTTTTTCCATTGCGCCTATTTCTCCAAAACAATGGCACGTAATAGATACCAGGTCATTTGGAGGTTTCTACATTTTAGCAACAACGAGACAGCAGACAAGTCTGATAAAATGTACAAAGTACGCCCGGTCCTTGACTACCTTGTCAACCGATTCCGGGAGCTATTTCAGCCAGACAAGAATATTAGCATAGACGAGGGGATGCTGGCCTGGCGTGGCAAACTACAATTCAGAGTGTTCAGCCCCCTGAAGCCCACCAAATATGGGATCAGGTCATATGTGCTCTGTGATTCTCTTTTCACTGCGACCATTTTGTGGGGACTATGCACCCCTCAAGGACACGGTTGTTGGGCTCCTAGGACGTCTGTCGGGCAAAGGTTATTTTTTGTACATGGATAATTTCTACAATTCAGTGGCCTTGTCTGACATACTCCTACAGTTGAGGACCCACATCTGCGGTACCTTGAGGATGCACCGGGGAGAACTGGCGCAGATAAAGCATGTAACCAATGTTGACCTGCCGGTGGGCGAGACCATGGCCCTGCACAACAATCGGGTCATGGTTCTCGCCTGGAGAGACAAGCGGATTGTCAAAATGATCAGCAGCTTTCACCATGGCACTCTAATGGAAACACTCGTCTGGAAGAAGGGTCATAGGACGAAGGTACCGGCAATGAAGCCAGACTGCATGCTCACATATAATATCTGCATGAACGGGGTTGACAAGTTAGATCAGCATATCAGTTACTATCCGTTCATTAGGAAGACTGCAAAGTGGACCAAGAAGTTCGTAGTATATTTGATTCAAATAGCCATGAACAATGCCTATGTTCTGTACAGAGCCAGACAGCCAACAGGACCGCACAAGTCACTCATGCAGTTTCAAATACAAGTCATCGCTGACTTGTGTGATGAGGCAGATGCAGCCGGTTTAGCTCGCACAGTGGCCAGTGCCGCACGTGCCGCAGGTGAGGCAGATGAGGCAGAGGCAGGTGCCGCAGGTGGGGGGGTGGGGGGTGTGAGGTGGGAGGGAGCTTCCAGGGCCCAAAAGACAGATCCACACTGCAGGTTGGATGGCAAGCTAAAAATGCATGTTATGGAGAAGTACCCACCCACCCCAAAAAAGACGCATCCCACGAGATGATACCTGATGATGGCGCGACCCCGGTCAGTCGCCTTTGGTTTAGCTCCGCGACGATTGTGCAAATTTTTAGCTATTATGTTTGTTTTTTCTACTTTTTTGATTAAAACAGCACTGGCGGGTATGTCATACGACCGCCAGACACTTATGGACCTAAACTCCGGACTCAAAGAGGAGTTGGGAGACACTTTATGCCCAGAATGGCTAACAGAAATCAAGCGGGAGAACGGCAACAAAGGAAATGGCAGAAAGAGGCATAGAGGAAGACGAGGAGGTATCAGACTTAGATTAAAAAGATCTGCTTACCGTCCAGCAATTCCATCCATCTTTTTGGCGAATGCACGTTCGTTGGAGGGAAGGATGGACGACTTGAGAGCGAGGGTCCGATTCCAACGGGAGATGAGAGACGTTAATATCATGTGTTTCACGGAGACATGGCTCAAGCCAGCGACGCCGGACAACAGCGTCTCTCCATCGGACAACTTCACCGTCCTGAGAGCAGATCGCACGGCAGCCTCTGGGAAGAGCATCGGAGGTGGGGTCTGCATCCTCACGAACAATCTCTGGGTTAATCCCAAGGAAGTACATGTCCTCTCAAGTTCATGCTCCCCAGATATGGAACATCTCCAAATCCTGTGCCGTCCGTATCACCTACCCCGTGAGTTTACCGCGGTCATTATATCCGTCGTATATATCCACCCACAGGCAAATACTGGCAAAGCGCTGGTGGAATTACATGACCACCTCAACAAACAACAGATCAAGCATCCGGAAGCCGCGATGATAGTGGCCGGTGACTTCAACCAGGCAAATCTGAAAAAGGTGATGCCGTCCTTTTTTCAGCACATCGCCTGCTCCACAAGAGGGGGAAACACACTCGACCACTGTTACACCCCGTTCAGAGCTGGCTACAAGGCTGTAGCGGCTCCGCCACTGATGGGTGCTGCAAGCGCGAGCGATCACGACTCCATTTTTTTAATTCCTGCATACAAACAAAGATCGCGTGACGTCGTCGTGTCACGTGAGACAAAAGTGGTCTGACGAATCAGAGGCCATGCTCCGTGATGCGTTCGAGGTCACAGACTGGGACATGTTTAAAGGAAGCGTCAGTGACGTCAGCGAGTACGCTGATACCGTTGTGAGTTACATAACAGTTGCAGACGGTATTGTCCCCACAAAGAAGGCGCGGGTTTTCCCAAACCAGAAACCTTGGGTGGACAGCACTATAAGAGCATCCCTGAACTCACGCACCACGGCTTATAACCTGGGCAGAGAGTCAGGAAATATGGAAGAATACAAGTTTTCAGTCTACACTCTGCGCAAGGCTGTTAAACTTGCTAAGAGGACATATGCTGATAAACTGGAGACACAAATGGCACAAAACGACACAAGAGGCTTGTGGAGGGGACTGAAGACAATAACTGACTACAAAGTCAGCGCCCCCTCAATGGGGAGCGACGACGCCTCTCTCGCGGACAAACTCAACTCCTTCTACGCTCGGTTCGGTGTAGACAGTGGCGCCGCTAGCCCTCTGGCTAGGGACGTCACTGGCGCACCGGCTGTTGTGGAGGGGGGGGGGGCAACCGCGGGGGGGCGGGGCGCTCTCTCGTTGTCGGAACACAGTGTGAGAAGAGCATTTATGCAGGTGAACACCAGGAAGGCTGCTGGCCCAGATGGTATAACAGGACGCATACTTAAGTCCTGTGCAAACCAGCTTGCCCCGGTGTTCACCGCCATATTTAACCAATCCCTGGCGGAGTCAGTAGTCCCTGCCTGCTTCAAGATGTCTACCATCATCCCTGTACCGAAGAAACCCTCCCCAACATGTCCAAATGACTACAGACCGGTGGCACTCACCTCTGTGGTCATGAAATGTTTCGAGAGGCTGGTCAAGGACCACATTTGTGCCTCCCTCCCCAGTGATATGGACCCTATGCAATTTGCATACAGGACAAACAGGTCCACTGACGACGCGTTCTCCCAGGTACTGCACAGCACTCTCTCCCACCGTGACCGTCAGAAGGGGGGCTATGTGAGACTGTTGTTCATTGACTACAGCTCAGCGTTCAACACCATAGTCCCCACCAGACTGGTGGACAAGCTGATCGAGCTAGGTCTGAGCTCCGCCCTGAGCGCCTGGGTACTGGACTTTCTGAGTGAAAGACCCCAGGCGGTCAGGGTGGGGGGTCAGACCTCCAACACCATCACCCTGAGCATCGGGTCCCCCCAGGGCTGTGTTCTAAGCCCCCTGCTGTACTCACTCTACACACACGATTGTGTGGCCAAGTTCAGCTCCAACTCCATAGTGAAGTTCGCAGATGACACGGTGGTGGTGGGGCTGATCTCGGACAACGACGAGAAGGCCTACCGGGAGGAGGTTGAGGTACTGGAACGTTGGTGCCAGGACAACAGCCTGCTCCTGAACATTGGTAAAACCAAGGAGCTGATCGTGGATTATAGGAGAGGACAGCAGGAGACACACACACCACTGATGATTAACGGGGCTACCGTGGACAGGGTGAGCAGCTTCAAGTACCTGGGGGTCCACATCTCAGAGGATCTGACATGGTCAACACACAGACACAGTAGTAAAGAAAGCGAAGCAGCGCCTCTACCACCTGAGACAGTTAAGGAAGTTCAGAGTATCGGGGAAGATACTCCAGTCCTTCTACTCAGGAGCTGTAGAGAGCATCTTGACCGGAAACATCACTGCCTGGTATGGGAACAGCACGGCACAGGACAAGAAGGCCCTACAGAGAGTGGTGCGCTCAGCCGAGCGTACCACGGGTATTGCGCTACCTCCCCTGCAGGCTCTATACAACAAGAGGTGCAAATCCAGAGCCTGCAGGATAATGAAAGACCCCCACCACCCCAATAACAGCCTGTTCCAGCTGCTGAGGTCAGGCAGACGCCTGCGCACCCCAGCTACTAGGACGGAGAGGCTTAGGCTAAGCTTCTTCCCCCAGGCCATCAGAGCCTTGAACAATGAACATTGAGAGACACAGAAAACTGAACTATCCACACACAAGCACACACAAGACACGCACGCTGAGCACGCTCACACACTAGCAGCCACTTTAACACTCATGCCGCACACACGCACACTTATGGCCAGAGGAAAGGCCACTTTAAATTAGTAAAACAACAGGAACAGTGTATTGCACTACTAAAGCTACCTAGCATGTCCTATATGCTCTGTAAATACTATGTACAGATACCGAGATGGCACACCATGTTACCTGTTTATTGCACTGTTGTTTTTTATTGGATTCTATTATATGTTGTACCACTGTATTTTTATTGGATTCTATTATATGTTGTACCACTGTATTGCACATCGTCGCGGGCAAGACCAGCCGCATTTCATTGTATACCTGTATGCCGTGACAATTAAAACTCTTGACTTGACTTGACTTGACTTGAGAGTGCCGGGTCTGTAAAAAAAAAGGCATTAGGCGGGAAACCAGATCATACTGCTCGAAGTGTGGAGTCCCCCTACATCAAGAGTGTTTCACACCCTACCACACAAAGAGAGATTATGCTAGCTGAGCATTATCGCTAGCATAAACTCTCTTTGTGTGCTAAGAGTGGAAACACTCTCCATGAAATATATATATATATGGATGGGTGCGTACTTCCCCGTAGTATGTGTTATGATATATGAGTGTATACATTTAGTCATTTAGCTGACGCTTTTATCCAAAGTGACTTACAGGTTCTGTACGACAAGTCATCAGGACGGGCACAACTCTATCAACTGAGTAACAATGTGTGTCTGAGGCGGCCAGACGATGCAGAGCGTAGGGTTATTGAGGGTGTGTAGTATATTGTATAGTGTCTTGTAAATAGTGTAAGTATTTCACAATATAGGTATTACTGGTTGTACAGAACAAAGGTGTTGGCACACAGTAAATTTTGCTGAGTATATTTTACTCAAACTGAGTACATTTTACTCAAACTGTACTGGTCAACTCTAAAATGTTTCCATTGCGCCTATTTCTCCAAAACAATGGCACGTAATAGATACCAGGTCATTTGGAGGTTTCTACATTTTAGCAACAACGAGACAGCAGACAAGGCTGATAAACTGTACAAAGTACGCCCGGTCCTAGATTACCTTGTCAACCGATTCCAGGAGCTATTTCAGCCAGACCAGAATATTAGTGTGAGGTTTTGTCCGCTGCTTACCTACTCTCTCTGTTCCTTTAAGCCTACTGTTTAGGAATTCCTTCTCACTCACTCTCACTAGCCCCCACCCTCTCGTTCTTTACTCTCGTTTGCTCTCAGCAGCCACACCCTTGTACTACCTGTCATTATGTGTTTGATTGGTCTGGTGCCGAACTCACACTTCTAGTTCGATTATCAATTACCTCCCGCACCTGTGGTGCATTCTAATTAGTTCCCCTGTGGGCTTTAAGTACAGGGCTCTTCCCCTCTGTTCCTCGTGGGGTCGTGTTGTAACATGCCGTAACATTCGGTATCATATTCTCTATCATCAAGACTCCTTCGGGAGGTCCTCTGTTCTGTCTATGCTGTTTTTATCTCCGGCGTAAAGATGTGCTCCAGCCTTCGCCTCCTGTCGCCGTTGCCTGAGGGAGAGACTGGACTGCGCTCCCTAGACTTCCACGGGAGGTATCCCAGTGATCCACTTCAGACCTCCGCGCAGCAGTCGTCCTGACGCACATCCAGACCTCCGCGCTGCAGACGCCCAGACACCATCCAGACCTCCGAGCCTGGCGCGCTCTTCCACGCAGACGCACTCCAGATGCGTCTCTCCGTACCGGCGCGCATTCCGCGCAGACGCGCTCTCCACTCCAGACCTCCGCGCAGCAAATGCGCTCTCCGTACCGGCGCGCATTCCGCGCAGACGCGCTCTCCACTCCAGACCTCCGCGCAGCAAATGCGCCCTCTGTACCGGCGCGCACTCCAAGCAGTGGCGCACCACTCTGACCTCCGCTCGGACAACCGGCTCCCCGGTGGCGACGCTCTCGCCCCGCTGCTGTTCCAGCACTCATTACGCACTACGTCTGGGTGAGTTTTTTACTGACTGTCTTGATCAAATTCCGTTTTCGTGTGTTTCTATAACACTGAAGATTACCACCTTTTTTATCAGACAGTCACTCACCCAGCGATCGCCTTTTTGTTGTTCTCACTGGGATAATATTTTGGGACTTTACATCTCCCACTGTGTGTTGTTCACACCGAAGATATTATTCACATTGGATTGTTTTTTGGACTTCACTCTCAGTGTGTATTTACACGAAGATATTCACTTGGGATTGTGTTTTGGAACTTTGCTCACTGTGTGTATTTACACGAAGATTAGTTCACTCGGATAACTTTTGTATTTGGGTCCAAGTCACCTCTCCTGTTCTCCTGCTCGTTCTACCTGCACCCTTGTTGACTCGCTCCCTCTCTCTCTCTCTCGGTCCCGCAACACCTCGGAGATTCTGCCGAGAGAAGTCTGCAGAGCGGCTCAGACGTCAGCATCTGCTACCCCCTACTACCACCACGGGAGAAGCTGCAGAGCAGCAGAACATTTTCCCCCTCCGGTCCTCCTAGTTCCGCCCTGTTTCCTTTAGCTTCCCTTGCCTTCCCCTTAGCCAGCTCGCCTCTTAAAGGCACTGTACCTTCCCTTCTTGTTATTCCAGTATTTTGTGTTTCTCCCTTAAAGGGACAGTGCCGTTTTTTCCTTCTGTTCAATAAATGCCCTGTTCTTGGCTAACTCTCATACCTGTCTTGTGTTGTGCGATTGGGGTCGGTTACAAACCATAACAATTAGCATAGACTGAGTCCATTTGGGCTCAAATGGACTCAGTTTGAGTAAAATTTACTCTGCAAAATGTACTGTGCACATGGATATATTTTAAACACTATTCTTGGTCCACTTTCAGAGTAGCAATGTTGGTCTATCTTGTCAATGCCGTTCATCAGTGTCCTGGTGTTAGCTGCTGATCATTTTCACAGAGTTTCACAGAGTACATATGGCTCACTTTACTAACTAACACACTATGTACATATGTGAATGCACTTTACATGGTGTACCAAAATGGTGCTTTTATCTGAAGTGAATACATTTTTTACACCAAGTGTTTATAGTGTGCCGAGGATGGGTTGAACACAAGACCTTTATAAATGTACATGTGTGCTGATGCACACACATAATGGTTATCTGCCATTTTGTCAGGTCAACACTAAACATATTTTACATGCACATGTGCAGCGACCATTTTGCCAGGTCGAAAATGAATGGACTTGAATATATACACATTGTATGTTGTTTTTGCTACTGTATAGATATGTCCAGGTCAAAACAATGCACTGTACATGGTGTGCCTTACCTGAAGTGAACACATATTGTCCACTTCAAGTGTTATAGATAGTTCATTATGCTTTTATATTATAGCATGAATGTGAATGCACTTTACATGGTGTACCAAAATGGTGCTTTTATCTGAAGTGAATACATTTTTTACACCAAGTGTTTATAGTGTGCCGAGGATGGGTTGAACACAAGACCTTTATAAATGTACATGTGTGCTGATGCACACACATAATGGTTATCTGCCATTTTGTCAGGTCAACACTAAACATATTTTACATGCACATGTGCAGCGACCATTTTGCCAGGTCGAAAATGAATGGACTTGAATATATACACATTGTATGTTGTTTTTGCTACTGTATAGATATGTCCAGGTCAAAACAATGCACTGTACATGGTGTGCCTTACCTGAAGTGAACACATATTGTCCACTTCAAGTGTTATAGATAGTTCATTATCCTTTTATATTATAGCATGAATGTGAATGCACTTTACATGGTGTACCAAAATGGTGCTTTTATCTGAAGTGAATACATTTTTTACACCAAGTGTTTATAGTGTGCCGAGGATGGGTTGAACACAAGACCTTTATAAATGTACATGTGTGCTGATGCACACACATAATGGTTATCTGCCATTTTGTCAGGTCAACACTAAACATATTTTACATGCACATGTGCAGCGACCATTTTGCCAGGTCGAAAATGAATGGACTTGAATATATACACATTGTATGTTGTTTTTGCTACTGTATAGATATGTCCAGGTCAAAACAATGCACTGTACATGGTGTGCCTTACCTGAAGTGAACACATATTGTCCACTTCAAGTGTTATAGATAGTTCATTATGCTTTTATATTATAGCATGAATGTGAATGCACTTTACATGGCGTACCCAATGGTGAATAAATATTGTACACTTCAAGTGTCAAGTGTGTATATACAGAACATTATTATGCAATGTGTTTTTTACAACATGTGTCGAGTATCTGTTGAACACATGGTGCACTTGCTAATGCAATCACTACTTATCTGAAGTAAAGACATTTCTTCCACTCCATCAAGTGTCAAGTGTGTATTATATACATAATACATTATAATGCAATGATTTTTATAACTTGTGTGTCTTAGATTATAAGATACAGAATACAATGCAATGCAAAAATGAGATAAGATATTCCTTTATTGATCCCCTTGGGGAAAATTCAGGCATCATAGCAGTGTGGGATATTTGTGGATATCCTGATGACGAATGTTCTCAGTCAACCGAGGTTTGGATAATAACAAGGTTTATTAACCAAACAGATAGAATACATAGAGAGAATGGCTGAGGGCTTCCCCCAGGTGATCAGCTGAAATGACCCAGGTAAGAAGACCTGGATTGGTCTCGGAGAGAGACTTATATAGTTAACAAGGGGGGGGATGTGGTCCCATTTGATAGGTCAAATGGGGGGGGGGATACAGGTTTGGGGAGAGGGGCAGAGGATTGGGGAGAAAAGGGGGGGGGGGTGTCCCACTCCACAGAGAGGGGGGGGGGGCACAGGCAAGGGGGAGAAAGGGGAGGGGAATATATTTATATGAGAACATTATATTATACCACAATGTCTTCTTACCTGGGTCATTTCAGCTGATCACCTGGGGGAAGCCCTCAGCCATTCTCTATGTAATCTATCTGTTTGGTTAATAAACCTTGTTATTATCCAAACCTCGGATGACTGAGAACATTCTTCATCAGGATATCCACAAATATCCCACAATTGGCGTCTACGAACTTGTGACGGACTCTTGCGTCCTACCGGCGTGCTGTATTGTTTCAGCTATACAGAGAAAAGTGAGTATAATAGATGGTCGACCAAAAATGTATGGCAAGGAATTAAAACCTTCCCGCTTTTCTCTGTGCCAGGTGAATATTACAGAATGTTGTCAAATATTGAGATCATGGCTGAGTAAGAATAATGTGCATTAATATATCTGATCTGTATTGAGAATCGTTACCAGGGCAACGCGTGCACCTGGGTCCTTATCAGGCGGTTCTGATAGGATGGGTTATATGTGCTATTCCCGAAAGTTTAGGCACAAAGGTTGAAGTGCTATTCCTGGTCGAGTTGGAGCCGACCAAAAGCTAAGGCACACAAAATAAGGTTGTTGGATTGCTAACCCAAGTCTAGCTGATGCAGACTAAAATATAGACAACAAGGCAAGAAACGTGGGCTTATTAGATGTGATATCCTTGGAAAACGCTACTCTGTTAAAAACCTTCTGTGATTCCTCTGCAAAGAGGCGGGAAGTTAGGACCGAGAAGCTGATGGAATCATAATTAGAATTACCAGAGTAGCGTCATAATATTCATTGTTTCAACCTCAAACTAAGCCCACAATCTCTTCCATTCCTGAAAACGATGTATTCGGATTAAATTAACCAATTGATCATACAGATAAGCGGGAAGCTGATTACGCGACGTCCCGGTGTAGTACCTCATACTACACTAAACGGGACATTAGTCGCGAGTTGAAGAGACCGAGAGTATGATTAAACGGTATATTCACTTCTAATATATCGCTGGTAAATTTCGAAGTCAGGTTCGGTCGTTATGACTTTAATAACGATGTATAGGTATATCAAGGGATAAATGCCTTGTCGCAGCAGTGCTGGTCGACTAAACGAACAGCGATCCAATACAGTCAGATATATACACACGTTAACTTATATGTATTAATGTTTGTTTGTCTGTTTAAAGTCTCGTTTGTATGCGCACAGTATGCCGACTGATATCGCGCCGAGCATTGAGAGACGAGTTACCGTTATACAGAGAATAACATTGAGGTGCAATTCCCGCGACAAACTAGGATAGTAATTTCCGGAACCAACAAAACCGGCCCACGGGAACGACCATTTGGGAAGTATAGTTTTATCGTTTCAGTTTGTTTACGTTTTCACATATGCACAGGCGTGTTCATTCGGTAACAAAACGCTGGTTTAGGTAAATTCCAGGCTATTGAGAGCTCGCGGAACTAGTACTGCAGGATTGCAAAGCGTTATTTCCGAGGCGAATGGGAACGCACGAACGTCGCTTGGAGCGATGACGTCACTCTATGCTCGCCGTGGAGTTATGGTTTTGTTGTGAGCCTATCCATAGGCGAACGTAAAGTTTAATATGCCCGAGGGCGAGGGTATATGAAATCCACATATAGTATATGTTAATTGTATGTGTAAATACACGCTACAAGGGGGTAATATAATATGGTCATTCAATAACTGAACTGAACTGTGAGGATCCAACGTGAACACGGCAGCTTTTTCCGGTAAGTATGAAATCCTAATGTAGCTGCATGACATAACTATCTTCTCATTCGCAGTGAATTATAGCTATCCCATATCGCTTGAGTGAATGTTTTTTCATTACTGTACACGTTATAAGTCACATAAAGCTAATTGAAATGTCTGTTTCAGAATTATAATGCATCTGTGGGCGTACCGGTCATACTGACCAATACGGGGAGCCAAACAAACACTTCCGGTTTCCGGTATATGGCAGTACAGGAATTGTAGTCCACATAAACAGCGTTAGATTAGACTTTATAAGCTTTTAATGTTGAAAACTTGGGCACAAACAACATAGATTATGTTTAAAAGTAAGATGTTTAGGTTAACAAGTAAGTTATATTCACTTGAGTTAATGTGTTTATCTAAAGAACCAATGAAAGATAACTAGCCCTTTCCATTGTAAGACATTTTTAAACATGATTCAAAATGTGTGGTTCCACATTCTTATGGTGCTTGTGTACATATGCGATATGATTGATAAATGATAACACTATATCATTACATCCTAGGATGGGATGGATGAGAACTAGCTGATGCTTTTGTTAAGCTCACAGACAATCAAGGAGAACCCACTCAGATGGTCTTAGAGGAGTGGGAAATTAACATGTTTTTTGTGTTTACAGGAGAGGCAGACTGAGTTAACTCTAAATTGAATTACAAAGCAGTGTTAACACTCACTCAAACCAGCTGAGGACGATGTGGAGTTGAAAGACAATGCAAATAGCCAGAGAGGACTCTGACCAGACGCAACTTAGTATCTCCACTATACTTAGTATAGTAGGAAGTAGGGGTGGACGGTATAAACGGTATAAACGGTATGAATTTGCTCTACGGTATGGATTTTGACTATACCGTGTAACCGGTAGTGCAGCTCTAAAATAGCAATGACGTCATGTAACCACAGCGCGACTATTTCACTCGCATTTGCCCCTAAAAATAGATAGAATTAGTCATAGATAATAGATATGTGCGAACGCATGTAAACACGAGTCTAGTAGTCTAGTGGGACGGGACACGGGAGCTGTCGGGAGGACGGCGGCGTCTCCCTGAGCTAACGTTAGCTTAGCTACCGTTACAAAATGACCCAGTCAACTATTCACTTTTAGTTTAATACATGATGGGGCATTGTCTAACCGAACGGTATCTATTCGGCCAGCTACCGATAGCTCCTGACATCAACAAACGCTCCACAAAGTCTAGTACTAGAGACGTGTATGCTACCTGTTAGCTCACGTTAACGCAAGTTAGTTCACCGTTCAAAACGAAATGTCCCATTGAACTAAATAATTCACTGAGGCGTTGTATTAACGTTATATATGCAGTAGCTACAGATAGCTCCTGATATCAATGTCTTATAACACTGATTCGATGCGTATTCGAGCTGAGGGCTTGCTAACGTTATACCAATACAATAGGGTCCAGGTGCAGCGCCGGAGAGAATCCTGGCCGTAGCTCTGCTCGAGGCTACTCGAGTATAGGTCCAGGTGCAGCTCCGGAGAATCCTGGCCGTAGCTGGAGGCTACTAGAGTACACACAGACAGTGGAGCTTGTTGCGTGGTGGAGATGTCTCGCAGATAATACAAGTACAAGTGTAACTGAGGGGTACAATTCCCTGACTGTATTGATAAGTATGGTATCATTAAACCACTACTGAGTTATGTACATTACTACTGGCCATACAGTACACAGGTATATGTGATGAACACCCACACAATAACACGGCTTAACAAAGAAAGTCCTGTTTGGAATATTTATTAGAAGAGCATCAATATTATCTTACAGTATTGAGAATTAGAGTCGCGCTTGTATGTGAAGAATGTGCATGAATAGGTCAAGAGCGTAAGTCCATGAGCATATTACAATGGAGATAATTAATACAACCTGTAGCATAAGAATTATATAAGGCACACTCGTAGGTCAGCTGGAGATACTAAGGGGGTTCCCTCCGGTTGTAAGCCAGCAGGGGAGAGGAATGTTCGGATGCAAAAGTCTGGATCAACGAGGAATCAATAAGCTCCAGCTACGGGAGTCGGTACATATACTCCCCTCGATCGGCAGACAAAAGCAGCAGCTATAATCCAAGTATGCGCGACAGCATAGGTGAAAGCCAGCCAGCCTCTTCCTAGAGACGGGCTCGAGTGATGCTCCTCACGGGTTGATCCCACACAGCAGCGGGGTAGACGGTTCTCTGCTCCAGCAGCCACGGTACCAAAGCAATAATAATCCAGCCGGAAAGGGCTCTGCATTCACCGGTGTAGATTCTCCTGTGCACGGTACTTCACATTTAACTAGGTCGAACTTGACGTTATATCACTAAGCTCTGACACTTTTACTATCCTATTCGCACGCGGTTCTAAGTGCTCTATTTCGACGCAAAGTTGCTCACTTCACTTGGTCGTTGACTCGTGATGAAGGCTTTACTAGTAAGGAACGAACGATACGTTGAACGAACATTTTAGGATAAGACAAGACTACTGCTGTATCCACCTGCGACGTATTTATACGTAAGGTGAATAATCTAGTGCCAACCTCAGTTCTGTCTCGTATTACTGCGCAAACCTGGGCATGTTGAGACAAGCCTTGGCGGTGACTTTGAACTAGACATTGGGGGTATGGCCGTGGCGCCTAGGGGGTCGCTGTCCAATAGGAGAACGAATATTATGGTCTGGCCTGTACCTAGGTAAAGGGATATTCCGTGTATATGTACAAAGAATATACAAGGGATATCAAACGATATACAAATATTATACAATATATCTCAAGTAATAAATATATATATTCGGTTTAATCTGACCCTTTGTAACAACAAGTCTAATTATATAATATATATATTTTATAAAAAAAAATATATATATATATAAAATAATTTTTTTTTATCAAAAACGACGATACCGTGATATATACCGTTACCGTCTATGCTTCAAATTATACCGTGATATACATTTTAGACCATACCGTCCACCCCTAGTAGGAAGTATCGCTTTAGATGCAGATTTTCTCTTTATTACCACGAGACTCAACCGAAGATGGTGTGGAGTTGAGAGACAATCGATTGACCATTTAAAACAAATCTGCATCCAAACACCCACATGTAAATTTATTTTACAGAAACGCCAACGATAACAGACGCTATTCAGAGTGGGCACTTGAAACCCACAGGGTATGGCGTGAGGGAGACAAAGCAATGCAAATGCCTGCACTCTGACCACAGGCTTGGTGGACTCACCTAACAATGGATAACAACAGAGAACCACTTATTCAACATGAATCAGAGACAAATGATGAATTTGCAGTCATGAAAGTCTACCTAATTCCCATACTAACAAAATAACTAACCAGTGTTTTCATCATCTATTTTCAAGAAGGCACACGAATTAGAGATATAATTTCTGAATGAAACCAGACAAAGTAGAAGTGCCCGAGATGAAAGATTAATGATGAAAACAACTTCACTTGAAATCTCCTCCTTCTATTCTCTGCTTATAACCAATAACATGCATGACTATTCTTTTAACAAACTAATACATTTCCATGACTGCAAAATATCAACCACCAAAATTGGAGCACAATTATCTAAATGTACAAGGTATACACATACATTGATCATTTAGCTGACACTTTTATCCAAAGCGACTCACAGATTCTGCGCGACAAGACATCAGGAAGAGCACAACTCTATCAGCTGAGCAACAAGTCATCAAAGGTTGAGTGCCACAGTGTAGGGTAGTTTTATTAGGACGAGTGCATGACAATAAGGTTAGTTAGGGTTAGATGACAAAACAAATGATTGTTTTTCATGCAAAATTAACTGGCTGCCTAGAATTTATGTTTTCCCCATGCTAAATTATGACGAGCCACACTGAGACGTGAAGAACAACCGAGAAGTCATGGCGAGGTAAGTATCTTGAAGAAGCACACCATCGTACGCGGCCTGAGGTAAGGTCAACTTCAATTTGACATCACAGATTATAAAGATAAAAAAGAAATGTTTCTGATTCCATGCAAAGATCGGATCCAAACGATATCAAATGCATGATGATATTACACAATGAATTGAATTAATCCCAAAATGATTTTCCTCTTTAGCAGGAAGGCGTTGAATAATTTATGTGAGGAGGTTTTCTAAGGCAATTTTATCATCCTCAGATCATATTGGTGAGAGGACACGACAAGTGAGAAGGAGTGAGACGACGCGTGACCTGAACCACGAACGACGGCAGGACCAGGCAGAGAGGAACACAACCCAGCGACCTGAGCGACCCACGACAACATAGGACCACCAGGGACGCCGCCAAGGAGCTGCCGACACAACCAGGACGACGACAGCAACCGTGGGAGAGCCGCCATCCAACCCAGCCACACAACACAGACATCCCCAAAGGAAGGGGAGCAGAGACAGAAAGGACGACATGCAGCCTCACCCCGGCGGCCCGCGGCAGACCATCTACAGAAGGGAACCAGAGCCCTGACCATCAAGATGGATTCCGATGACAAGATCACCATCCGTGTGAGAGAGAGCGTCCTACTGACTAGCCACTACACCGGCGGGCCCTCGCCCTCCATCAAGTGGTACCGCAATGACGAGGAGAGGACAGCGAAACCAGCACAACACATTCAAAAACGCCCTGACCACCATGTCTCTGGGCCTGATGGGGGCCAAGCGTGAGCACATTGACGGATGTGTGGTGGTGATGGAGAGCAGCGCAGGCTCCAGGAAAAGAGTCTGCAAGGCCACTATAGTTGACCGCCCCACTGCTACAGGTGACCCTTGACAGGGAATGGACGGCGACCAGTGAATGTTCCCGACTGCATCGTCAAGAAGAGACACATATCAAATGAGACCTGTGGACCAAGAGACTTCTGAACACACATTGTCCACATTGTTATGTATGTATTTAATTGGTTGTATGCACAACCATGACATTAGCTCCCCTGAGTCACGACATGAACGACTGAAGGTATGCCAAAATATGTGCACAGCTATAGACTCTAATGATTATGTTATTTGTTGTTTGATATCAGAGTTGAGGACCAATCATTGATATAGGTATTTTGAGCGGTTAAATCAAAAAAAAAAGTGATATCCATCCCCACATCGCTGATATCAAAATAACACAGAACGCAGTCCAGTCGATCATGTCATGAATCATGTATATAAATAATACTATTTTAAACTGTTATGCCAACCAACAGATCACATTGGCCAACATTTTCATTATTTTAATTATTTTCTATTTTATTCATTATCTGATAACCGATGGATTACATCGGTCCCATTCTTTTACCATACCTATTCACTTTTACCTGTTCCAAACAACCCTGGTATATTATACATTAATCTCACCCACATTATAAGAGAGAAAAGTGAGTATTGTGGTATTGTGGCGATAAGAAAGTAGCGAGCCAGAGACGTGGTTCGAGTTGAGGTACTTTACTTCTCACTCACATAGCATTTACCAATAACAACAAAGTTAACCCGGAACCGGAAGTGGTATTTAACCTGTCCCCTAAACAGTACAACCCACACGCTTAAAGGCACAAGCCCACCTTGGTGAATGTCTCTTAATATAGGTCACCACACAGGCCCCCCCAGAATTCACCAATACAAAAACTGCAACTAATTAATAGCCAGTGAACAGTCCATCAGTGAACAGATCACAGCATGAAATAGTCAACGTGTAGGGGGACGGATCAAGCGGCCGAACCGACTGCGCTTAACCAGAGGGGGACTAAGGGAGATAAGTGGAACCAGCGGCCGGGCCACGGAAGGGGCCAAGGCCGGAACAGAGGATAGGGCAGGGGTCTGAGCCGAAACCGGGGGGCGCCCCCGCCGCGGGGGTAGGGCCAACTTAACTGGTTCGTCCTTGTCCAAGTGAGCAGGCTTAAGACGGTCTATAGTGACCCGCTCTGGCCTGCCTCCCATGTCCACAACAAAGTTTTTAGTGCCTGCCTCCAAGACACGGAAAGGCCTGTCATAAGGGGGCTGCAGCGGGGTCCGATGGCTGTCGTGCCGGATGAAAACATATTTGGCCAATGGCAGGTCCCTGGGGACGTAGGACTGGGGAAGGCAGTGGCGGGATGTTGGAATGGGAATAAGGGCATCGGCAACACCCCGGGACACTGCTCGATGGGAGGCGACGGACCAGGACGCTGTGGCCCCCGGAAGAAACTCCCCAGGGACCCGCAGCGGCTGGCCGTACACCAGCTCGGCGGACGAGGCCTGGAGGTCCTCCTTGGGGGCAGAACGAAGACCAAGCAAGACCCACGGGAGGCGGTCAACCCAGGCGCCATCCGTAAGGGCAGCCCGAAGAGCGGCCTTCATGTCCCTATGGAACCGCTCGCAAAGTCCGTTGCCCTGCGGGTTGTACGCCGTAGTGCGGTGGATCTTCACCCCCAGGTGCTCCGCAACTGCAGTCCAGAGCTCCGAAGTGAACTGGGGGCCCCTGTCGCTTGTGATGTCCCCCGGTGTGCCAAAACGGGCCACCCAGCAGCCGATGAACGCCCGGGCCACCTCCGCCGCCGTAGTGGAGGACAGTGGAACAGCCTCCGGCCACCTGGTGGTCCTGTCCACCATGGTGAGGAGGTGAGTATATCCATGGGAGGGGGGCAGGGGGCCCACCAGGTCCACATTCACATGGTCGAACCGCCTCTCCGGCACTATAAACGGTGCCAAAGGGGCTTTGGTATGGCGGTGCACCTTGGCACGCTGGCACGCCACACATGAGCTAGCCCAGGTCCTAACATCCTTCCGGAGGCCAGGCCACACAAACTTGACCCCCACCAGCTTAGTCGAGGCCTTCACACCTGGGTGGGAAAGGCTGTGGATCATGTTAAAACCGCACCATAGGGCGCGGTTGGCCAGTGGAGATGTCGCAGAGGAGAGTGGCGTTAGCTGTGTCGAACACCACATCCTCCAGCTGCAGTGCGGTAGGACCCGTCCGATAGGCCTGAATGTCCGAGTCCGTGGCTTGGTCTGCCGCCATGGCGGCATAATCGAGTCCCAAGTGGACGGACCCGATGACCGCCCGAGAGAGGCAGTCGGCGACAAAGTTGTCCTTGCCCGCCACGTGCTGAATGTCCGTGGTTAACTCGGAGATCGCCGATAGCTGCCGCTGCTGACGTCCCGACCACGGCTCCGAGGTCTTGGCCATGGAGAAAGTTAGCGGCTTGTGGTCCACAAAGGCAGTGAACTGGCGGCCTTCCAACAGGAATCTAAAGTGCCTGGTGGCGAGGAACAGACCCAGCAGTTCCCTGTCGAAAGTACTGTACTTACGCTCGTTGTCGCGGAGCTGTTTGCTAAAAAAGGCCAGTGGCTGCCAGGCACCGCCCACCCACTGCTCGCACACCGCCCCCACTGCATAGTCAGAGGCGTCTGTCGTGAGGGCGACCGGGGCAGTGGGAGAGGGGTGTGCCAGCAGAGCAGCGTTGGCTAGCGCGTTCTTGGCAGCCCCAAAAGCGCTGTCCATCCCCGAGGACCAATCTAACTCGTCCTTGGGCACTTTGCCCCGCAGGGCCTCATACAAGGGCCGCATGAGGTGGGCAGCATGGGGAAGGAACCGGTTGTAAAAGTTCACCATGCCCAGGAACTCCTGTAGAGCCCGTACGGTGCGGGGACGAGGAAAACTGGCCATGGCCTCCACCCTGGCGGGGAGTGGGGTGGCTCCCTGTGGAGCGACATGGTGTCCGAGGAAAGTGATGGAGGACTGCCCGAACTGGCACTTGGTCGGGTTGACGATGAGGCCGTGTTTACTGAGCCGCTCAAACAGCTGCTGGAGGTGTGTCATGTGCTCCTCTATGGACGTACTGGCTACAAGAATGTCATCCAAGTACACAAACAAAAATGGCATGTCCTGGAGCACAGAGTCCATCAGGCGCTGAAACGTCTGCGCCGCCCCCATGAGCCCGAAAGGCATTCTTAGGAATTCGAAAAGCCCAAAGGGTGTAATGACAGCTGTCTTTGGCACATCCCGTGGATGGACCGGCACCTGGTGGTAACCGCGCACCAGGTCCACCTTGGAGAAGATGACAGCCCCTGCCAGGTGGGTAGAGAAGTCCTGTATGTGCGGAACAGGGTACCGGTCGGGGGTTGTGGCGTTATTAAGGCGACGGAAATCGCCGCATGGGCGCCAACCTCCGCCAGCCTTTGTAACCATGTGTAATGGAGAAGCCCACGGGCTGTTCGAGCGGCGCACAATGCCAAGTCGCTCCATGGTGGAAAACTCCCCCCTGGCGATTGCCAGCTTGGCTGAGTCGAGGCGCCGGGCCCGGGCATAGACTGGGGGGCCCTCTGTGGTAATATGGTGTTCCACACCGTGTTTGGCCACTGCAGATGAGAACGTGGGTGTGGTGAGGTCAGGGAACCCGGCGAGCAGGCGTTCATACGGGTCCCCGGTGGCAAGTGTGTTCAACAGGCAGAGAGCTCCGCCCCCCCCAACCGCCCCAAGTGTGCAGGGGTAAGAGGAAAAAGAGAGGGCATCGATCAAGCGACAGTTTTTAACATCTACCAGTAAGCTGAAAGCACAGAGGAAGTCTGCTCCCAGGAGCGGCATGGACACCGCAGCCATCACAAAACCCCAGCCGAAAATGTCGCAAGAAAATGTGTGTAAATAGAAAAGAGGGATCAGCTGATCCCAGTACAGCCAGCATTTTTTCCATCAACTCCGACGGTTTGCCATCGCCGAGGCCGTTGAGGGACAGCAGGCGGTCCGCTTTCTCCAGTTCTGACAGTTCATATAGCTTCAGAAGGAATGTCTTTAGCGCATTGTACTTGTCAGCTGCCGGCGGATCCTCCAACAGCATCATCGCCCGTGCCGTCGTTGAAGCATCCAACGCCGCCACAACATGGAAGTACTTAGTTAGATCCTGTGTTATTCCTCTCAGCTGGAATTGGGCTTCGACGTGTTGAAACCACGGCCGGGGATTATGCTGCCAAAAGTCGGGCAACTTGACGGTCGCAGCGTAAATGTTCGCTTGTAGCATGTTAGCGTCGTTAGCATTCGGTGCGGGTGCTTGCGGTTGCGCGACGCCGTTGTCTTCCATAACGCTAAATGCTGTTAACGTTACAAATGTTCTTCACAGGGTCACCAATGTGGCGATAAGAAAGTAGCGAGCCAGAGACGTGGTTCGAGTTGAGGTACTTTACTTCTCACTCACATAGCATTTACCAATAACAACAAAGTTAACCCGGAACCGGAAGTGGTATTTAACCTGTCCCCTAAACAGTACAACCCACACGCTTAAAGGCACAAGCCCACCTTGGTGAATGTCTCTTAATATAGGTCACCACAGTATAATATAATGTTCTCATATAAATATATTCCCCTCCCCTTTCTCCCCCTTGCCTGTGCCCCCCCCCCCCCTCTCTGTGGAGTGGGACACCCCCCCCCCCTTTTCTCCCCAATCCTCTGCCCCTCTCCCCAAACCTGTATCCCCCCCCCATTTGACCTATCAAATGGGACCACATCCCCCCCCCCTTGTTAACTATATAAGTCTCCCTCCGAGACCAATCCAGGTCTTCTTACCTGGGTCATTTCAGCTGATCACCTGGGGGAAGCCCTCAGCCATTCTCTCTATGTATTCTATCTGTTTGGTTAATAAACCTTGTTATTATCCAAACCTCGGTTGACTGAGAACATTCGTCATCAGGATATCCACAAATATCCCACAGCAGCATTACATGTCAGAATACCTGTGGACGACTACACCATGATATGCAGGTAAATTCATCACGAACAGCTGTGAAGACATATTAGTATGCTGAGATATACAGTAATTGTGTGAAATTGAAGCAATATATATATATTAGTGCTGTCAAACGATTAAAATATTTAACTCGATTAATCGCATGATTGTCCATAGTTAACTCGCGATTAATCGCAAATTAATCGCATTTTTATTTTATTAGATCATGATTGCATTTATTCCAAGTGCATAATGTCACACATTGTACACTTTTAGTGTACAATGTGTGACATTATGCACTTGGAATAAATGCAATCATGATCTACCCCCCCCCCCCCCCCCCATTTATCGAATGTGAAGCGTATGCACAGTTTTGCTAAATTGCTGCGTTTTCTATACATATTTTTGATTTACCTTGAAAATGTCTATATGTAATATTAGTATGCCGAGAGATGTATACAGTAATTGTGTGAAATTGAAGAGATATATATATACATTAGATATAAAAATGCATATGGCATGTAACGTACTCTATATAAAAATATCCCTATATGCATTGCATTTCATGAATGCTAAAACACCAAGTGGTTTAGTCACTAAACCACTTGGTGTTTTAGCATTCATGAAATGCAATGCAGGGATATTTTTATACTTTACTTGATGACAACGCTTCACATTCGATAAATGGGGGGGGGGGGGGGGGGGGGGGGGGGTGGTAGATCATGATTGCATTTATTCCAAGTGCATAATGTCACACATTGATTGCATTTATTCCAAGTGCATAATGTCACACATTGTACACTAAACTTTAGTGTACAATGTGTGACATTATGCACTTGGAATAAATGCAATCATGATCTACCCCCCCCCCCCCCCCCCATTTATCGAATGTGAAGCGTATGCACAGTTTTGCTAAATTGCTGCGTTTTCTATACATATTTTTGATTTACCTTGAAAATGTCTATATGTAATATTAGTATGCCAGATGTATACGGTAATTGTGTGGAATTGAAGCATACAGCTACACATTATTATAAAAATGCATAGGCATACAACGTGATGATACAAATATCTCTATATAATATATGCATTGCATTTCATGAATGATAAACACCACTAAGTGTTGTGTGTACAGTGCATGACATTATTGCACTTGGACAATGTGTTTCAGACGAGGAAATATGATTTCGCGCTGCTGCAGCAAAACGCTCATATCTCGACTTTGAGGAAATGCGCCTCGAATTGGGCCAATATTTACCTTTTTTGGCGTGGAATTGTGAACGAACGACGGCATGGATCAACAAACGGCTTTTGGCGTATTGTACATCAACTAGCATATTGTCAAATGAGCCCAACCATTTCCACATAGCTAAAATATATAATATAGAAATCTATCCGCGGAAATCATGTGTTTTCGCTAAATCAGCCTCTTAAGAGTCTGGCACGGTGGGGGATTTGCCGTCTCCCCCTAGTGGCGCTCAAAGTGTTAACTATGATAACCTGCTCCTTAGACCACCGTAACGGCTACGGTTATGTAAGGGATAATGTATAGCTACGAGGTCATTGTCGCAAAATAATTGACCGACACGTAGTTTAAAATACCGAGCCGCTTCGGCGAGGTGTTTTAAACGTCAGTGAAGGTAAATTATTTTGCGACAATGACCGAGTAAAGCTATACATTATCCCGCTTATTACATGGCTAACTTACTAACAATATACCTAATTCATTTGACAAATCGCAGTTGTTCTGTGGCTCTGTCAGCCCAAATAAAGTGATTATTATTATCGCGGGCAGCCTCTGTTCTGACTCCGCTGTAATCTACACACACTCCGCTGTCAGTGCAGCCGCGGCAGGTGTGTCTGATTTGCTGCACTGATGTGGGCTTGATTGCGAACAGCTGCGCACATCGGTCATTATTGTCCCACAGCGGTCATTATTGAAAAATAATGACCGCTGTCGGGGGGCTATTGACCAATCACAAGCAAGCATTTTGGCGAATGTGAAAACGCCATGTAATAAATCCTCTTAACCATGATAACCTGCTCCTTAGACCATCGTAACGGGTACGGTTCTATCCTCTTAACCATGCTAACCTGCTCCTTAGACCATCGTAACGGCTACGGTTATATCCTTTTAACTATGATAACCTGCCACTAAGACCATCGTAACGGGTACGGTTCTATCCTCTTAACTATGATAACCTGCCACTAAGACCATCGTAACGGGTACGGTTCTATCCTCTTAACCATGATAACCTGCTCCTTAGACCATCGTAACGGGTACGGTTCTATCCTCTTAACCATGATAACCTGCTCCTTAGACCATCGTAACGGGTACGGTTCTATCCTCTTAACCATGATAACCTGCTCCTTAGACCATCGTGACGGCTACGGTTATATCCTCTTAACTATGATAACCTGCCACTAATGCCTCTTTTCCATTGCATAGTACCTACTCGACTCTACCCTACTCTACTCGCTTTAGGTACCTGGTACTTTGTTCGTTTTCCACTGCAGGTAGTACTCCGTTTCATCTCCGTGTGGGGAGGCGGGGCCGCTGGCGTACAGCATGAGAGCTCCGTGAGCATAGCTATGTCCGTGAGGGCTTGGAGCAAGCCAGAGTAAACAGTTTCAATCAATCAATCAATAACAACATTAACCGTTAACGTTACCTCTCGTGTCTATTCTACTAGCGTTAACGTTACCTCTCGTGTCTATTCTAAAAAGACGGAGGTCATGGTTTTTGGTGGCCCCTCTGTGACCTCACTGCTAGATCTGGGTTCGCTGGCACAACATGTCAAACCAATACAGTAAAGAACTTAGGTGTAAAAATCGACCCAGACCTTAAATTTGACAGCCAGATCAAGGCCGTGGTCAAATCGAGCTTTTTCCAGTTGAGGCAGCTGGCCAAAATTAAGCCAATCCTACAGGCGCAGCATTTTGAAGCAGTAATCCATGCATTTGTGACTACTAGGCTGGATTACTGCAATGCACTTTATATAGGAGTGAGTGGATCCTCAGTGGCTCACCTTCAAATGGTGCAGAACGCCGCTGCACGTCTTTGAACTGGCACTCGTAAATATGACCATCTCACCGATTTTATCCTCACTCCACTGGCTCCCCATGCACGTTAGGATTCATTTTAAAATTATTTTATTTGCTTTTAAAGCTCTTCATGACCTTGCCCCACCCTACCTCTCTGAGCTGTTGCAGTTCTATACACCTTCTCGCTCTCTCAGGTCAGCTGACCAGCTGCTCCTAGTAGTGCCTACAACTAGGCGTAAGCTCAGGGGGGACCGTGCTTTCTCCGTTGTCGCCCCCAAAATGTGGAACGAGCTGCCACTGCAGATTAGGCAGGCCTCATCACTGCCCCGTTTCAAAGGCCTCCTTAAGACCCACTTTTTCTCTCTGGCTTTCGACACCATGTAGCTTGTTGATTTTATGATCTTATTGTCTTACTGTGTTGTTGTTGTATCGTTTTGTTACTGTGTCCTTTGCTTTTAAATATTTTTTAAGTACTCTGATCTATTTTAATTTGTATTGCTGCCTATGTTTACCTTTTTTCTTCTCTTTTTTGGTACTCGTGTTTTTTTTATCTATTTTTAGTGCTGCTTATAGTTTTTAATATGCTCCCTCTGTACAGCACTTTGTGCCCCTGTGGCTGTTAAAGCGCTTTATAAATAAAGTTGGATTGGATTCTGCTAACGTTAACATTACCTCTCGTGTCTATTCTACTAGCGTTAACGTTACCTCTCGTGTCTATTCTGCTAACGTTAACATTACCTCTCGTTGTGTCTATTCTACTAGCGTTAACGTTACCTCTCGTGTCTACCTCTCGTGTCCTTGTAACTCTTTAGTTTTGATTGGTGTCTATAGGCCTCCCAAAGCTGAGGCTAGTGCTACTGATAAAATTATGGATATACTGTCATTATATTCTAATTCAGAGATGCTAGTGCTGGGTGATTTTAACTTGGACTGGCGAAATGCTGCTTCTAGTTACCTGAAGGAGGTGAGGTAACCTCTGCCTTACTCAGTTGATTACTGAGAGCACTAGACCAAACCCTAAAGATCATGCTAAATCCACTCTCATTGACTTGATATTTTCTAACAGATGTGACAGGATCTCTGCTAGTGGTGTTTTTGATTTAGGCATTAGTGATCATTGTCCTACGGTCTGTGTTAGATCCACAAAGCTGCTGAAATCAAGACTGCGTATTGTTCAAAGAAGAAATCTTAAAATCTTTAACCCCCAAACCTTTTTGGAGGACATTGCTACTAATAATAGTCTATGTTTAGCAGGGTCTGATAATGTGCAAACTGCACTGGATTCTTTTATAAAGACATTTAATTGCTTTGTAGATAAACATGCTCCTTATAAAAGGACTAGGATTAAGGATAGGGTGGCACCGTGGTTCTCAAGTGAGCTGTCAGCATTATTTTCTGAGCGGAACTCTGCGTGGTCACGTGCTAGACGCACTGGGGATACGCAAGACTGGCTTTCCTTCAGACAACTTAGAAATAGAACTACTGCAGCTGTGAGGAAGGCTAAATCTGATTACTTTTTAGACTTAGTCTTGAATTCCTACTCTAACCCAGCTAAATTCTGGGGTGCAGTAAACCTGTCAAAAAATAACCCTGCTACATTGCCATTGTGTATTAATGTGGCTGATGGTAAAATCTCGGATTCTCTGGAAATTTGTCTTGCTTTCAATAAACACTTCATTGAGGCTGGGTCCTTATTTGACAGGTTGTCTACTGGGCTTGCTCCACTGGATGTTGACTATGACCCTAGCCCAATCTTCGATCATGCCTCGTGTGTACCTACATTTTCCTTCCAGCCATTTTCATCTAGTGAAACTCAATATCTTGCAATCCATAGACCCTAAGTGTTCTACTGGTGTGGACAATTTAGACTATTTTTTTATAAAACTGGCAGCCCCTGTCATTTGTGAGCCATTGTCACACATCTTTAACCTTTCTATTGCATCTGGCATAGTCCCGCAAGTGTGGAAATCTGCCAAGGTGCTCCCCTTGCATAAAGGGGGGGATAGGGATAAGATGGATAACTATCGTCCTATCTCCAAACTATCATGCCTAGCCAAAGCACTGGAGACCTTGGTAAACAACCAATTAAAAACCTTTTTCTCAAGTTGCTCAGTGCTAAGTACTCACCAATCAGGTTTCAGAGCAAATCATAGTACTATTACAGCTGTTACTTTGGTCACTAATGACATTATTTCAGCCCTGGACAATGGGAAGCATTGTGCAGTTCTCTTTGTAGACCTCTCAAAGGCGTTTGATACAGTAGACCATCACTTGCTTTTGAATAGTCTAGCTAGCATTGGCCTGGATAAAGCCGCTTGTGCTTGGTTTCAGGACTATTTATCTTCAAGGTGTCAATCTGTGAATTCAGGTAACTTTCAATCTGATTTCCTGCCATTGTCTAAGGGTGTACCACAGGGTTCGGTATTGGGGCCGGTCCTCTTTACAATCTATATTAATGATATTTCTAGTCTTTCAGCACTAGCAGGTTGTCAGGCTCATCTTTATGCGGATGATACAGTTGTCTACTGCATTGCGGATACTGTTCAGGAAGCTATTGTGAACCTGCAGCTTGCGTTTGACACTCTCCAAAATGCTCTAGCTAAGCTCAAGTTAGTGCTTAATGCTAAAACCAAGTCTATGATGTTTTCTAGAGCCAGGGTTATAGATTATGACATGCTACACCTAACAACAGCAAATGGTTTGTATATTGAAAGAGTTAGTGAGTATAAATATCTTGGTATATGGCTGGATGATAAACTTTCTTTTAAATTCCATATAGATAACCTAGCTACAAAATTACGGCAAAAGATTGGTTTCTTGTACCGTAACCGCGCTAGTTTTCCTATGTTCTGTAGGAAAAGAATTATACAGGCTGTTTTTTTGTCAATATTGGACTATGGTGATGTCATTTACAGGCATGCGTCTGCGTCTACATTAAGGCCTTTGGATTCTGCCTACCACTCCGCCCTAAGATTTATTACGTGTGACAAATATGATACTCACCATTGTCTTTTGTATGAGAGGGTAGGCTGGCCATCTCTCTCGTTGCGACGTAGTTATCATGGGTATCTTTTTATCTACAAAGCAATTATTGGCAAACTTCCACCTTATATTACATCTTTGTTGGTCTGGAGTGCTGTCACCTACCAAACTCGTTCGAATGATCGGCTTGTGCTCAGGGTGCCTCGAGTTCGGTCTGAGCTTGGAAAATCTGCCTTCTCCTACGATGCTCCATACACATGGAATACCCTGCAAAAGACTCTAAAGCTCGGAACATTCCCGTCATTCATGGAGTTTAAAGGCATTGCACTTGACCTATGTACTGAATCATGTAATTGTTTTTAATCCATCATTGTAGTAATTGTAATTCATTGTAATTATTAACTGTTATGATATTTGTGTCCTTTGTTAACTCGTCATCACTGTAAATGAGGGAAACCTCAGTGCTTTCACGAGTATAAATAAAGGTTTGAAATGAAATTCTGCTAACGTTAACATTACCTCTCGTTGTGTCTATTCTGCTAACGTTAACGTTACCTCTCGTCACGTGTCTAGCATTAGGTAATAACCGGTTTAAAATGGATGATGATTACCTCACGTTGTGTCTATTCTACTAGCATTTACGTTACTAGTACAAAGTTGCTGTACTCTGTCGTCTACTCTAAGCCATCCTAGGTTGTCAAAGTGGGCAGGGGTGAGGTGGGTTCTAGGAGTCAGGTCAAGCAGTAGTCTTTTTTTAAAGCAAAAGTTTTTATTGGTGAAGCAAGTTTGTACAATTACAAAGTCAGAATTATTCATTCACCCTTTTTTTTCCCCCTTTTTTTGTATATTCTACCCCACCCATCCCACCCCCAAACCCACCCCACGGATCAACAGGTAGGGTTACGTACATAACATACAACCAGAGAAAAGGTTAGATTACAGACAGTAATAACAATTGCTACTTACAATGATAAATACAAAATACAAAAATAATAACAAAAAAAAAATAAAAAATAATAATATAATATAAAAAAAAAAAAAAAGTAAACAAAAGGAAAATAGTCCGAGTCAGATATGGTACATTAATCAATTATAGAGTATCTACATAGTTATCTGGTGGTATTACATAGTACTGTTGGGCCTGGTTAGATGGGAGGATCACTCAAAGAAGGAAGACACTCAGTCAGGAGGAAGAACAGATAGGCTGTTAAAGTAGGAAATGAACGGCTGCCACTTTTTAAAGAATTTTTCGTTAACTCCTCTAAGTACATACTTAATCTTCTCTAGTTTTAGAAACGATACCATATCTTTTAGCCAGGCGGAGAAGGGGGGAGGTGTAGACAGTTTCCAGGCTAGGAGTATTCTCCGTCTGGCCAAGAGTGTGGCAAAAGCCAACATGTCAGTATCGTTTGGCTTAATAGGGAGAGGTTCAGCTGGTACGCCGAAAATGGCCAACAGTGGACAGGGCTGTATTGTGGTATCTAGTACTATCGAGAGCACATTAAATATCGAGGACCATAATGGTCTAAGACCCGGGCAGGACCAAAACATGTGAGAGAGATCGGCTTGTGGGCTATTACAGCGGTCACAATTGGGATTGGAGTCTGGGTAGATTTCAGCTAGTCTTGCTTTGCTGTAGTGTACTCTGTGTACCACCTTTAGTTGTATTAAGCTGAGTCTGGCACAAGTGGAGGAGGAATTCACCCTATCCAGTGCTCCCCCCACCACCCCTCTGTCAGTTCCACCCCCAGCTCCTCCTCCCACCTGGATCTCGTCTTAGCGCTTTTGTCTTTGATCATGCACATAGTATTTTGATACATTTCAGATATAAGCCCTTTTTGGTTTGGTGATAGACCCAAGAGTCTCTCCCAATTTGATCGTTGAGGGGGGCTAGGAAATGAGTCAAATTGTGAATGTACAAAATGACGTATCTGAAGGTAACGAAATAAATCGGAGCGTGGAAGACCAAATTGGAGACACAAGGAGCTAAAACTAGAGAAAGTGTCACCGTCATATAGATCCTTGAAACTATTTATTCCAAGTCTGTTCCAGCGTGTAAAAGACGAGTCCAGAGTGGAGGGAACAAACAGGTGGTTATTACTAATAGGCCCCAAGACTGATGTTGCACAGAGTTTGAAGTGACGACGAAACTGTATCCAAATCTTTAGAGTGGACAGAACAACAGGGTTTGAGGAGTGCCGGGAAGGAGAGAGAGGGAAAGAAGAGTAGACCAGAGCTGCCAGGGAGGATGAACGGCACGATTGCGCTTCTAAGCTACACCAGTCAGTTTCTGGGGTTTTCAACCAAAGAATGATTTTATGGATGTTGACAGACCAGTAGTAGTGCATGAAATTAGGGAGCGCAAGTCCACCTGACCTCCTAGGTCCTTGTAGGATGGCTTTGCCTATTCTAGGGATATTTCCCCCCCAGATAAAGGCAGATATTGCTTGGTCTATTGTGAGAAAAAAGGATTTGGGTAGAAATAGAGGGAGACATTGAAAGACATACAGGAATTTGGGCAGGATATTTGTAACTGAGGGGTACAATTCCCTGACTGTATTGATAAGTATGGTATCATTAAACCACTACCGCTTGATGTACTTTAACTTCTGGCCATCCAGTACACGATATCTAAGTATGATGAACACTTTCCCACATATGAAACCAGGTCCACACAAATATAACAGTCGAAGGTTTAATATAGCAAAAGGTATATACAACATTCACTTAATTACATTTATGATTTGAATGCACTTGTAAGGCAAATGAGTATTCGTAGGCAAATCAACACTGAATGTCCAATCTCTGGTTACGCAGGAAGCAAGTATACAACCTGGTTCTTTAGGGAAACTATAGCGATGGTACTTAAGGATTATAGCGGGATACTAAAGGGGTCCTGCTGGTTGTAAGTCAGTAAGGGGGGGGGGTTTGGAGAGCCGTCAGCTGCATCCCATCTGGCCAACGATTCGTGGGGAGAATTCAGGTACAGAAAACAGTGCCCGCAGGATCTTGATCCACAGATGAATACACTTGGGCCCTCTTGTAGACGGTAGCTGTAGGTCCACAACGAAGGAGAAGCGAGGCGGCCTCGGTCTGGGTTGAGCGCCGTCTCACCTGGGCTCCTCTCGGGGGTAATTCCAACACTCACTGGCGTTGGCTGTTATCCGCTCCACAAATCAAAGCACCCAAAGCAAATAGATATTCCATGCCGTATAGGCTCAGCAGTCGTCCGGGTAGGTAATCCAATGTGCAGGTCCACTCGTCCTCGCCCAGAACTCCTCGGATGAAAGCACCACGCGTGGTCTGCCCAGCCTGGTTAAGACTCTAGATAACGCGAGGAACGATGGGGGTGCTGCTCACTTTAGAACTTTAACCGAACGATGCACCATACATAATAGACTATTATTAACTTAATAGAAATACGTCCCACTCGACGGTACAGTGCCAAACTATGACAATTCAGCTATGAATTTACACGAGGTCTCAATGCCTATTCTGGGGCCAAAATAGGCCATACTGCACCACACGTGGGTCGTGGGTGAGGCTTCACGTCTGTTACTAGGTTGGAGGGTAAAGGACTAATGGACTAAAAGAAAGTTCTACTTTACTTGCGCCCTATTTATATGCACGGTGAACAAATAGTACCATTCGTATTTCGGTAGCCGTATTCCTACGCGGAACCGGGGCTAGTTGGGACATGTTTGTCGGCACTATTGAACTTGACTCAAGGGGCCTGTCTGCTGGCGCCAGGTTCTTGTCCAATGAGAGAATGAACTATTATGGGCTGTAGTAGACTAAAGGGATATTCAGTGTATATGTACAAAGAATATACAAGGGATATCAAACGATATACAAATACTATTAAATATATATCCATAAATAAATATATATATTCGGTTTAATCTGATCCTTCACAACAGCCGCCCCCTAATTAGTCCCACCTAATTAGCTAAGCAGAGACAGATTAACCGCACTGTCTACCACTCAAGGTCCGCTGTAAGGGTCAGTCAACTCACAAAGTCATGGGGTCATGGTCGTCATCGATAGTGTCTGGGAGTCTTGGCAGTTCTATTAGCCTCGCCACGGGTCGTGTGTAAGTTCGCCCTTGGACGAGCACTTCAGCTGCTCGGACCTTGCCATCGGCACCGGTGATCACTTTGCTTACGCGGCCAGCCGGCCACATAGCTCTGGGTAGTGACTGGTCGATAATCATGACGACTGTTCCTTCTGTCAAATTGTCTCTCTCTTTACCCACTTCTGGCGGGTCTGTAGAGACGGTAGATAGTGGAGTAGGAAGCTATTCCAAAACTTGTCAGCCAGTACTTGACTGTACCTCCACATTCTTCGGCCGTTCGCTTCTTCAGGCCTGTACATTGTCTGGGGTAGCGCGGGATCCAGCCGCCCCATCAAGAGTGTGTTGGGGGTGACTGGGTCGACATCTGCTACATCACTTGAGACGTAACCGAGGGGCTTGGAGTTCAATACTCCCTCGATCTCCGTGAGGACTGTCATTAGGACTTCTTCCGCCACAGTCTGGGCCCCAAGCACGGCGTACAGGGCTGTCTTTATAGAACGTACTTCTCGTTCCCAGGTTCCACCGAAGTGGGGTGCGTTCGGGGGATTAAACTGGAAGTCAATCTGGGATGGAGCGAGGTGGGTCTTAAGTTCTGGGCCCATAGCTTGGAAGCTCTCTCTCAGCTCTCTTTCTCCGCCTTTGAAGTTTGTCCCGTGATCAGACAACAATGTAGACGGTTTTCCTTTCCGCGATGTGAATCTTCGGAAGGCCATAAGGAATGAGTCTGTGCTCATGGTTGGAAGGAGTTCGATATGTATCGCTCTGGTGGTCATGCATTTGAATACAATACCCCACCGCTTCTCGGTTCCTCTTCCTTTCTTTATATACAACGGGCCAAAACAGTCCATGCCTGTGGAGTGAAAGGGCTTGTCGCCGAGTCGGAGGCGACAGGGAGGTAGGCCAGCCATCCGGGGTATGCTGGGCTGCGCGCGCCACTTTCGGCAGTCTAGACAGGTTCGCTGGAAGCGTCGCACTGCTTCTCTCCCTTGAAGTATCCAATAGCGACGTCTGATCTCCGCGAAGACTCTCTCTGCTCCTGCGTGGTGCACATCCTCGTCGTATTTCTTTATGATCAGCTCTGTGACCTTGTGTCGGCTGTTCAAGACTATCGGGTACTTAACGTCATCCGGTAGGTCGGGGGCTCTCCGCAGACGACCACCCACTCTGATGAGATTATGGGCGTCACTCTCGGGTGCCAGGTGGAGCAGTCTGCTGTCTGATGGGACGGGCTTTCCTCCCTGTAGACAGTCTAGCTCATCGGGGAACGAGTCTCTCTGGGCTCGTTGTAGTAGAAGAAGTTCTGCTTCTTTGTAGTCAGCTGCTGAAATGTCAGTGGTGGGCTGAATCTCTGGGTGGTGCCACAGGAATGTCTTTAGCTGCGCACTCTGTAGGGTGAGGCAATCATCTCTGTTGGGGTCTGTGGAGGCGACTGTGCTCAATCCACAGAACATAGGTTTCTTGTTTTCAGCCTCCTCTTTACTCGCCTCCCGTGGGGTGGGCGTAGGCCACTCTTCTTCCGGGAGCTTGAGGAACTCTGGTCCGTCACTGTAGATGTTGTGACGGGTGAGGTCATCTAGGGACATTCCCCGGGTGATGACGTCAGCTGGGTTGTGTTTGGTGTCCACATACCGCCAGCTTGCTGCTTCTGTTAACTCTTGAATCTCTGTGACTCTGACTCCCACGAAGACCTTGTATCTGCATGAATCAGACTTGATCCATGTGAGTACTGTCGTAGAGTCTGACCACAAGATTGTTCTTTGCACCGGGATGGTGAGTTCACGTTGGATTAACGTGGCTAGATGCGCTCCTGCTAGGGCTGCGCAGAGCTCTAGACGCGGGATAGATTGTTGCTTTCGTGGGGCTATTCTTGAGCGAGCCAGGATGAAAGCGGTGTGTATCTCTCCTCCCTTCTCTTGGGCACGCAAGTAGGCCACAGATCCATAGGCTACTTCGGAGGCGTCGCTGAAGACGTGTAGATCCATCTTGCATGTCTCTGGCCTCACTGTGGGTGGGAAGTAGCTGCGGCGTATGTTGACGCCTGGGAGTGAGCGGAGTTCCGTCTCCCACTCTCTCCATGTGGAGGCAAGGTGTGCGGGTATTGGGTCGTCCCAGCCCTGGTCCTTGTCCCATAGTGCTCGTACAATCATCTTTGCCCTGGTGGTGTAAGGTAGAATACATCCCAACGGGTCATATTGTCTGGCGAGTGTTCTGTACACACTCCGTCTGGTGGTCGGTATCGCCATCGACCTTCCCTGCTCCGTGGTCAGGGGTTTGTGTCTATAGTGGAGCGAGTCTGTTTTGAAGCGCCAGACTAGTCCTAGTGTCATTTCTTGGGCTTCTCCTGGGATGGTCGCCATCCAGGTCTCGCTACTGGCTGCCTTGTCCGCGGGGGAGAGGCTGCGCAATACTTGCGGGTCGCTGCTGGCCCACTGCCTGAGATCAAAGCCGCCTTTGATCAGGGAGGCGCGTAGCTTGAGTAGGAGAGCCTCGGCTTCTTCTTGGGTCGAAACGCTTTGTAAACAGTTGTCCACGTAGAAACTGTTCTTCACACTGTGTCGGACCTCTTCATCTGCTGCTGGGTCCTCTGCGACGTGTTTCTGCAGTGCAAATGTAGCACAGCACGGGCTGCATGTGGTTCCGAAGGGGAGGACTTCCCATTGGTAGATGGCTGGGTGCTCATCTCCGATCCTCTCTCTCCATAGGAACCGCAGTAGGGGCTTATCCTCCTCCACTAGTCTCACCTGCAGGAACATCCCTTTGATATCCCCGCTGATAGCCACCTTGTCCTGGCGGAAGCGTAGTAGCACGCCTAGTAGAGAGGGGCCGAGTGTGGGGCCGGGCAAGAGCTCTTTATTCAGATTCTGGGATCCGATCTGGTAGCTGCAGTTAAACACAATGCGATCCTTGCCGTTGTGGTGGACCTTGTGGTGCGGCACGTACCATGATTCGGTCGTCTGATCGGCCTCTTTAATGTCAATCTTCATTACGTGTCTCGCTGTGATTAGCTTCTCAATCTCAGCGCGGTACACACTCTCTTGAGCGGGGTCTTTGGCTAGGCGCCGCTCTGTGTTCAATAGATACCGCTCCGTAGCTTCTTTCGTGGCGTGAAAGGTGGGCATTCCCTCTCGCCTCAGGAGTGGAGTTGCGTATCTCATCACTCCGCCGACTGTGACTCTCTTTGTCCCTTGCTCGAGGAGGTTTATGGCGTAAATGTCTTCTTTAGAACGAATGTCTTTCTTTTCGTTCTTAAAGGGCATTGTCTCTAGTGTCCATAGCCTCTCGACATGCTGCAGGAGAGTGGTGTCTTCTTCTGTCACTCTGGAGTGGAGGCAGCTAGTGGCTGCTGTTCGGTTGAGAGATTTAGCGAGGGGGCCTTGTAGTGTCCATCCTAGGCGGGTCTCGACTGCTGCAGGACAGCCTCTGGGTCCTGTATGGACCCGGTCTATCGGGACTATGAGGTCTGCATGGTCGAAGCCTATCAGCAGGGTCGGGGTGGCGCCGTCTATGAGCGGGATAGGTAGTTGACGCAGGTGCACATATTTATCCATCAGCTTGGCGATGGGGTAGGTGTACTGTGATAGTCCTATTTCTTGGCTGGTGAAAGCATTTGTAATCCTATACCGTCTCTCTGGCTGCCCGCTTGCTGCGATAGTGAAGGAGACATTCTCGCCTTTTATCGTCTTTAAATCTCTTCTTATTGTCCGAATCGTCATCTGGTTCTCGCTCCCCCGCAGTCCCAGCTGGGCCGCAGCGGATGCGAGGAGAAGGGTCTTCTCTGACCCGTCATCAAGGACGGCGTAAGTGTCCATGACTTTATCTTGGTGGCTCAATGTTACACGGACTACCTTTAAGAGCACCTGGGCGCCGCTGCTGCTGGCGGGGTCAATGTACATGACACTTGCCTTTGTGCTGCTCGATGGTGCAGGTGCAGGCTTTCTTCTGTTACTGTCGTGTAGGACATCTAGGTGGGCTCCGTCACACCGACTGCACCTCTTCTTTAGGCGGCACTCGGCTGCCATGTGACTGCGCGCACATCGGTAACAGCGCCTGTTGGACTTTATCCATTGACTCACTTCTTCTGTATTCATCTTCTTGAACAGGTCACATTGTGACAGCCAGTGTTCCTTCTCGCAGTACGGGCACACCATCTTCCACTTCTCTTTTCTCGAGGGGGTACTGTGGTTCTTACTGCTCGGTACTGATTCTGATTGGTGCATGACAGTCACTGATCTTCTTCCATCGTTTACTCTCCTAGGTCCCTCTCTGGAGCTTGGTGTGCTCCGCACAAATGTATCCAAGCGTAGGCTGCTGACTTCTCTCGCCAGGAAGTCGGCTAAATCGAGGAGGGATGGTTCGGGACCGTTAGGATCACGGTGGTCTCTTTGCCGCCTAAAGCGCTCTTGTCTGGCGGGCGGCAGCTTCTCTAAAATCCTCTCGACGTTAGAGTTGGCGTATAGCTCGTGCATACCCTTTTCTCGTTGCGCTCCCAGCATCCCTACCAGGGACTGCACTTTTATAGACAGGTCGTCTAGTGAGCGATTGTCTGTTGCTGGGGGTAGGCGGTCAATATGCCTTATCTCTTGGATTACGTAATCCCATATACGTCCATATCTCTGGTCCAGCGCTGCTAGAGCCGCGGTGTATGGGGTCGTAGAGGTGGCATAGGCTAGCGCTATATTGTGCGCTCGGGGTACTTTCAGGTGCTTCAGTAATATTGCATACTTGTGGCGTTCGTCAACGACATCCACCATCATTGTCTCTAAGCACATCCGGAGCTCCGTGTACTGTGCTCGATTCTCATGGGTGAAGTCTGGAAACGTCGGTGTGCCAATGTATGACGCCGTGGATGGCTGGCACATCGGTGAGCGTTGGGAGAGAGGCCTCCTAGGCGAGTCTCCTCTTGCGCCTCTCTGTGGGCTGGTACCGGCAGGGTACCATGGCCCGCTGGTCCAGGTGCTGTTCCTCGGGGCTGGTCGTGCGTCATGCTCACCCGTGAATAGAGTCGGGGGTCTGTAGCGCAGCGCCGCGGGGGTATAGCCTGGGCTGTACTGGACCTCCTGGTCCGGTGGAGTACTGTGCTGTCGTCGGGCTTGGTTCTCCTCCTCTCCCTCTTCTTCTTCTGTCAGGTCCTCTAGATCCTGTAGTCGTTTATTTAGCCTCTCCGCAGTGTATGCTGCTCCTTCCTTGTAGCTGGGTCTCGCTTGGACCGGTCGGGGAAGGGGGTCTGTGGGGGGTATAGGCTCTCTCTGGTGGTCAAGTTCAGGGTCGCTTGGTCGGTTAGGGGATGCTGCCCTTGACTGTTGTCTCGACGAGGCCCTTGAACCCCTGGCGGAGGGAGAGGGTGTTGCCCTGGTGATCAGCTGCTCCATTAGCTGCGCTTGTAGTCTGTCGCGCTCGGCTTGTAGTCTGTCGCGCTCGGCTTCGCGCTGGATGAGAGCGATGTCGCGCTCTGCTTCTCTTTGACCGGTCTCTTGCCATATTCTCTTCCGTCTGAAGGCGTCTCATCTCCAGGCGTATGTGCTCTTCTTCGCTCCGCTGCTGTGTTTGGAGTCGATCGCGTTCACCCTGAAGTCGATCGCGTTCACCCTGGAGTCGATCGCGTTCGGTAGAGGCTGTCAGGCTGACGAGGAACGCCTGTGACAGCATCCTCTCCGCTTCGCTGGGGGAAGACGCTCGTAGAGGTGAGCCGCTCCTGGCTGTCCTCGTTGGGGAGTCCTGGAGCTCTATCTCCTCGGCGCTCTCCTCATCTTGTTCCGTGCAGGGTTCCACCTCTGGAGGGTTGTCTTCCTCCCGGAGCTGGTCGGGGACTACTTCTTCGGTATTGGCGGGGGGTAAAGGCATGTCTGTTCCCTCCTGGTCCCCACCGTGAGCTTGGTCAGTTACATTAGAACCCACTAGGGCCTCTGTGGTCGGGGTAACCTGGTCGTTAAGGTCAGACATAATTTTACTTTCTACTTTTACCGCGTTTACCGTCTGTAGAAGGCTAGGTAGTTGACTGACAGCGTAGTCCTCTAAGTACTGAGGTGTCTGTCGTCTGCGCCGCGGGCGTTCTACGTTAGGAGGACCGTTTCGTGGAGTGTTCATCATAGGCCATTTCAATATTAATAACACTATATTAATATTACACTAGTTACCCTCCGGCTCGAAGGACCAATTGTAACTGAGGGGTACAATTCCCTGACTGTATTGATAAGTATGGTATCATTAAACCACTACCGCTTGATGTACTTTAACTTCTGGCCATCCAGTACACGATATCTAAGTATGATGAACACTTTCCCACATATGAAACCAGGTCCACACAAATATAACAGTCGAAGGTTTAATATAGCAAAAGGTATATACAACATTCACTTAATTACATTTATGATTTGAATGCACTTGTAAGGCAAATGAGTATTCGTAGGCAAATCAACACTGAATGTCCAATCTCTGGTTACGCAGGAAGCAAGTATACAACCTGGTTCTTTAGGGAAACTATAGCGATGGTACTTAAGGATTATAGCGGGATACTAAAGGGGTCCTGCTGGTTGTAAGTCAGTAAGGGGGGGGGGGGGTTTGGAGAGCCGTCAGCTGCATCCCATCTGGCCAACGATTCCTGGGGAGAATTCAGGTACAGAAAACAGTGCCCGCAGGATCTTGATCCACAGATGAATACACTTGGGCCCTCTTGTAGACGGTAGCTGTAGGTCCACAACGAAGGAGAAGCGAGGCGGCCTTGGTCTGGGTTGAGCGCCGTCTCACCTGGGCTCCTCTCGGGGGTAATTCCAACACTCACTGGCGTTGGCTGTTATCCGCTCCACAAATCAAAGCACCCAAAGCAAATAGATATTCCATGCCGTATAGGCTCAGCAGTCGTCCGGGTAGGTAATCCAATGTGCAGGTCCACTCGTCCTCGCCCAGAACTCCTCGGATGAAAGCACCACGCGTGGTCTGCCCAGCCTGGTTAAGACTCTAGATAACGCGAGGAACGATGGGGGTGCTGCTCACTTTAGAACTTTAACCGAACGATGCACCATACATAATAGACTATTATTAACTTAATAGAAATACGTCCCACTCGACGGTACAGTGCCAAACTATGACAATTCAGCTATGAATTTACACGAGGTCTCAATGCCTATTCTGGGGCCAAAATAGGCCATACTGCACCACACGTGGGTCGTGGGTGAGGCTTCACGTCTGTTACTAGGTTGGAGGGTAAAGGACTAATGGACTAAAAGAAAGTTCTACTTTACTTGCGCCCTATTTATATGCACGGTGAACAAATAGTACCATTCGTATTTCGGTAGCCGTATTCCTACGCGGAACCGGGGCTAGTTGGGACATGTTCGTCGGCACTATTGAACTTGACTCAAGGGGCCTGTCTGCTGGCGCCAGGTTCTTGTCCAATGAGAGAATGAACTATTATGGGCTGTAGTAGACTAAAGGGATATTCAGTGTATATGTACAAAGAATATACAAGGGATATCAAACGATATACAAATACTATTAAATATATATCCATAAATAAATATATATATTCGGTTTAATCTGATCCTTCACAACAATATTCATTTTAACACATTGTACTTTACCGGAGAGTGAGAGGGGCAGGCTGCTCCAACGTTGAAAGTCAGCTTTCATGTTAGTGATTAATGGGGGGAAGTTAGCTTCAAAAATAGAGTTTAAGGTGTGGGTGATCTTTATGCCCAGATATTTAAAGCCTGTCTGTGACAGACGAAAGGGAATTGAAGATTGTGTAATTTGTAAGGCTGAGTTGTTAATGGGGAAACATTCACTTTTATGAAAATTTAGCTTATAGCCTGAGAAAGAGCCAAACTGTCTTAACATAGATTTTATGTGAGGGATGGAGGTAATAGGATGCGTCATATAGAGCAGAAGGTCGTCAGCGTAAAGGGAGACCCTGTGTTCGACTCCGTGACGGGTGATACCACGGAAGTGGGGCGAGGACTTGAGTGCAATGGATAGAGGTTCAGCGGCAACGGCAAACAATAACGGAGACAAAGGACAACCCTGGCGTGTCCCTCTGGAAAGTGGGAAATAAGGGGAGTTTATAGAGTTGGTAGTGACACAGGCCAAGGGGGCGGAGTAGAGTAGCCGGACCCATGAGATAAATGTGTCCCCAAACCCAAATTTCTGCAGAGTCGTGAACAAGTATTCCCACTCCACGCGGTCAAAGGCCTTCTCCGCATCCAGAGATATAATTACCTCAGGAGGGAGAGAAGGACCTGAAGTGTGTATAATATTCAAGAGTCTGCGAATGTTAGAAAAGGAGTGGCGACCCTTAATGAAGCCAGTCTGGTCCTCAGAAATAATCAGAGGTACGATGTTCTCAAGCAGTAGTCTGACCAGTTTGTTTTGAGATGTTTGTAATTTTGTTTTTAGCGCCTTTGAGGTGCTTTGGTACCATGAGGTGCAAGCATAGTCGTAGTACCCTTGAATGAGTGCTCTTGCCAGAGTCTTCAGGGTATTCTTGTTTACCAGAGAGGAGATCCGGTACAAGAATCAAGTTCGTTGGTTGACTTTTTTTATTACATTGGATGCCATTTTGTCACAGGAAGGATTAGCCTCTAGGATGGAACCCAGGTAGGTAATTTCATCTTTCCTTGTGACAATATTGTCACCCACTGCAACTGAGAAGCCGTCGGTCTTGCTGAGTTTGTTATTTGAACCGAAGAGAATGGACTCTGTTTTGCCCATGTGTAATGATAGTTTGTTATCAGCGAGCCAGGTGCAGATTCTGCCTAGTTCCGAGCTGAGGTTTTTTCAACCTGTAACTTGTTCTTGTCAGAGACCAGCAGGGCTGAGTCGTCCGCAAACACCTGTAAAAAAATATTCATTCAACCGTTATTTTAATCTCGATATATCAGCGACGTTAATGATACATATAGCCCACAGCATCACACTACGTTAAAACATAATACAAGAGGGGAACAAAGAAAAGGTCAAGGGTGTATCACACTTTCATTGAGACAAGTCTCCATAATAATAGGAATATTAGCCTACAATGTTTTTTTGTTTTTGTAATCTTTTCAACAATTGTATACGACTTCCTTAAATCTGTGGAACATGTTATTATATATATATATATATATATATATATATATATATATATATATATATATATATATATATATATATATATATATATAAAACATTTGTTTTTCAAATAAACTAGTTTAAATCTAATTTTAATAATTTATTTCCCACACCTTTTCTTTCCTTGTATTGAACACCTTTACAAACTTGGAGGTACATTAGGTAGGCAGTGTAGCTCCACAAAGCACAGCTAATTGATTAAAGCTGGTGTATTGCCTGTGTCCTTGGTGTGCCATCACAAAGGGCAATCATTCTGAACAGCATCCAAGTCCATAGAAATTGTGCTCTGAATCTCATCTAATTTGTTTGATTTGATATTAAAAGTTCATGTCTCTGGTTTAAATAAAATCCTGGCCATGTTCTTCTTTTACAAAAATCCTACATATTTTTGTTGATCAAACTCCATAACCATTTCACAAAACATTACACAAGTCCCACGATCAGGTTGTCAGCATCTACATTCAAATGTTGCTTTTGTTGGTTTAGGTTTGTTTGCTTTGTCTGTGATTTGCATGTCCAGGGTTTTGTTTTGGCTAACTCACTGCAACTATCACATGGGAGGAAACCATACCCATCAGTATAGACTTGACCAGTTAAAAAAAAGAATACATTTCCAAAACTTTGCACAAGTTGAATGTTCCATAACACAATTTTATAAATCCATAACTAACTCCAGGTGTTCCACCATGACCATAGCCATCCTGTTTTTAACCAATACAAAATGGTCCACATTACACAGTACCTCTTATGTCCTACAGAGGGAAGCAAACACCCCCTAAATGACTTGCTAGATGTCAGCCATCCTCACTACTAGTCTTTTGAATTTGAACTATTATTGATTAATAAGTTATGTCTCAGTTTTTCTCTGGCTATGAAATATTAGACATTTCATCTCGTCAGACTCCAATGTGATTAATCACCCTGAAAGAAGAGAAACAAATTCTGGTAAATAGCTCACTGAACATGATCATTTTAAACACAGTCCATCCACTCGCACACAATTTTTTTTCTAAATTGTACTTTATTTTCTTTAAAGACATATTTTTTAAAACAGCAATTGTAGAGAATAAATAAAGAAACATTATACTGTTTTTTTTGTTGTTTTTTTTTACTTCCATAAGTACATTTATGTAATTAAAAACTCTACAACAAGTGTGTCCATGGTCTTGAAGACCCCCAGATTCCTCTATTTTCTAAAATAAAAAATTGTCATGTCTCCCTCTCCTCGAATTGATTTAACAAATAAATTAAAATGTAAAAAATCAAGATAGAAAAATTCCAACCCGCCCTCCCCTGTACCCCCCACCCCACAATGTCAACGCTAAAGGTAGTGGCAGCAGAAAATAACTTATGAAGTTTTAACCCTTTTTACTCCACTGAGAACCAAGGTATGTACACAGTGAGAGGAAATGCATTTCTCTTCCAGTTCAATCACCCCCCCCCCCCCCCCCATGTCATTAATTTACTTTTAAATAATAAAACTAACTCTACATAATGATTTTTTTTTTACCAATGGTAATCATACAGAATAGTATTTTTTTCTTTTCTCTGTGAAGCCTCCGTTTCCCCCCTCTCTTTCCTCGTAAGTCTGGTCTCCCCCCTTCTTACTTCATGGACCACAAAATCACACTATACATTAAAACCCTGTTCAGCAGAATAACATCAGTGATATGCTTTTTTTTCTTTTTCTTGTAGATCTTGTAGCTTGACAATAAGAGTATGTACATATATAACTGAATCCAGCTGTGGAATGATTTGAACTCTCTGGAGCACCCGCCACCACCTCAGTGCTGCTGCTGCCGCTTCTGCCGTCGTCGCCCATAAATTTTTGCCGATATCGTTGTCGCTATTGTTGTCAATATTGGGTGTTGATATTGTTGTTTTGAAGCACATACAGGTTATATTGTTTTGGTGAACTGTTGCTCCTGTGCTATACGGTTGGTCAAACAACCAAAAGGCTGGGACATCCCAAGTGGTTTCTTGATTGAACTCATACGTTTTATTTTTTCCTCCTCACCCCTGGAGAAGAAAAAGGAGAGAGAAATACAGACTATTTTTTAACCAAAACAGCAGTCAACGACACGTAATATTTAGTCCAAAAGAGTCTTTGGAAGTGGGTTTCAGAGTTGCGATACACACTGCTTGCACTGATCATCTCATGGACTATTTCAATATTCAGCTATACAAGCAATACCCTAGTGGTGACCATGCAACTCAAACAGTGACGGCCATACTGCTGCGCTTTGTGTGCACGTCGTCCGTCCTTATCCAAATGGTTTCTCTTCTTGTTTTGGCAGGCAAATAGATTCAGAACATGCACAGTAGGAATTCTGGTGGGAATGTAAATGTCATTCAAGTAACACTTAATTCCTTGAATGAACCTTTTGTATTTTGATCTACATGAATTAATTTATTAAAAATGTAATGATAATTTCCTTTGACCAAACCATTGTGTGTGAGGAAATTGAACTTATCAAACAAATTTAATATTTCTTTCATGTAAATGGTTGTACAAGACTTGTTATATATTTTTAGCATGAGGAATCATGTCTTTTTCTTTTATATACTATATCTTTTGAAATTTGAAATTTGTATTACCCAGAATTCCTACAGAGGAGTGTTGTTCCTCAGGCAGCAGCACGTGTCACAATGACCATACAGTTTGACCCAAAACCTTCTCGAAAAAGGCTCGCTTGGCACAACACACACACAGTCAAAATCACATACACACAAGTACTTTTCCCAGCTCTACTCAACACAGAACACACACCACCACATACATGAGAACAAGTGCACTAAATCTCTCACCCATTCACTTGCTCGCTCAAACACACACACACACACACACACACACACACACACACACACACACACACACACACACACACACACACACACACACACACACACACACACACACACACACACACACACACACACACACACACACACACACACACACACACACACACACACACACACACACACACACACACACACACACACACACACACACACACACACACACACACACACACACACACACACACACACACAATATTATACTATCTTGTCAACCATTTACAGGGACACATTCAGTACATATTCAAGCTCACGAAAAACCAAACAAAGTTCAGGCACAAAGTCACTTGGAGTTCAATTACAACCAAACAAAAAAAAACGCACTCACCGAAACTACCACACCAACCAACTAAACATAGGGTATAATTATGTAAGAATGATAATCATGACAAACAACCAAAAACAAAACTAATCAAAAACAAAGTCCTGAGGCAAAAATTACAATTGATCCATATTTTGATAAGAGTAGAAATTACCAGCAGGCTAATAGTGCTCTTGGCAATGCAACATTTATATTTAAAAAATAAAAAATAAATAATAGCATGTCATGATAATCAGTTGCTTACAAAAATCTGAGGTAAAGTGACAGTTATTGATCAGTGTTTGCAAGGATAAAAACCAGGACAAAATAATAAGAGGAAACTCACAACGCACCAAACACAGTTCATGGTTGCCACAGTAACTCGCCATGCAGTTGAGCATGGTGAATCAAGGCAACGGCCCAAAATAAAATTGCTAATGGCAACCATCACAGGCAATATCGCCACAGCAACCAACACAGGCCAATTAACTTACAACTCAGTGAGAGGAAGGGGGAGGTTTTAGCGGTTGCTAGGCAACCGTAGCCATAGCGATGCAGTCTCCACGATATATGTATGGACGGGGCAGTCTTGAGAGTGGTGTGATGTATTTTCAGGAAAATGACACATGACACAGCACAAAAACAATAAATGAAAAGTAAAATAAAAATTAATGACAAAACAGTAGCTGTCTTCAACCCTACCACAGAACACTAGTTTTCAATAAAACAGCAATTGTGTAAAAAAAATCTATTGTAGAATAATTTACACTTTTTCACTACCCTTTAACCACAGCAGCGGGAGAGTCCACATTTAAACATGAATAGCCTAATCATCTGATTTTCTTATGTATTGTATTTTAAACTACTACCGCTGCTTCTAGAACATTGTCTGCCGCCTCTCTCTGGCTGATCTAGGGTTATTGACATGTTTAGTTCCAGCTGAAAGACAGACACTCATTTAAATGCTGAGCCCCAGAGTCCATCACTTAACAGGCCGCCTTTCACACACACACACACACTTCCCATTGTCAATCAACCCCAGCCCGCCCCCCGGCCATGTCTCCCTCTTTCTCTTTCACGCCATCACTTCTCTCACCTCCTTTAGTAGGGTCTGTTGGCATCCTTGGGCCTCTTCAGCTGCACCTTCAGTCTCTTCATGCCAATCTGAAAGCCATTCATGGCCTGGATGGCTGTCTGGGCGCTTGACGGGTTGTCGAAGCTCACAAAACCTGTGAGCAAAATAACAACGGGTGAACATTTTATACAAGACTCTTGTGGGTATATGAAGGGAAATATGGCATTTCAGCATTCCTTGGGGGAAAAAATCCTCAAAGATGCGCTAACCTAACTAAGATCACTTGAGATGAGGACAGTATAGATATTGGTGCACCTTTAAGACAGTATTTGATGGGGCGGTTAGGTGGCCGAGCGGAGATTGCGTTCGTCACCAGCCCCGGAGCTGAGCTGGATTTGCCTGTTCGAATCCAGCTCACAGCTCCGGGGTTGTCACCAGCTTGGCTGGCCGTCTGCACTGATACAATTGGCTGTATCAGAGGGTGGGAGAAGCTGGCGGGGTGGGTCCGGGTCGTTGTAAACAGCGACTCCTACAGTTCGGTCGGGGCGCCTGCTAAGCGCGGATTGGACGTGAGGGGGATAGTGTGGTCCTCCCACACGCTACGCCCTCTCAATGAGAATCCGCGCTGCCAGGTGAAAAGAAGCGGTGATTGGCTGGACGTGTGTCGGAGGAAGCACGTGGTAGCCTCCACTCTCCCAGATGATCTGACTGTAGGGGGTAAGTGCGCAGCGACCAGGAAGGGACTGGGAATTGGCATACGACTAACATTGGGATGGGAGAAAATCGGAGGAAAATGGAGGGGGAAAAAGACAAAAAAAAAAAAAAAAAGACAGTATTTGATAGTGCATTACTGTATATATATATATATATATATATATATATATATATATATATATATTAAAAAAAAAATTATATATATATATAGTTATTCCTGCATCCAATATCACAAAAAAACAAACAATGGAATTGAAACAGGCCAACATTCCTAACCATGACCAACATCACAATTTTCCATAACCATAATCACTCACCGAAGCACTTGCTCTGGTTGGTGGCACGGTCGACAAAGACCTTGGCAGAGATGACATTCCCGAAGGGCATAAACATCTGCAGCATCTCAGAGTCTGTGAACTCCTGGGGCAGGTGGTAGATGAAGATGTTACAGCCCTCTGGACCTGGAGGAGAGGAGAGAGCAGGGAGAGAGGAGGAGAGGAGAGGTGGAGAGGGGAGGAGATGAGAGGTGGAGAGAGCAAGGAGAGGGGAGGAGAAGGGAGGTGGAGGAGAGGTGGAGAGAGCAGGGAGGAGAGGAGAGGTGGAGAGCAAGGAGAGGTGGAGAGAGCAGGGAGGAGAGGAGAGGTGGAAAGCAAGGAGAGGTGGAGAGAGAGGAGAGGAGAGGTGGAGAGAGGAGAGGAGAGGTGGAGAGGAGAGGGGAGGAGATGAGAGGTGGAGAGAGCAGAGAGGAGAGGTGGAGAGCAGGGAGGAGAGGAGAGGTGGAGGGAGCAAGGAGAGGGGAGGAGAAGAGAGGGGAGGAGAGAGGTGGAGAGAGCAAGGAGGAGAGGTGGAGAGAGCAAGGAGGAGAGAAGAGGAGAGGTGGAGAGAGCAGGGGGGAGAGGAGAGGTGGAGAGCAAGGAGAAATGGAGAGAGCAAGGAGGAGAGAAGAGGGGAGGTGGAGAGAACAAGGGGGAGAGGTGGAGAGAGCAGGGAGGAGAGAGCAGGGAGGAAAGGAGAGGTGGAGAGAGCAGAGAGGAGAGGTGGAGAGAGCAGAGAGGAGAGGAGAGGTGGAGAGAGCAAGGAGGAGAGGTGGAGAGAGCAGGGAGGAGAGGAGAGAGCAGGGAGGAGAGGAGAGAGCAGGGAGGAGAGAAGAGGCAGACAGATACAACCAGACAAGACAGAGAGGGCATGGGGGGAGGGGGGAGGTTAGAGGTTTATCAGCTCTGTGGGAATCGTAATGTTGCGGTGGTGGTACACATGGAATGGCAATGTGGTCCGTGTACATTTTGATTTCGTTTTTCGTTTCAAACGGAAATACGGGAAAATACGGAAATACAAGGTTTTTCCTATTTCCGTTTGAAACCAAAATCGAAAAAACAGGGAAAAACAGAAATACAGAGCTGTTTTTCGTATTTTGGTGTCAGAATCAAATGAAAAAAATAAATAATGGGCCGTGTACGTTTTGATAGTTCGTTTTTCGTTTTTGATGTGAAGAATGGAGAACGGAACCACGTGAAGTACATTTTTCAATGTAAAAGCCATGCACGATCTAACGTTAACGAATATGTATAACGTTATGAATAAATACATGCATACAGATATATACCAGGGTAACGTTATGATACATACATTCTTTGTTTTGTGCATTTCATTTAGACATTATATTTTATGTGAAGTAATAGCCTAATATGGAAATATAGCCTGTGTGGTCCGTGTACAACCTCGATTCTTGAATGGATCAATAAGCCGTGATATAGTCGACAAATCATATTGATTTGCAGTAGGCAGGCTTTTTATTTGATCAACAGAAAAATAACAGACTTTGTTAACTGTGTAAATACATGTAGACAGACACTACAGTAAAGAGTGGAAAAACATATCTAATCTAAAACTATACTTACAGAAACTGACCAGCAGGTGTCGCACTGTCTATTATTATATGCCACATAATTATGGCATCACTCACCCAAATGTGCTTTATTTTTCCTCAGAAATTTCATAATGTAGGCTATTTGGTCTAAAGACTGAGTTTCCACTGTGCTGTATGCCTTTGGAAGATACTCTCCCAATTCTAGGGAGATGTCTCATGTCTTTATTCTCCCTAGTTTATACTCCAGTGTATAGTAATGGACAAAAAACACTCCCATTATGTCATCCAAGTGAAGAGAATACATTCAAATTTGAACAATTTATTCAACATTGCACATACTTTCAATGGCAAAAACGCCATAACAATAACATGAATTTACATAAATTAACCAGATATGGCTGCAGAACATAATTGACTTTGAACTTTACGAGGTCCTCAATAGAAAGTAAAAGTAAAAAGTAAAAGTAAAAAAATGCAAATGCAAAGTAATGCAAAATAGTTGCCAGTAATTTCTTGTGAATTTACAATGATAGACGTGCATAACTGTAGTCCCCAACTCCAGTACTTCCTGGCAGAAGCTCATACAATGATTTCCTGTCAAATACTTTTGGATGACATGATTAATCACGTCATCCAATAGTGTTAGACAGGAAACCAAAGTGTGAGCTTCTGCCAGGAAGTACTGGAGCTGGACTACAAAAATGCACGTAGGCTATTGTACATTAAAAACACCCCAAACGCACAAATGAGGTAAAATCAATGGAAGCCCACTGGCATATTTATTGACAAGTCAAAAGAACCATATTCTGAAGTACATGAAACTACATGCTTGTGTGTTCTACAACAGCGTGGTGAAAAAAGGAACTAATAAATTAACAGTTTTCATGCACGCACTCAAAAGAAAAAAAAGAGGAGCAGGGACGACAGGATCATGACAGTTGTCTATCAGCTTCCAGGGCGGCTAAGTGGCGCAGTGGGCAAGGCGCTCGCCACTAACGCAGGAGATACTGGGTTCGAGCCCAGCTCTCGGCGTTGCTACCAGCTTGGCTGGTTGTTCATACTAACACAATTGGCAGTGTTAAATTGAAGTAATAATTGCATTACCCTCTTCAAATTGGCCAGTCCCATTAGTGGGTTCATCATTACAAACGCACAATGCTCTGACAAGCTTTGTTTAAAGCCATGTTTGGTGTAAAGCTGCAGCCATAAAACAATGGCATCTTGGCTTTGAATATTTTACTGTGATGTGGCTTAAATGAAACTGCAACCAGCAGATACACTATGCATGTGACATTGTCCTACAATATGGAACAAGTGGTTTATAAAACTGGAGATACATAGGGGATACAAGGGAAATGCATGGGGAAATCTGAGTTTAAGGGGTTATCCTCATATTCAAATGGAAATACCTACTGACTTTAGTCATAGAATTGTTATTATTACCATTATTATTACATAGCCTACTAATATAATAATCATATGATCTAAAATTGTTCTAATACTTTTTTTTTTATCTTGCAGATGTGATGGTGAACCCCGTCGTGGCACCATGCTGCCGAAGCCTTGTTGGGTGCCGGGTCTGCATGGCCAAATGGACGGCGAACACGCCGTATTGCCCTAAATGTAGGGATGGAACCTTCCGGAACAGGATGTTTGAGCTGACAGGGATGGAGGACATGGTCAATGTTTTCAGGGATACAATAAGGCATTAAATCAGCCTGTCCAGGAAGGTTCCATCCCTGCATTGTTGTTTTGTTTGTTTTGTTTGTCGTTGAAAATGAGCAGCTTTGCCACCCTCTTTAACACTTTGAATGCCACTCACGGCTTTTCTCGGGTTTACCCCCCGCGGGTTGAATGCCCATCACGAGAATACTGTTTTTTTTTTTTTTTTTTTTTTTTTATTATTAGCGATCTGAAATCATATTGCATCAAGCGAGCCTACCGTTGGAGATCCAGTCACTCCAGGCGCTCAGATGTGAAAAAAGCGCCCCCTATCGTCTCCCAGATGGTATCACCCTTTTGGATTGGACTCAATGAAAGTGAATGAGAGAAAGGATTTCTGACTCGACATTTTACTTCTCACTGATGTAACCGGGGTCTATCAGAGTTCATTCTGGAGCCTTGGTGGAGCGGCGAATATGTGTTTTACTGTATACACGATGGATCAATCAAATGAGCTATTTTTTCGAATGGCGATCGGAAATTGGAATAAACCATTTGGATACCATCTGATCTCAGGTAAGGAATCTATGTTATCAGTCTTAGGATAATCAGACTTGTTTTCACGGATATATAAGCGTTTCCCCTATATGTGATATGGCTATTTTGACTGTAAATGGTAAATGGCTGCTTTTTTATATATCGCTTTTATCCAAAGCGCTTTACAATTTGTTACTCACATTTTACCCATTCACTCACACATTCACACACCAACGGTGGAGGCAACCATGCAAGGTGCCAACCTGCTCATCGGGAGCAATTAGGGGTTAAGTGTCTTGCTCAAGGACACATCGACACGCTGCCCAGGAGGAGCGGGAATCGAACCGGGAAGCTCCAGATTGCCAGACGACTGCTCTACCTCCTGAGCCACTGTCGCCCCACTGTAAAAGCCATCAGGAAATAAGAGCAGCGATTATCAGCGCGCGGCACGAGCGTGCGTGCGCACACATATACTATCGATTATCTAGGGTTTATTTGAAAACGATTCATAAATAGGCCGACAAATGACAACGTTCTAGAATATTCCAGTAAAAGACTATTATCATAGAATGTGTTGTTTTTTCCGCAAAAACGAGTGATTTTCAAAATGCTATCAAACTGAAATGAAGCGATAAAAAAACAATCTGCTTTGACAATGTTGACTGGAAAATGAGTCTTGGCAGATTAGACACATAGCCAACAGGTAGTAAAAACAACACAAGCAGTGTAAACAAATAGGTCAATATAATTTACTATCTAACTAACTGAAAAATATATTCACAAAATTCACAGTGTCACATAAGGTGCAGTATGCCTAAGGTAGTGTTATAATTTACTATCTACTGAAATATACATTGTTCACAGTATCACAGTATTCACTGAAATATACATTATTCACAGTATCACAGTTTAAATTCATGTTATTGTTATGGCGTTTTTGCCATTGAGAGTATGTGCAATGTTCAATAAATTGTTCAAATTTGAATGTATTCTCTTCACTTGGATGACATAATGGGAGTGTTTTTTGTCCATTACTATACACTGGAGTATATACTAGGGAGAATAAAGACATGAGACATCTCCCTAGAATTGGGAGAGTATATCTTCCAAAGGCATACAGCACAGTGGAAACTCAGTCTTTAGACCAAATAGCCTATATTATGAAATTTCTGAGGAAAAATAAAGCACATTTGGGTGAGTGATGCCATAATTATGTGGCATATAATAATAATTGACAGTGCGACACCTGCTGGTCAGTTTCTGTAAGTATAGTTTTAGATTAGATATGTTTTTCCACACTTTACTGTAGTGTCTACATGTACATGTACTGTAGTTACACAGTTAACAAAGTCTGTTATTTTTCTGTTGATCAAATAAAAAGCCTGCCTACTGCAAATCAATATGATTTGTCGACTATGTCACAGCTTATTGATCCATTCAAGAATCGAGGTTGTACACGGACCACACAGGCTATATTTCATTTGATTCTGACACCAAAATACGAAAAACAGCTTACTATTTCTGTTTTTCCCCGTTTTTTCGATTTTGGTTTCAAACGGAAATAGGAAAAACCTCGTATTTCCGTATTTTTTCGTTTTTCCGTTTGAAACGAAAAACGAACTATCAAAACGTACACGGACCCAATGTGCAAAGACTTTGATTTGCATTGGTATTGTACTGAGAAAAGCTAAGATACCAGTAGGTCTTCAGAATGAATTTAACCACGACCAGACAAGGGTATTTTTAAGGTAATTGTATTTGTTTTTAGTTTGTGTTTCACTAGACTGGAAACTGTTCACTTTTAATTGCGAGTTCCTGGATATCATCAAAAAACCAGAGGCGGTTCTTCCAGTCGCTACAAGCTAAAAGCCTAAAGACTTACTACTCACTACCTTTAAGGATTCTATTGCGGAGTTGTTTACACACATCTGCAACTGTCATCCAGCCTTTTAACTGTACATTTTCTGTTCTGCTTCATGTATTACATGCCTTGTAATTTTATTTGGTTGTTTGTTTGATGTGTTTTAATTATTCCCCTTACCTCTATGATGTATGTATCGTCTGTCTCTTCTATTTTATTTGCTTTTAATTTTGTCCCCTTTCCCTGTTACCCTTCGAGAGACCATTTTGTCCTCTCGCCAGGCCGTCATTGTGAATAAGAATTTGTTCTTAATTGACCTGCCTATAGGTTGAATAAATAAATAGTTATGCTAAACATTACTTTTAAGATAAGAAATAACTTTAGCTGCCTGTTTTAGCTCCAAGCATTTATTTTCTTTTTTAAATTTCTGCTCTTGTAAGCTGTATCCGTTTTCCCAAGTTTGCATGCTAATGGCCATCCAGGCATTTGGTAACCCTAAATGCCTGGTAGAGTGTTTAGTGTTTTAAAATGCTTGGTGTACCAGATGGGCTTGTCCTATCAGGGCAAATCAGATGTCAGGTAAACCGTCAATCACAGAAAAGTACACCATGTGCTTCTGAATTCTCTATGCTACATAGGCTACTATTTGCATGCAAGTTTCAGTATGCGATATGTTGGTATGCAAATGCTGTATCTGAAAGAGATTTGTATGAATACTAATAGGATCAACATCTGAAGCATGGAGTGAATGGTTGCTACTTCAAAGAGGTTAGATATGCTCAGCCTACATGACCGTTTCAATCCCACAATTCTTTGCGCCGGGTTATTTCTGGTTCCAGGTCATCAAAAATGTCACACAAAAAAACATGCTGCCACTGTAGCATCATTTGTGGAAAAGGCTTTCTTCTTCTGATATTATGCCAGGTGTTCCAAGTACTTCAAGTATGTTGTATGTGTAGTATGATGTACTGAACAGGAAGCTCCAACAGTATGTATTATGTACATACTTTATGTATATATGTAGTACATACAAGGAATTCACATGCAGCAGGTGTGTCAGCTGATGAATGCCAATTGTTCCTAAACAGGGTACCAGTTCATGTCATTTGCATGGACAGATGCCCCGTCAAGCCTGTGAAAGGCATGCAGACTTCAGGCTTGTGTGCAAATACAGGGAACTGGATGTCCCGATCCGATCACATGATTTTCAGAAGAAATCGGGAGTAAAAAAAACAACTTTTTATTTTATTCAACAAACATGACCATGTTCACGTCTTAAACTCATACTGAGGCCTTAGTTTTGGTTTTAAATTACATATCATAATTTATTTATTTATTGTCGCACAGAGCAGAAGAATTTGCCAAAACAAACGCATTTCCTTTGATTTACACCGTCGCACAACAGTGACATATGCCGAAAATAGCAGACCTACAAGCTCACAGCGCGTCGCTCCCGCAACACCGGCAGGTTATGTCCACCTGATGACTCGGAGCAGCTAGACAAAATGTCAGAAGTTTGGAACCATTTTAAAATTGAAACCGAAGCCAGTCTAATTGCCAGTTGCAATGTTTGCAAGGTGGACGTTCCGCGTGGAGGAAAAAACAGAGCTGCGTTCAACACGACCAATCTAATACGCCACCTGAGAAACAGCCACAAACAACAACAAAGGAATGGGGGAGGCGGCTGGTGCTTTGCCAAACAGCTGTATTGATTGCAATGCCTTGCTTGAATGAAGTTAACGTTCACCTGGATAACGTCAACATTCGCTTTGTGAGGATTATCGTCTGCGTTTCAGACCAAAATGGAGCAAATCATTACGTAAGTCGAACACTGTGAATGTATACTAATGTGCAAACAGATTGAAACTTTGAATATTTCTCATATGAAGCACATTCTCAGGGGCTCAGGGTGAATGTAATGTGAGCCACCGCGTTCGAGGGGCTATTGAGGCAACAGAGGGGCTTGTCTCGCTTCGCCAGTTTCTGACAAAAATGCGTCAAATCGGTTACTAATGTGAAAGATCAGATCGGGAAAGATCGGTATCGGCAGATACTCAAAATCACATGATCGGGATCGGATCGGGAGCAAAAAAATGCGATCGGGACATCCCTACATGAACCATGGCGAAAGTCTCAAAGAAGGAATACCTTTCCTTCCTTGACAAGTGTTATTGTCAAGAGTGACTGAAAAAATAAACTGTAGCCGCCTGTGAAGTTACAGGAACAGAGAACAACATGAGGCAAGAAATTCCCACCCTTTCCCTAAAATACTAGGAGACACTTCCATTGACTTCAATTTATCTCAATTTATCAATTCATTTGTATTTACTTCAATTACCCTGTCATCTCTGTTCCAAAGGTTTCCTCGGAAATTGGTAAAAGGGCATTTCTTTTTTAACTGTATAATGTTTATGTAAAAGTTAATGAATCCTGGAAAAAATGGGTAATACATCTATGCAAACATGGGAAAAGTTGCTATGCAAATACAGTTTCTAACTGAAAATGTGAAAAAGTTACTGTGAAAAGGAAATGGAGAATGTTTATGTGAAAATGATGTAAAAAAGTGATTTTGGAAAGAAAAAAATAGGAAAATGAACAAAAATAAAAAGAATTTCTTTTTAGGACTCTTTCCGATTGGAATAATTTACCAAATAATTTAAGATCTCTAACCTCATTTGGTATATTAGACTTTATTTCCCCCATCTTAAAACTTGCTGTTCTTACTTTGAATTAATGAATATTTTTTATTGTGACGCATTGTTTTTGTTTTGTGTTTTTGTGTTTCATGTTGCGTGTCCCCCTTGAAAACCAGATGCTACACCTCAAGGGGTTCATCCTGCAAATCGAATAAATTATTTCCACAAGAAATTATTAATGACAGTAGAGACAGGCACTTTGGAAGAAAGAAAAAAGAAGAGAAAAGAAATTGAGCAATAAAATGATACTCCAAAAAGCACATCACTGTACCTACTAGGGCCAATGGAGGACGTGAATCAGTAGATCTATCTGATTTGGACAAATGTATTGAGGGAATAATATGAGAGACTGCTCTGTGTGGTAAGACACACTCTCCAAATTACACAAGTGGTTACTAATGACACACATTATCATTAATCACTTTGATCAGACATAACCTAAGCTAAACTTGTGTTCCCAATTGAATGGAATTGCCAAAATTAGGGTGTAGGGTGTATCAGTGAGGGTCTTCATAAAGCTTAGTTAATATGGTTATAATTATTAGCCTATTTAGCCAAATGCACTGATAAAACATTTTGTTAATCTGAGGTTTGGTGCTGCTGTAATAGATTTTTGCATAAAGAAGGCATTCTAAATTGAAGCCACTTTCACATAATATCCTCACATATGTTTCCAAACACACATGAGTTTTGTTTATGCCAAGGAACAAATTCAGATAATAAAAAACAATAGGGCTAGATCCACAAAGAATGGATTGCACGGAGCAAGTTGCACCCTTACTTACAATTCATTATGAATTGAAAATGGGGGACCCTGATGTAAACAAGACAAACGTCTTTCTCAGGTCTGCATCCCCTTAACAATTGTGTGTATTGAGCCGTACTGTACCCATTCTGCAATCTGTTAATAAAATTTCCATTCAATCAATCACCATGCAGATTGATTGATTGAATGAAAGTTTTATTAACAGATTACAGTCTAAAAGCCCCACTGGTTGACCACGCTGCTCCTAACAGGAGATCTGACTGGTTACTACGTTGCCATGAAGCCCCTCACTAGCCTCACTAGACAGAGTGTGACCGACTGACATTGCATTTAACCCTTTCACTAACACACTACAAAGGGTTAACACTTTCACTATCACACTACAGAAGGTTAACCTTTCACTACCACACTACAGAAGGTTAACCTTTCACTGCCACGCTACAGAATGTTCTGTATCGTATCGCTCTCGCTCGGCATCGCTCTCTGCACTATCTCGCATATGTGCACGCGCACTGAATAAAGACCACAATGTACCTTTAATCCCAATATTCGTCTGACCACACCCCTATCAGCTTACCCATATAAGCAGGGGTGGGGCCACCCACTCGCCTCCTTCTCGCTTTCACCACAAGGAAGAAGTGCCTCGGTAGATCCCCACACTTGACACCATGATGGAAAGGATTAGGAGCAGCTTTGGGAAACAAGGATACGTTGACATCATATCTTTATTTTCTCTCTCACTATTTTCGAGAAAATACGGCGATATTGTCTTCGTACTGGAGTGTCTGGAAGATGTTGATCATTCTAAAAATCCTCCACCGGTTTTCGTATTGGGAGCACGCCGCTGCATGCTTCTCAACTGCAGTTCCTTGCTGTGTTTGTTGGGGTGAAACCTGTCAGGCCACAGCTGAACTGTCGGACATGCCGCTGTTGTGAGAAGCGGTGCATTCCAGGTTGGGTGAGTAGTGTTTTGCTGGCAGGCTCCACTTGTCTGTTAGTGCTATGGGGGCTATTTGACAATGTTTATGGAAACCGGCCCCAGGCTAGGGTCCTTTGTTCAGCCACCTAGGCGACAGAAGGCCTTGGTCTGAAGACCATTATAGTTTTAACTAGTGGGCCGCGACCATTAACACTGGTGATCCCTGTGTGTTCTGGACGAGTGGATTCTCTCTGTCACCGTGTTAAGGCCCCATCTTTCATATCCAAATGAGAGTATTCCTTCACGAGGGGATATGTGCATGGATGTGCGATAGCGGCAGATCCATGTTCAAGTCAGCTACACAGGCCAGTTTGGTATTGTGCTGATTCCGTCGGGTGTTGGTAAAATCACCGTTGTGAAGCGGTGTTGACATCTTGTTTTCTCTTTTCTCTTAAAAAGTGAGGAGAGGTTCAGAACGGCGGCCTGTCTGGGTGAGTGTTATGTCATTGTTTACATGTTCATAGCTTGCGGTTAGCCAGTCAGCTGTTAACTGCTGCGTTAGCCTGCTGGATCGCTGCATGGCCTGCTTAGGTTGGGCCTACTGTTAGCCAGTCACCTGTTAGCTGCGGTGCTAGCATGGCGTGATCGCTAGGTAACGTTAGCTTGCTGCTATAGGCCATGGCCTGGCGCGGGGTAGCTTTAGCTTCTCACGCGCCGCTGTGAGCTTGCTTCTGGTCGCGTGCGCCGTTAGCTCGGCGTCTCGCGAGCAGGAGCAGTAGCGCCCGAACGGTTGGAGCGGCCGTTAGCTTGATGCTATTCTGTTGAACGTGCTTTGATTTTAACATGTTTTACACTCTTGACTACGACGTCATCCTTGACAGGGGATGTTTCGTCGACCCTGCCCTGAGCCAGGACGGCAAGGTTGCATCAACAGAGAGGACTGTAGTGCGGGTTGGAGCGGCGACGCTGCCCAGTTCGAACAACACAGGAGCGGCTGTGTTCCTACGGTGTCTGTGACTGCACTTCGCTGATCTACGTTCCGGGTAGGAACAGGTTTGACCAGACCTTATAACACGTCTTCTGGTTTTACTTTTCTAAATGTATTGTGAATAACGATGTTTTTCCCAAAACGTGTGTTGCTGCAGTGCATTTAGGGTACGACGCGGGTTATGTGTGAGCTGTTTTTGTCACTGGCAGTTAGCTTCTCCGTGCAAATCGGGTTGTTGTTACAGATGTGATAATGATCTGGTTGTTGTGTGAGTAACATCATGTGTGTTGTTATGTACCGTGTACTCACAACTAAGGTAACTAACCTATGAAGCTATGCTTAGTGACAAGTGAGTAAAAGAATGTTCTTTTCTCAGCCTGTGATGACAATGAACAGTGTGTTCACATATTAACAGGTTTTCCTGTTTTAACTGGCCGTATTGAGGGTAAAATAAGAGGATTGTGTTTCCCCCCGGTTCCCTGGGGACTTTTTCATCCTCCTATCAGACATGTTGTGCACTAATTGTGTCTTTTGTGTGGTAGGGATGCGATGTAACCCTTAGCTTGATTGCTGAGGTTGTGCTAAAACTGCTGGAGAAACTTTATTTTCCTAAAAGAAAAAATGGTTTGGTCGCTGTCGTGTGTGCTTAGCAAGGCCTGTGGCCGATACTGATCGAGAATGATGTATTCTCTCATTGTGAAAAACGGCGTTCCTCTGTTGAGTGTTTTTTGCCATTTTTTTTGTAGGTGATGATGGGTTGTGTGTGTCATGTGACCTACAACTGGGTTGGACTGGCCACAGAAGCACATGTGTATGTTGGACCGGGGCTCTTAGAGCCCTCTCTATTCTGTGTTTTTTCCTTAGTAAAAATCAGATAGCAGGTTAGCTCATGCGCTGTGTGGGGCTGTCAAACGCTTCATAGAGCTGACTATGACTGTGTCATATTCTCTTTTTGTCATTACATCGTATCATGGGTGTGGGGTCGTAAAGGGGTGAACTGGTAACCTTTCCTCTCCCCCTTGTTTCTGTCGGTCAGGGGTACACCCCCTGTCCTTCAAGGTTCCCGTCACGTGGCGGTTCGGCACGTTACGGGGGGGGGGGGGGGAGGGAGTTCCTGGTCCCACGGCCTGGTATATTGGGCGTGTGCACCGCAGGAATTCCCCCGCCATAGAGTACGTCACTGTGCTCGTCTCTGTTGGTAGGACTTCCGTGTGCTGTTCAGGTCCATGTGATGGATCTGTTTCAGGGGGGTGGTCAGGGCTCCTCCTCACCAAGCGCCTATTCGGGCCTTCTGTGAGTTCGGACTCCTTCTTCCATGTGAGGGAGCCTCCATCGGAGTACAGAGCCTTCCTCCTCAGATTGTCAAAGTGAGTGGACCCTCTAGAAGGGTCCTATTCTATTGTATATGTATTCGATTCAATTCGATTATTGAGTGTGTATGGGTTCAGTGCCTCTTCCCCGGAGAGCCCTAAAACCAATTTTTTACATGGCTCAAGGTGCAATATATTCTTTTCAATCTGTACAGCTCGCGTGGGAAGTCTCTCTGGGGATCCCCGTCTCCTTCCTATGGGAGGGTGGTGGGATGTAAAAATGTGAAAATGTTTTACCCCTGGCTGTGTAGACTGGGATACATACTGTTGATGCTTCCTTCTTTTCTATTCAAAAAGTTTTGGAGTTAGGGAGTGTCACACCCCTCTTGTCGTTCCCCTGGGCGCCTTGGGGATTCAATGACAGGTCTAAATAGCCTGTTCATTGATGGGGGTGTGTCCCGACGCACGTATAGTGCTAGCTCGCTGTAAACAGGCGACTGACTGGCACGTCTTGGTTGCTTGTGGTTGAAACGGCGTTTTTATAAAGCAACTGAGATGGGGGTTTTTCCTCTTCCGACGACCAAATCCCACGACCTGGGTTGGTTTTTCGACGGATTCTCGTTCATGTCTGGGGGATGATGACGGAATGGATCTGAACATATGTAGAGGGGTCTCACGCCCTTGGGGTGGGCCACCAGGCGCGGTTCGGCCGAACGTCTGGGTGGCGCCTTCTTTTTCATGTTAAGATCGACACGCATATCTGCCCTTTCTCCTGGAGTTGGCATGTCGGCGTGGTTAGGGCACGGGACTGGTTCTGGTCACGCTGGACCGGATCAGTTGAACCCGTTGTCCGCCGGGGATGCAGATCTGCTGTTCTGGTACCCTGAGGGACTTGGGCTTTTTTCAGGGGAAAAAATGCCAGGTCGGTCCGGGTGTCACAGGGTTAAGCGCTATGGAGACCCTGGTTGGGTACGTTTTTACTCAGCACTGTCGTAATGGCTTACGGCCATGCCAACCTGTACACGCTCGATCTCGTCGGATCTCGGCCGCTACACAGGTTGGTCCTGGTTAGTACTTGGTTGGGAGACCGCCTGGGAATACCGAGTACGGTGTGCTTAGGGGCTGGTTCTCCATTATTTTTCGCTCCTCTCTCACGCATGGCGAAGAGGGGCCTGTTGGGGGTGGTCTTTGACCTCCTCTGGTGACCCTGTGCTTCCCGTATCGCCAGGCCCGGTCCGAGGTAATGTTCGTCGACCCGTAGGCCTGGGTTAACCCTTTTTTGAAAACTGAGACACTTGTACTGCGGTATAGCCGGTGTATACCCGCAGGTGTGTTTTGGAGTTTTTTCTTGAGGGGTTATAGGAACAACCACCGCATTGGGTAACACCAAGGTGGTTGATTCCCTGGTGTGTTGGAGCAGTGTCAACTCCCGGGTTACCCGGTTGAGGGTGCCCCTGCACGTTCATGACGTCTGCCAATCGTGTCAGCCTTCTCTGCCTCAACCCCTCTGGGTGGGGGTTTTTAAATGGAGGCTTGGTCATGCAACAACGCCAGCATACGCCCCTTCCGCCGGGGCAGCTGTGTTCAGCTGTCCCCTCTGGCGCCTGTCTCGTCCGCAGTCTCCAGGCTAGGGTTAACAGCCTGTTGCCTGGTTTTTCCCCGGTGCGCTGCCTGCTTCCGTTGGTTAACCTTTTTTGTGTGCTTACGGCCATGCTGACTGCCTGTTCTGCAGGGTCAGTGTGCCAGGCGGTGTACTATTGGGGGGACAGGGCCCGCTCGGCTTACGGCCATACCGACCTGAACACGCCCGATCTCGTCCGATCTCGGAAGCTAAGCAGGTTCTGGCCTGGTTAGTACTTGGTTGGGATACCGCTTGGGAATACCAGGTGCAGTAACTGAGGGGCCTTTGTCCGAATACGCTGGCGATGTGGGGGGGCGGGGCACTACGTGCCCACCTGGTGGGGTCTTGATGCTGGCATCATGGACTTCTCCGGGCCCCCATTCTAGGGAGTCCAGTCCTTTTGGTGGGTCTGGGTCTTCCTTCGTGCTCCGCTGCTACGGCCTTGCCACGGGGTTGGGTTTGCCCTTGACCCCGTGATTCTGGGGGCAGTAACGAGGTTGTTCCTCCGTTCGTTCCCGGGTGGCATGCGGGTTGTGCGTGTGTGTAGTCGTGGGGTCAAGCCACGGTCTGCTCACCCTGTGCGTTGAGTTGCTTGAGTGCCTCTTTGCACGGTCGGGTCCGTCGCCCTCCCGTGAAGCCCCTAATAGGGGGGGTGCCCGCCATTAGGGTGGGTCGGGGGGGCTCGGCCCTCCCTGTTCTGATGGTTTGTGGGGGGCTGTCAGCGGGGTGTATTTGTCGGCCGTTGGCTCTCGCTCGGCCTCCCTTGTGCAGAGAGCGATGCCGAGCGAGAGCGATACGATACAGAACGTTAGGTTATGACTATAACCAAGTTCTGTTAGTATAGCGACGCTCGGCATCCGACGCCGCTGCAGCCTTTGACCTCGCCTTGTGGCGAAAGCTTGGGAAGGAGGCGAGTGGGTGGCCCCACCCCTGCTTATATGGGTAAGCTGATAGGGGTGTGGTCAGACGAATATTGGGATTAAAGGTACATTGTGGTCTTTATTCAGTGCGCGCACATATGCGAGATAGTGCAGAGCGATGCCGAGCGTCGCTATACTAACAGAACTTGGTTATAGTCATAACCTAACATTAACCCTTTCGCTACCACACTACAGAGGGTTAACACTTTCGCTACCACACTACAGAAGGTTAACGTTTTCACTACCACACTACAGAATCACTACCACACTACAAAGGGTTAATGTTTTCACTACCACACTACAGAATCACTACCACACTAGGGTTAACTGTCTATAGTGTGGCAGTGAAATGGTTAAAGTCCCTTGCGGCCTGGCGGGGCTATAAAGGACTAATGCCAGCACGTTCGCAGAAACACTCATAAGTACACCTTCCGATCAAATATGTTAATTTGTACCTTCCGTGAGGCCTACCGATTTTTTACTTTCAAGTTTCAGTCTAAACCTTCTGGTTTGATTGAATTGATTGAAAACTTTAATGAACAGATTGCAGAATGGGTACAGTACAGTACAGTACAGCTACAGAGACCAGAGAAAGACTTTCGTCTTGTTTACATCAGGGTCCCCCATTTTCAATTGTGGCACGTACAGCATTGTCCAATGTGTGCAAACCCCATCCCTCTGGTACTCCAAGCTCGTTAAAACAAACATCAGGAATTATTAGCAAATACTACTGTAATTGACACGGGTGTAATCACGGCTGTTGTCACCTTATTTACCATTAAATGGAGCGAGTTGGCGGTAGGCTGTGGGCGTACCTTCTCTCTGCTGCAGCTGCTGCGGCTGCTGAGGCTGCTGGGCCACTAGCGTGGGCTGGTGGGGGAACGGCTGGCCCACCAGGCCGTACGCGGCAGGATAGGTGGCTGGTGGGGGAGAAGGAACAGGTTGTCGTCCTGGCACTTCAAACTCTTTTAAAGGGCCACTTCAAAAGCACATTCAAGCGCTAAATATTTCAATATATTTTAGGTTGATTTTACAGTTTGATTTATAATTTATAAACGTTTTTAAGAATCACAGACACACTTGTGGTTAAGGCATAATACATCAGAAATATATAAGACATGTCCCTGTTCGCTTTATTACTTTCTATTTTGTGTGGACGATAATGAATATGTATGTGTGGAACCTATTCTGTCAAAATGTTCTTTCAGGACATTAAAAGGGGCAATTCACCAAAAAACAATGCTGATTTATTTAGCTCATAGTCTCAGCACCATGACATGATCGGACTGCTACCTTCATCATTTTATAGAGCTGTAATTAACACAACACAAGGATTCTGTGTCCCTGATGACATCCCTGGTGCAAAACTGTTTAGAGTTTTTGGATGTGTGTGAGACTACAGTATGTGCAAAATAAATCGGCTTTTATTTTTTGGCGAAGTGTCCCTTTTAATGTCCTGAAAGAACATTTGACAGAATACATACATACACATACATCATTATCGTCCACACAAAATAGAAAGTAAGAGAATGAACAGGGACGTCTTTATATTTTTTTTCCCCTCCATTTTCCTCCGATTTTCTCCCATCCCAATGTTAGTCGTATGCCAATTCCCAGTCCCTTCCTGGTCGCTGCGCACTTACCCCCCACAGTCAGATCATCTGGGAGAGTGGAGGCTACCACGTGCTTCCTCCGACACACGTCCAGCCAATCACCGCTTCTTTTCACCTGGCAGCGCGGATTCTCATCGAGAGGGCGTAGCGTGTGGGAGGACCACACTATCCCCCTCAAGTCCTATCCGCGCTTAGCAGGCGCCCCGACCGAACTGTAGGAGTCGCTGTTTACAACGACCCGGACCCACCCCGCCAGCTTCTCCCACCCTCTAATACAGCCAATTGTATTAGTGCAGACGGCCAGCCAAGCTGGTGACAACCCCGGAGCTGTGAGCTGGATTCGAACAGGCGAATCCAGCTCACAGCTCCGGGGTTGGTGACGAACGCAATCTCCGCTTGGCCACCTAACCGCCCTTACGTCTTTATATTTCTGATGTATTACTTCTGATACATACCACAAGTTTTATATATTAAATAAAATACATATTATATGAAAACAAAATAATAAATCAACTGTAAAATAAAGTTTTGAAACGTGCTTATATGAATTCAGTTCATTATTATTTTCTCTATTCCATTCACCGCATCAAGGTAAAAGAGAGGACCCAGCTGGCATTATTGTGGCTCACCTGTGTAGTGCTGCATGCCTGTGTACGCCTGCTGCAAGGGGTCCAGGACCGGACTCTGAGCTGTGACACAGTCATCAGAGAGGCAAAAACACGTGAGCAACAACCACTATATGCAAAATGATTCTAAACGCTATCCAGGGCACATTAACATGCTCCAAATAACATTCAGTCCGACCTACCACTTTCATTCACTCTCAATTATACATTGCAGTAGTTAGCCGTGTTAACCCATCGAGCCACATACTTGTAATTCCTGTGTAGTATTACACGGCTATCTATACCTTGATACGCATGAACCCCATTGGTATACAGGGCTTCAGTGGCTGAATGCCCGTTGGGTGGAGCAGGCAATGAAGGGTAGCTGTTGAGAGGTGGAGGCAGGGCAGGGACTGATGTGGCCGAGAGGGTGGGCGGAGTGTTGGTACCTGCGGATAATGTCATGACATGGTTATATGTATATATATAAACTAAAAGGAGAAAACCTTCAAGGGAAAGAAGGGACCGCACACTCCACAGGACTCGTTTTTGCTTATTTATTGTTGCACAACGCGTTTCGCTATCGCTTCCTCAGGTGCTATGCCTAGGTGCTATGCCTAGGCCTAGGCATAGCACCTGAGGAAGCGATAGCGAAACGCGTTGTGCAACAATAAATAAGCAAAAACGAGTCCTGTGGAGTGTGCGGTCCCTTCTTTCCCTTGAAGGTTTTCTCCTTTTAGTTTATTTATCTCTCTTGCGCTGACCTGCACCTCCAGTCGCATATATGATGCATATATATGCATCATACTCTTGACACCGAACTGGAACAACAGAATGATATAGAACACGAAACAGAAATACATATTGTGGGACAAAGAGAACATGATGAGACAGACTCATGCTCATGGCTTAGAGTAGACGACAGAGTACAGCAACTTGCAATGGGCCTGGTCTACAAGATACACTACACCACTAAGATACCCATGTACATGTCGAAATACCTCCCAAAGGTCAGTGAATTCCACGACCACAACACCAGAGGGAGTTCCACAAATCAAGTTCAACCCAGATTCGGCTCAAACAAGGGACTAAACACGTTTCGCTATTATGCCACATTGATTGATTGATTGATTGAAAAGTGTATTAACAGATTGCAGAATGGGTACAGTACAGTACAGCTCAATACATACAATTGTTAAGGGGATGCAGACCAGAGAAAGACTTTCGTCTTGTTTACATCAGGGTCCCCCATTTTCAATTCATCATAACATATATGACATACATGACATATCAATGTGGAACGCCCTACCCACAGCCATAAAATAATGTGAATCCCTACCCTCCTTCAAAACCGCTCTCAAAGAGCACCTACGGGTGGCTGCAATTAGAAACTGGCCCCGGTAAATGTCCAAACCCCCCCCCCCCACCCATCCCCCTCCAATGTAGTTTCTTCCCCTTCGACTATATATTTTTTATCATCTCTTTTTTTCTGAAACAGTACTGTATATTTGTATGTCTTGCATGTCATAAATGTCTTGATGAAACAGTACTGTATATCGGTATGTCATGTATGTCATAAATTGAGTATGGGGGACCCTGATCTAAACAAGACGAAAGTCTTTCTCTGGTCTGCATCCCCTTAACAATTGTTTGTATTGAGCCGTACTGCATTGTACCCATTCTGCAATATGTTAAAGTTTTCAATCAATCAAGGGTTGTCAGCAATAACATTAAAGTAAAGCAGGAATAATGGGAGAGGAGGGGAGGGAAGGGAGATTACATTCTAAAATCTGAAAAGTCACATCCTAAACCCTGGCAAAAACGATTATCACATTCAAAGCCATATAGAAAATCCTGAGAAATCCCACCTGTGCCCAAATGATAACTCGCCATGAGCTGCGCTGTACATCCGTCTGCCATTAGCCTACCCGAGGACTGGGCGAGGGAGGTGATGGGAGTGGCAATGAGACTGCTGGGGTTTAGGGCAGCCAGCTGCTGCATCTGAACGGCCGCCACTGTGGCTACTGGAGACAGGTAGGCCGACTGAGCCACCAGGGCCTGCTGCTGCACCAGCTGGAGGGATGGAAAGAGGAGGTCAGAGGTCGGAGTTGGAGTTGGAGAAACAGGGACAGAGAGATCAAGGAGACAAGGTTAAGAAAGAGAAGAGTCAACCTGCTGTAAGATTCCAGGACCTTTTCTGTGACTATGCCGGAAAGTACAACATTTCTATGTAGTAATCATTTATAAAAGAATTTAAAAAAAATACATAAGAAAGGTAGAAAGGTGCGGAATACAAGTATTGCTTTTCTCCCCCAAAATGATTGATTAATTAATTGATCATAAAAACAATGTGGGTGGGTGCAAAATTAATGTTGTTTACATGTTGCATGCATGTAGCCCCGCCCTAATTCCCATTTCCCCATGTGGAATGCACCTGATTGGGTAAATGACATGCTGGTGCTCTAGTGGGACATCTAGTGGCTGAATGTTATCTATAGGATCTTTAACATCTAGTGGCTGAATGTTATCTATAGGATCTTTAACATCTAGTGGCTGAATGTTGTCTATATAGCACCTTTAACTCATTCAGGGCCGAGGCCTTTTCCTCATCCTGTTCTAGCTAGGCCAGGTTTCAATTACATATTTTCACTGTGCGTCACCTTGTTTGTAGAGCTATATTTCTATTCTACATTATTGCTATGGATACAATACTATGGTCATTTGACAGTAACTATCTTCTGTCCAAGATGCAAAAAAGAATACAAATTTTTATGAATAAGTTCGCGCGGTATGCCGTGGTGAATATAAGTATAATTTCGGAATAATCCGGGCAAATTCCTGGGAGGCTGGATATAGGGCGCAACGTGAATTCTACTAAAAGCGTTGGCGTTTCGTCCCTGGACACGCTACTATTTCCAAATCAAATGTATATAATAGGTATTATGTTTCATCATGAATGCATGAAAGGGAGGGGGGGTCGTTTCTGATGCTTTGATTGCCAGTAACGGCATTCGTTATTACCACAACACACGCCGATTAGCTGGATTGGTATGAAAACATTGTTGGATCAAGCTGAAATTTACGTCAGATAGTCCTTACCTGTGGTCAGGGGTATTCCAAAAAGAATATTCCAATTGTTTGATCGCCATCTGGTACATCTGATGTCGATCTGGTCCACGACATAATCCAGCACAACACACCCATCGATTGTCCCGAAAACGATTCAATGCAATCGAGTGAAGCCCTAGGTATCCCTGTACTAAAAAACTGCGCCCGGAGCGGTTTTAAATGTAACACCCGGTCTGGAACAGGGTTTACTGCACTCTCGATACTGCCTACTAGCAGGATCTGGCCGGTACTGCACCCTCGGTGTCCCAGTATGCCTTTTAACAGCAACATACGGGTCTGTGACATTGAATAGAATATTAAAATAAAATAAAAAATTGTTTAAAGCAAAAACGATCCAAAAACGTATATATATACGTTTATGGCCCTTAACTCATTCCCCGCCAACAACAGTTTACTCATTATTGGGAGCAGACGCTTGAACGCCAACAACGAGTATATTCGTTATTTGATCGTTTTTCCTTTTTTTCGATATTTTTATTCATTATTCATCCAGGGACCTTGGTGTTACCATAGGGAATGGGTCTCATTCCCGAAATTTTTTCAAAGAGTTATTCTGGAAGACTTATCTTGGAACCACTGAGACAGAATCAATGACAAGTCCTGAACGTGCTGGTAATATGTCTTAAGTGGCTGAAACGGTCGCACAAATGATATGATATTATATCTGCTTGGAGAATGGCATTCTGTCTTAAACTCGAAACGCGCGTTCCCGTTCAGGTCATTTGCTTACAAAACAACGCCTCCAGAGCTCCTTATAAGGCAACTAGTGACGCAGCTGTGTGAAAATGGAATGGTGGAAGTGCTTTGCGAGTCTTGCGAGCCATCAAAACTAGATTAGATTAATGTATTGGCATCATATACAGCGCGTGGTACACCTGCCGCAGCGCGCACACACACACACACGCGCAGTACTGTATATGAATGAATGAATGAAATATAATATATAGCCTACGGCGGGCGTAATGAATGAACGCAGTATGGCTTATTATTCCATAATTAAGCCTATACTGTTCATTCGTAGGCGCACACAAGACTTTTAATGGAATATTAATGCAGTCTATTTCCACCGATTAGCTTTAGTTCTTATTTATTTATCCACTGTCATTTCAGTATTGGTGTATAGGCTATATAGTGTATTTCAATATAAGTTTAATTGATTAATGATATATTCGAAGGAATGCAGGTTTATAGCTATATCAACCCCCTCCAATGTACAGTAAATGACCAAGTATGGTTGTCAATATTCCAATGTACAGTTTTGCTTGTACAGTGTAAGTCTATCCCCCACCCACCCCTCCTACCCAACCTCCTCCAACAGTTTCTACGTCAAATGTACTCTCTTTTCTGGACTCTTTTTGTATCACAAACAGTACTGTATTTGCAAATCTGGTATGTCATAAATGTATAGATGTAGCAGTACTGTCTATCTGTGTTGTGTGTGTCATATGTTATGATGAATTGAAAATGGGGGACCCTGATGTAAACAAGACGAAAGTCTTTCTCTGGTCTGCATCCCCTTAACAATTGTATGTAATTGAGCTGTACTGTACTGTACCCAATCTGTTAATAAAGTTTTCAATCAATCAATCAAACAAAGGTCTGTCCCATTGTATACCAATCAATGGGATACATTGCATGTTGACCTGCATTCTTTCAAATGTATATAATTAATCATTAAAACAGATGTGTAACAAATAAGAAATACAAATTCCACAGAAGGCATTAAATAATTATTATTTTCAATCATTTCACAATAATTGCATAATTGTGTTTGAATATCTGAGTAATTAAAGTAATTATACATTTGTCCAAAATAGCTGGTTCAGATATGGTTAAGCAGCTGCCCTGTGATCAGATGAATCCATATTATTAATTTTACCGACATCAAATGCGTAATTTCTTATCGTACAAATATTGTCATATTTATTTTTATTATGATTAAGTAATTAATTCCAAGGAGGCCTGTAGCGTTGACATGAAGGAATCACTATGAGAACACAGTCTGTCAAGTTAATACAAATTTTAATTAGTCAATCAATCATAAGACTGCTCCTCAGCACTCTTAAATCTGCTCTCAGCCACGATCAAATCTGATCTCAGGAAAATTTGGGGACTCCCGCTCCCAGCCCTAATATGTCTTAAATGGGCCGAAATCTGGCTAAGACGACATTTTTGGTCGTAAATTCGTTCGAGAATGAGACCCAATGAGTCTGAGATCGCCAACGTGCAATACCGGCCGCATCCAGCTAGACGGCGGTATCGAGCACCCTTTGAAACCTTGTATCTTGGCCTGTGCAATGGTCAAATGTCACCGGGCTCACTTTTCTTTGTCGGGCGAATGGAGCGGTTATAACGATCGGATTGAGAAGCGTCGAATGCTCCCGATGCATGATGTGGGGTGCATTATGTTGGCGACACGATCGACACCAATACTGGGACTCGCCATCAGATAATTGGAATATTCTTTTTGGGGTACATCCTAGTGAAGGTAAGGGCTATATGATATCAATCCTGCATTGATCCAACCATGTCTTCACCCGATCACAACATGTCTGTGTAAAGTTACTCCACAACGTATGCCGTTGGTGACGGTCAAAGCATCAAAACACGACCCCCCCCCCTTTTCATGCATTCATGATGAAACATAATACCTATGATATAGATTTGATTTGGGAATAATAGCGTGTATAGGCAAGAAACGGCAAAGTTTATAGTAGAATTGACGTATAAGGCTCAGCCCTTCGGTAATTACCCCAGACCACGCTATAACCATACTTATATTCACCACGGTATAACACGGGAACGTATGGATGAAGAAATTAATTCTTTTTCACATATTGAACGATAGATAGGTGATGTCAAATGGGCCATAGTATTGTATCCATAGCTATAATATAGAATATAGCTATAGCTCTACAAACAAGGTGACACACTCCTATCTTTTAAAGCGTGGCAGTGCTAGAATGGGGCCCGGCTAATCCCCGGCGGTCAATGAGTTAACCGTTGGCGCCCAATAACATATATAAACGTTGTTGGCCGTGAAAGAGTTAACATCTAGTGGCTGAATGTCGTCTATAGCTCCTTTAACATCTAGTGGCTAAATGTTGTCTACAGCACCTTAAAAAAAGAAAAAACTTTAATTCACCCCCTGGCCTGTTTGCCGCCTTTTTCAGTCTAGAAAGGTTTTAATGTAAAAGGCCTAGATAGTCTGGTATCCAACAGTTGGGCTTACAGTGGGGGGGAAAGCCATACAGTGTAGAACAACAGCTGTTGACCGACATCTTATCAAATGCAAAAGAAAAAGTGTATAAAACCCAGTAGAAGTGACCCGTTTGTAACATCCCTAATATTTCCCTGACATCACCCGATAATCCACATAGAATTTGCCATGTATAATACATTGCACCTCAAATGTGACTTTTGTGAAATCTTTGTGAACAGACCAACGCATATATAGTCTGCATTTTATGACGTAGGAAATTCATATAGCGCTTTTATCCAAAGCACCTTGCCATTTGTGCCTCTCATTCACCCATTCACTCACTCACACACACACTGATGGCAGAGGCAACCATGCAAGGTGCCAACCCGCTCATCGGGAGCAGTTAGGGGTTAAGTATCTTGCTCAAGGACACGCCGACACTTTGCGCTGCCGGGAGGAACCAGAATCGAACTGGGAACCTTCTGATTACCAGACGACCACTCTATATGTACTTACAACCTACATAGAGGATATGTGTGTGTGTGTTAGGGCTGACCCCGATTAGTCGAATAATCGACTAATCGATCAAAAGCAGCCGTAGTCGACTGCCAACCTCTGTCGAATGCAAAAAAATTATAATATTTCTTTTTGTTTTATTATAATTTTTTAATCATTCTTTCCAAAAGCAAAGAGTCCTAGAAGCGTGGCTAACGCTAATGGCATGCATACCAGCGAGGCTAACTGCCTAAGAAAACACTGAAGGCACTGAAAGAGGATTTCACCTGTCTAATGAACACACTAGACTAGTAGACAATAGGGGTGTAAAGGTACATGTATCCTTACCGAACAAGTTTCAGTGTGTACCGTACCGTACCGAACGGCTGTGTAGTGTACCGAACGAATATAACGGTATGTTAACCACTAACGACCGCCCACCGGAGTCTGCTTTTTTCACAATCTAATATAATTATTAATATTATAAAAAAAAATTTACAAGTCGATTATTCATTTCAATATAGAATATTTGTTGACAGCCCTACAAGTACAATTAGGTACTGCACACTACATCACCCCTGAGTGGAACATGGAAAGCCAAACTTTCTCCCACTGTACCGAAAACCGTACCGAACCTTGACTTCAAAACCGAGGTACGTACCGTACCATGGTTTTTGTGTACCGTTACACCCCTAGTAGACAAATATCAAGAAGTATCCATCAGTGGGACAATTGCATGCTTTCGCAGAGGACAAGGAGCCTTCAGTCGACTCCTTCAGACATTAAGCACCCCCACAGCCCAAATGGAATGATAAAAAAAGAAAAAAAAAATTGTCCCAGTCGACTATCGGCAAATTTCGGCCAATCAAAGTAGACTATCCAAATCCTTAGTCGGGGACAGCCCTAGTGTGTGTGTGTTTCCCAGAGTGTGTACCCAGTTACCCACCGCCTGTGTGTAGGCATTGTACGCCCCGAGGTGCAGGGTCATCGGGCTGATCACCCCCAGCTGAGAGGCCACCTGCTGCATCCGCCGGATCCCTCGCTCCTTCTCCGAGTCGGCAAACTTCACCACCAGGCTGGACGAGGCTCCCTGCCGGGCCAATGGGGGACAGTGCCATCGTTATACAGACACACACACACACGCGCGCGAGCGAGCGGTCAAACTGACACGGTTAGAGGCAATGTTTTAGCTCATTGACTTTGTTGATTGTTTATATGGGCTTTTTTTTTAAGTAATTCCCTCATGGTGTATTTGAGTAGGGAGCATGCATAATTTAGAACTGTCATTAAAAGCGAATTAAAATTGTCACTTTTTTTCTTCTTCAGTAAAGTAAGAACCTGTCGTTGCAATGTAATACAAAACACCATACGGCAGAATGACCTACAGCAGAGCAATGGGAGAGGAGGAGAGATGAGGACATTTCACTAACACTGTGTCCTCTCTCACTGGTGGAGTGGAGTGTCGAGAGACACCGAGAGAAACGTGTGTGTGTCAGAGGAGGGCTGACAAGAAAAGTGGTGACTATAGGCTATGTCACCATCATAAGTGTCCAAATGATTGTGTTTCTGTTTGTACCCTGTGGTGTGTGTGTGTGTGTGTGTGTGTGTGTGTGTGTGTGTGTGTGTGTGTGTGTGTGCATGCGTCTGTGTCTGTGTATGCGCTGTCTGTGTGTCTCTGTGTGTGTGCACACATCTGTGTATGTGCGCTGTGTGTGTGCATGCGTGCGTCTGTGTGTGTGTGTGTGTGTGTGTGTGTGTGTGTGCATGCGTCTGTGTCTGTGTCTGTGTATGCGCTGTCTGTGTGTCTCTGTGTGTGTGCACACATCTGTGCATGCGTGCGTGTGTCTGTGTCTGTGTCTGTGTCTGTGTCTGTGTGTGTGTGTGTGTGTGTGTGTGTGTGTGTGTGTGTGTGTGTGTGTGTCTAACCGGTAGAGTGCGGCTCCCATGCAGAGTGCTGATGGCGGCCTGAGCCTCTGCGTTGCTCTGGTACTTTACAAATGCACACCCTGCAAGACATGACATACCATTACATGTGGTGCACACACAAGTACATACACACACATACATGCACATACACACACACATTACATAGGAACTATATCCCTTTGGAAATACATTAAGAACCATCTTACATCCAATGCTTCATCAGTTACTGTGGCGTCATTAAGCAGCACGGTCCAGAAAGCGTTCATGGCTTCATCAATCACAGCCCGTAAACCACGCATTGTTAGCCATGACCCATAAAACCTATTGCACCATTAGTCATGCCCCATACAACAAACACAGAGGAAACGTAGCATCTGTGTTTCAAGTGTCAGGGCTCCTTGATTTACACGCAGCTGTGTCATTAGCAATGTTGTTACTGATAATGGTCATTTACATTCCCGCGATGATGATGATGATGATGATGTGCGTAAGCTGCTGGAGACTCGACTGTTAGGGGTGGGCTAAAGGACAAACAATCAGGCAAGTCATGGGTTAAATTGTGCAATCACTGGACTCATCTAAATGGCAGTAACATTACCCTAGATTGCGGCATAACAATTAGTTACATCAGACGGGATGTATTGGCACTTGTCGATGGTGAAGCAAACACTGGGGTTCCTCAAAAGCATCTTAGCGCAGAGATGATATTTGTTCTGTTTAACAATATGGTGCTATAGATAAGATTTGTATGTAGAGTAATCTTATTTTTTTGTATACATCCACAGAGCTTTTAGAACAGTGTGGAATAAAAGTATTGCCTTTCCCCCAAAAAAAGATTATTGATGAATTCATCATGACATTTGCATGTATCCCCTCCCTACTTCCCATTTCCCCACATGGAATACACCTGATTGGATGAATGACATGCTGGTGCTCTAGTGTGACAACTAGTGGCTGAATGTTATCTATAGCACCTCTAAGTAGAATGGCCAAATGGCAATAAAAAAAGATTACTCAATTAAAGCTTCAAATATACTCCCTTCAACAACCCGTCAAAAGGGGCTTTCGTTATTGAGATGCCCCTACCAGAGGTAGAACAAAACGCAACAATGTTTTTCCTCATCTCTATGGTCTCAAATGAATCAAACAATGTCACTTGTGTACAGTAGATGTAGAATGCATAGTGAGGGAGTTACATCACTAAATGTACAAGGTGTCCTAAACAAAAGGAAATTAAACATTGACAAGTGGCGGCTCCAATCTAACACCACCCAGTATCTTGGGTGAGAAGCACACTAACAAATATAACTTCAGAAAAAGATACACTACAGAGAAAATTCACGTGTTCCCAAATCTTGCTTTGGATCATCCGTGTGTCCATTGGTGACATGCACCAATCATCTACCAGCACTCCAACCTTCCTCTGCTATAATAGGTGGAAAAAGCTGGCAATGACCCTCCCCCTTCCTTTCACACATTGGTTTGCACCTCATGTGAATTCTTCTTCTTGGCAACTTCAATGTAACAAAGAGCGATGTAGAGATGTCCCAACAGATCTTTTCAGGGCCAAAGGCACTTCCCATACATGTGCTTCCTGTCCAGAGGTGCTCAATGCCGGTGATCTTCATCTCCGCTGCCTGGTGTGCCTATGTGAGCCCCATGCCTTGAGAGCCTTGGACTCAAATGACTGAAGCCACTGTGCTGTCTTGTCCAGGGATGGCAATATAGCACTCCCACATCGTGCACCAGGAGATATGGAGAATCCTTGGCCAGCTTCCCGGGTCCCCTGTACTCCAACGAGGCACCCCAACTCCCCCCTGCTTCCAGTGACTTGGCCCCTGTTACCATCCAGGAGGAGCAAGACAACATTGTTGACTCTGCCAGTTCTGTAGCTTCCGCTGCCAATGAGACAGCTGCACGCTGATTTCCCAGAGATGTTCACGGCTACGTTGGCGGCGAAGGGGATTCCCCTTCCAGTGCGCCCACTCTGCCCCAAGCCTGATGGTATGGTGGGTGACTCTGTTCTGCCCCCCCCCCCTTTCCCAACTATATTGACAGCCTGCCAAGATACCACTGGGATAAAAGTGCCAGTTAGAGCCTATACCTGCCATACACGCAGATAGAGGGGTGAATGTCTACTCAAGTAGTGCTATCCTGTGCTTGGAGAACTCTCTGGCTGCCCTTCATCCAGGCGCTGTTTGACAGGAAGCTGCAGCCCAAGCAGCGGCTGCACCAGCAGGTTACTGCCCTGACTGACGAGTCATACGCTTGTGCGGCTCACAGCGCAGCAGCTGCCGACAGCATAGCTCTGCTGTTCTCTGCCCTGTCGTCAATGGCGACAGGGAAAGACACGCTGAGCTCTGGAGAGCTGGTGACGTTGGCCAAGTCTTCTGGTGCAATTCACCTCCTGACCCAGATGTTGGCAGTATGACCATGGCATGGCGTGGTCCACGATGACCCTGTCACAGACCACCCTGACAGAGGACCAGGCTCCTCACCAGTCCCCTCTCTCATGAAGGTGTTTTCGGGGGCCCCACTTTGACGAGGCGGCAGCTGCCGTCCATGCAGCAGAGGTAGAGACAGCCCGCCCAGCCTGCCACTTTCAACACTGGCCAGCTGAGTCTTCCCTCTCCTCTCACACCAACAGGGCTTCATCCGGGAGAAGAAGCCCCTCTCACAGAGCAACCCAACCGCCTGCCCCGGGCACCTCTGGTTTTTCAACTGCTGCGTCCCTCGCCAGCACTCCAGCCACCGTCCCAACCTTCATTCCAACCACCCCCCCCCTCAGAGATGCCTGTGACCCCACAACTTGTTTCATAAAATAAAGAACAAGATTTTGTTTGAATGCATTACATTTTCTTGAAAGGGCAATATCCCATTTGAGACTCACAAACACAACTCCTGCCATATGTCCCTTACGCCTGAATGCCGCCTACAACAGAACTGCGTTTCCGCGTCTCTGATTGGCCAGGTCATTTCTGGTCATGTGACATGTACGCCCAATCGTGGGACCGCAAGTTTCTACACTGGTTAAGCTTAAGCGCTCGTTCGAAGTTGGTTACGGTTAGAGTTTGTCTTAGAGCATGGCGATAGAACGCCTGCCCTAATTCCGACGGTTAAGCTTAGGCACTCTTTCGAAGTTGGTTAAGGTTAGAGTTTGTCTTAGAGCATGGCGATAGAACGCAAGGTAGTTTGCAGGCTGTTAGACCCGGAAATAGGCGCAGAACTTGCTGTCCCACGATTGGCGCACATGTCACATGACCTGGCCAATCAGAGCGCAAAACTCGAACGCAGAAACGCAGTTCCGTCGTAGAAGGCATACACCCTTACAGCCAGCAGCACTTCCGAGGTGGCAGTGAATGCCAGTCACAAATATACCCACCTCTCTCTTCACACACCCCCCCCCCCCCCCCCCCCCTCGTCCAGCTCGAGTGGCTGAGATCAGGTTTTTCTTGCTGGCCAAAGGTAACGCTGCCCCAGGTGTCACTCAGGTAAGTCAGTCGCGCTGGCGCTGTCCCCTTGAAAGACGAGCGGCCTGGTCCCTCCTCCTCAAGATGAGGGCTTCAAAGACTTAAGTTCTACACTGTCACTGCCAGCAGAGTGAGTCCCCTCAACCAGTCTGGTGACATCACACATTCCCCTGACATGATTCTCATTCATGCCTCCAGAGAGGGGTCGATCCGAGTTCTCCAGTGCCTCATCCCAGGCTTCTATCCTGGGAAGATGCTGTGCCCTCCGTTGACATACAGGCCTCTCATGGTTTGTACCAGTTCAGTCTGGACAAACAGCAGTAGGGGCCAGGGTGGCCTATCCAATGTTTAACACAGGGTGGCTTGCCTTCAGAACATTACACAGCCTGGCGAGATCTATGCAGTCCAGCACCATGGTCAGACAGAACGCTGAGGAAAAAGTCACAAATTGTTATTCGAGAGCCCTTACCCTCTGTTGGGGTGAAACATACTGCGTTATAAGACCTGACGAAGACAGCTACCTTGTCGGCCAAAATACAGGAGCTGTTATCAAAGAAGGTCATCGCCTTCGTCCCTCCACAGGAGAGGATGAAGGGTGTATGCTCCCATTATTTTTTGGTTCCAAAGAGAACAGGAGGGATGAGACAGATTCCTGTGTGGTGAGGGAATTCAGAATGTTCATAGTCTAGAAGCTGCTGGGTTCCGTCAGGCTGGGAGATTGCTTCACATTTGTATACTTGAAAGGCCTTATTGTCCAAACCACAGGAAGTTTATCCACTTCACCTTATGAGTACCAGAGAATGCCATTCGGATACTCGCAGTACGTTCTCCAAGTGCATGGAGATGACGTTGGAACCATTATGCTACCAGAGTATTATTTTCTAGCTGGAATCAATTCTGGTGCTGTGTCACTCAGAGGAAGGCGCGAGATCAGACTGCTGACTCACTGGGGTTTGTAATCATGAAATCATGAAAAAAAGAGCTGACCTCTCTCGAGGTCATCAGAACCCTTCAGAGGGCTCGAGCTCCTTGCACCACAACCATATGCATATACGACTAAGATACCCATGTACATGTCAAAATACTTCCCAAAGGTCAGTGAATACCACGACCACAACACCAGAAGAAGCTCAACAAATCATGTTAAACCCAGATTCGGCTCAAACAAGGGACTAAACACGTTTCGCAATTATGCCACATCAATGTGGAACGTATTGTATAATATAGCATGTACATAAAGACCCAGTGCCTCATCCGTAGCTAACAGTGTATTGCACTACCACAGGACCTAGCATGTCCTACCATGCTCTGTAAATAACTTATGTACATATACCGATATGCCCTACTCTGTTTACTTGTTTTATTGCACAATGTCGTTCTATTGGATTCTATTATGTTATTACTATTGTATTATGCACATCGTTGCGGGCAAGACCGCCCGCATTTCATTGTATACTCGTATGCCGTGACAAATAAAACTCTTGACTTGACTTGACTACCCAACGCTGTAAAGGAATGTGAATCCCTACCCACATTCAAAACCGCTCTTAAAGAGCACCCATGGGAGGGGGAGCTCCAGTAGCTCACCGCGTATCTCGGCGCTATTTCGGCGTCGGGGACAACCGTGCGCGTCACGGATCTGGGGTACACGAGTTCGACTCCCGGACTCGCCGTATTTTCTCAGAGTGTCTTCCCCTGATCTATATCCCATTCAACCTGTTTCTGTCGGTCATGCTTGACCAGAAAAAGCGATAAACGCAAAAAAATGAAGTAAAAAAAAAAAAAAAAAAGAGCACCTATGGGAGGCTGCAATTCTAAACTGGCCACCGTAAATGTCCAAACCCCCCCCACCCCCACCCCCTCCTAATAGACAGTCTCCTCCCCACCGCATGTATATATTCTCTCCCCACCGTATGCATATTTCTCTCCCTCCCACCCACCCCCTCCTAATGTACAGTCCCCTCCCCATCACATGTATATACTCTGTCAGGATCTATGGGTAACAGTACTGTAAAAGATATTTGCATATCGTATATGTCACAAATGTAACAGTACTAAATACCTGTACGTCATGTATGTCCCTATGCCATAAATGTCATGTATGTTGTGTATGTCATAAATGTCACTATGAATTGAAAATGGGGGACCCTGATGTAAACAAGACAAACGTCTTTCTCTGGTCTGCATCCCCTTAACAATTGTGTGTATTGAGCCGTACTGTATTGTACCCATTCTGCAATCTGTTAAATAAAGTTTTCATTCATTCATTCATATATATACATGCCGGAAAGTGGCTTGAGTTCCAAAAATGGTGTGGCGAGAAAAACACTGATCCTATAGTCCTATAGAAACTGTCCTTATCTCCAGTCGCACCTGCAGAAGCTGTCCTTCTCTACGGTGAAGGTCTATGCTGCTCCAGCCATCTCTGCTCTTCACAGTGGGATTTAGCTTTGGTGGTACAGAGTCTAAACCGGGACATTTTCAAAAACCACTGGACCAGACGTCCTTACAATAGCCTTCTATCAAGACCACTCTACGCTTGGCTCCTACATCTGCCAAGCGTGTCAGCAAACTGTCCGCTTTGTCAGTCCATCCAAGTCGTCTAACCATCTGTGGAGACGGCAGTGGTGCCACGCTAAGACCTAACCCCACCTTCATCCCTAAGACCTGACCCCACCTTCATCCCTAAAACCTAAACCCACCTTCATCCCTAAGACCTGACCCCACCTTCATCACTAAGACCTAACCCCACCTTCATCCCTAAGACCTAACCCCACCTTCATCCCTAAGACCTGACCCCACCTTCATCCCTAAGACCTAGCCCCACCTTCATCCCTAAGACCTAACCCCACCTTCATCCCTAAGACCTGACCCCACCTTCATCCCTAAGACCTGACCCCACCTTCATCCCTAAGACCTAACCCCACCTTCATCCCTAAGACCTAACCCCACCTTCATCCCTAAGACCTGACCCCACATTCATCCCTAAGACCTAACCCCACCTTCAACCCTAAGACCTAACCCCACCTTCATCCCTAAGACCTAACCCCACCTTCATCCCTAAGACCTAACCCCACCTTCATCCCTAAGACCTGACCCCACCTTCATCCCTAAGACCTGACCCCACCTTCATCACTAAGACCTAACCCCACCCTCATCCCTAAAGCCTAACCCCACCTTCATCCCTAAGACCTAACCCCACCTTCATCCCTAAGACCTGACCCCACCTTCATCACTAAGACCTAACCCCACCTTCATCCCTAAAACCTAACCCCACCTTCATCCCTAAGACCTGACCCCACCTTCATCCCTAAGACCTAACCCCACCTTCATCCCTAAGACCTAACGCCACCTTCATCCCTAAGACCTAACCCCACCTTCATCCCTAAGACCTAACCCCACCTTCATCCCTAAGACCTAACCCCACCTTCATCCCTAAGACCTAACCCCACCTTCAACCCTAAGACCTAACCCCACCTTCATCCCTAAGACCTGACCCCACCTTCATCCCTAAGACCTAACCCCACCTTCATCCCCAAGACCTAACCCCACCTTCATCCCCAAGACCTAACCCCACCTTCATCCCTAAGACCTAACCCCACCTTCAACCCCAAGACCTAACCCCACCTTCAACCCTAAGACCCAACCCCACCTTCATCCCTAAAACCTGACCCCACCTTCATCCCTAAGACCCAACCCCACCGTCATCCCTAAGACCTAACCCCACCTTCATCCCTAAGACCTAACCCCACCTTCATCCCTAAGACCTAACCCCACCTTCATCCCTAAGACCTAACCCCACCTTCATCCCTAAGACCTAACCCCACCTTCATCCCTAAGACCTAACCCCACCTCAACCCTAAAACCTGACCTTCATCCCTAAGACCTAACCCCACCTTCATCACTAAGACCTGACCCCACTTTCATCCCTAAGACCTAACCCCACCTTCATCCCTAAGACCTGACCCCACCTTCATCCCTAAGACCTAAACCCACCTTAATCCCTAAGACCTAACCCCACCTTCATCCCCAAGAACATCAGAGGTTCTTTTTATTCTAGGGACAATGTCCTGGGGGCTTTTTACCCTCCTCCCCATGCGGACCTACTGTGTCCAGTGCACACGCTGTCGCTATGGTGATGAGACAGCGCCTTTCTCATTGGCCCTTTTTGGAAGTGTATCAGTGGAACACATTTTGCTCTCGGTTTCCCTGACTGCCCAAATGTGACCCATTTTGTCATGGATGATAATGTCAATGAGTGACGTGAACATGTTGCAGTAGATTGCAATGTTAATGAACTGGTCAACTACAGATACAAGAAAAAAACTGAAATCAGACTGATTTAACGGCACTACTGGTAAGACTTTGACATCAATATATCATTGTAAATTCAATGTCCATACCTTGGCAGGATTACAGCAGAAACATGATGAGACCGCTGAGTGATACATAATTGATGAGATTGTGACAAGTCCATTGGAAGCCTCTATTTTGTATTGATATTGTGTGCCACCAGGTCGGATCCATAGCTCCACATTCACAGTTAGAGGGGGCTATTTGCCCTCTCACAGTTTCCTTAAAATGTGGGAAGGTGCTGGGAGCCATGAATAAACAAAATCTCCTTTGCAACAGCAAACAATGGGGTTTATGGGAAATGTGTATTATGTTAATTAGACTACCAGTTGTTTCAGCAATGCTCTCTAACTACAGTGTTTACTGTAATTATACCAAGGTATCAAAACTAATCTGATAATGATTATAATATATTTTGTTGAGAATTCTCCTTTCATTTAGCTAAATTCTCCAAAACATTTAATTTTCAAGCAATTTCTGATTACGAACAATATTATTTTTAATTCTGTAATACTGATTTGGCCAAAAAGAAACTAAAGTGGATGTCAATAAAGGTGTTCTATTTCAATTTGAACCTAATTAAATTCCATACATGAAATGTATCAATATATTAACATTATGTACCAGTACTGTTACTCAAGTTACTTTTCTCTATAGTAACATTACTTCAAGTTAAATTTGCCAATATGTTTCTCACCATTGATAATGAGTCAATGGTTAATTTTGTTTGGGACACCTCATACATGTAGTGATGTAACTCCCTGACTATGCTGCTACATCTACACACCTCATACATGTAGTGATGTAACTCCCTGACTATGCTGCTACATCTACACACCTCATACATGTAGTGATGTAACTCCCTGACTATGCTGCAACATCTACACACCTCATACATGTAGTGATGTAACTCCCTGACTATGCTGCAACATCTACACACCTCATACATGTAGTGATGTAACTCCATGACTATGCTGCAACATCTACACACCTCATACATGTAGTGATGTAACTCCCTGACTGTGCTGCAACATCTACACACCTCATACATGTAGTGATGTAACTCCCTGACTGTGCTGCAACATCTACACACCTCATACATGTAGTGATGTAACTCCCTGACTATGCTGCAACATCTACACACCTCATACATGTAGTGATGTAACTCCCTGACTATGCTGCAACATCTACACACCTCATACATGTAGTGATGTAACTCCCTGACTATGCTGCAACATCTACACACCTCATACATGTAGTGGTGTAACTCCCTGACTATGCTGCTACATCTACACACAAGTACATTACCCTATTATCTTCCACCTTCTTGTGTGGTAAGTACTGTCTTGGAAAATATGATCATGTCCATAGCTCTGTTTAAAGGGGACATGTCTTGCTAAAGTTATTAAAAAAAAAAAAAAAAATCGAATCAAGTACTCTAAGGGCCCGCGTCCACCTGGCGCATATTTCTAGCTGAAACATGCTGGCAGTGCGCCCGGTAGAATGGGGCGGGGCGCATGCGGTGAGAAAAAGTTCAGAACGTTTCAACTCTCTAGGCTGTATGTGGCCGCATAGAAAAGCTGAAAGGCGGTGAAAAAAAAAGCCGACCGCAGCGCACTTTCTGTAGGCGGCCGCATACGCTCCCTTCCCATTGGAATACATTGAAAAAAGACGCGTGCGGTCATAAATGTGAGGCAGGTGGACGCGAGCCCTAAAGCAGCATTTTTCCACTTCAAGATTTCAAGCTGTTTTGGGCTGGGCTCCACCCATAAGCGCTTTGAGTGACAGTCACCCACAGTCAGACAGAGGCAGACAGGCAGACAGACAGAGAGAGATATAGAGAGATTGAGGGGGATACTAATTAATTTTGCCACGGGGGGGGGGGCATAATCCCACAAATGACAATATATACCCCTGTGAATATTATTGCACGGCTCGGAATACGGGCGTGCGCGTGGGAGTCAAAGATATTTTGACAGTGATATGCGAGTGGAGAAGCTCCATCCCTGCACACGGTCGGGAGGTTGTGTGTAAATGCGTGTGTTTTCCCCGAGAGAGAGAAGCTCCTGCTCCATGTCCCCCTCTCCATCTATCTCTCTCCCTATCTCTCTCTCTCCCCCTCTCTATCTCTCTCTCTCCCCCTCTCTCGCTCTCTGCTGTCGGCACCCGCTTGAGGAAGTGTCGGTATTTCCACTCGCTCTGTTGTTGAGCGAATGGTTGCGCTATAACCATAGAGGGGGCGTTACTGCAGATCAGCGCCGTGCTACGGAGGATAGCGAGTCAAATCAGAATAGCTTAGTTCACTGGGGGAGGATATTGTCTCAACTGAATTGGAGCAATCCGCCAAAATGAGAATTAGAGACACAGACCCCATTGATACAAACCCCCATTGCTAGGAAACAATGCTAAACACTGGAAAAGGCCATTTATAAGACACAGGACCTTTAAATACATATACTCTGTACAAAGCTTTAACTAGTTTAACTAGGATACAGCTCAAGACACTAGGGCGACAGTCTTAACAGTTTTCTTAAAACAACAGCCAAGGCCCAGGATATATGACATTTGGCCATGTCTCCAGTCTTGTGTGAGACATGACAAAACCCCTAAACCCATATTTTGTTTTCATTTTCTCATATTTGTACATTTTTGTTTACCTTTCTTGTCATATCTGTTCATCTTTTGACGTCATGTCAACTTTGTACTTAATTGTAAGCCTGACCAGAGCTCTTTCTCACTTTCTGGTCAGAAGCTTGTGTGTTCGCTTGTCTCTCTGATTATAAACTAAGCATAATAGTAGTAGTAGTAGTAGTAGTAGTAGTAGTAGTAGTAGTAGTAGTAGTAGTAGTAGTAGTAGTAGTAGTAGTAGTAGTAGTAGACAGTAGTAGTCGTTTATTCAGTCATCATCTCACACAATACAATATACACCATCATTTAATATTTGATTTTTAAAGTGACTGAAAAGGTAGACTGAAGCATAATGCTTATATATTCCTGTCTTATATATATATAAACTAAGCATATACTCTTTCTGTGGCCACAGAAACAGAAAATAAACTATGTTCTATTTTATACACATATTGACTCGTCTAATATTCTACAGTTCACTGTCATGGCTGATTTAAAAGATTCCACAACAGTACATATATAGTGGACCAAACGCCACTAACATCTCCTATGGTGTTATGGTTCCCCCACCCCCAGTGGTTCCCTATTGGTTGGGGATGGAGGGGAGGGGAGGGGGGTTATGTTGCTATACCTTTGCTGGTGCCGTCGGGGCCGCGCAGGACCGTGCACTCCTCTATGCTGCCGAACGGCTCGAACATCTTCCTAACGTCACCGTCCGCCTGCTGCTTCCCCAGCATACCTACAAACAGCTTCCTGTCTTCTGAGGGGAAGAGGAGGAGAGTGGGCAAGATGCAGGGGGCAAGGAGGGAGGGAGGGAGGGAGGGAGGGAGGGAGGGAGGGAGGGAGGGAGGGAGGGAGGGAGGGAGGGAGGGAGGGAGGGAGGGAGGGGAGATTGAGGGAGGAAAAAGGGCAAGTAAGGGATGAGGAAAAAGTGCTAAGTCACCACGCATACATGAATTATATCTGGCTGATACCAGGCTAAAACAGATATCTAGCTGATACCAGGCTAAAACAGATATCTGGCTGATACCAGGCTAAAACAGATATCTAGCTGATACCAGGCTAAAACAGATATCTGGCTGATACCAGGCTAAAACAGATATCTGGCTGATACCAGGCTAAAACAGATATATGGCTGATACCAGGCTAAAACAGATATCTGGCTGATACCAGGCTAAAACTGATATCTGGCTGATATCAGCCTAAACAGGGTATCTGTGCAAATTCCCCCAATACTAACATCTGATACCAGGAACCATGTGTAATCAGAAACCAAAGCAGAGTGACTTAACTTTCTGCCCTTTTGGCCACATAAGCCTGTTAGATCTCTCCAATGGAGACAATCTGAATTCTGTATATCTCTATCATTTTTGGAAAATCCCAAATGAGTTGTCTAAATCTATACTGTTCAGTAAAAGTAATGGATCGGAGGGCCAGTCTGTAACGAGTAACGACTGGCCAATACTTAAAGGTTTAGGACTCTGATTCTATATTGGCAGTGGAGAAAGTGCCATTCAGTGCATAAAGTAGTGCATTTGGTGCATCAGGTAGTGCATTTGGTGCATAAGGTAGTGCATTTGGTGCATCATTGGTGCATAAGGTAGTGCATTTGGTGCATCATTGGTGCATAAGGTAGTGCATTTGGTGCATCATTGGTGCATAAGGTAGTGCATTCAGTGCATCAGGTAGTGCATTCAGTTCAGTGCATCTTTAATCCATAACCTAGAAAACCCTGTTTACAAAGTCTGTTCGCTTTGATCCTGCTGCTATACTTTCAAGAGCCACCAGAGTGCAGCAACATGGATGCTGCTCCCCACACACACACACACGTGCACACGCACACAGCATCTGGCCGTGACTAAAATGTTTGTCACATGTTTGACTATGTTGTCAGAGGAACAGCCCTGTCTGTCTCGGTCCCAAAGCCCCCAACAGCTGCCTGAACCAGCTCGCTATTTCATAGTAAAACACGCACAAAAAGTGACTCTTCAAATAAGTGAAGAAGAAGAGGATAGAGGGAGGAGAGGAAGACGAGCTTGTGAAACGTCTTATTTAAAGGATAAGGCCAGTGTGATTTATTTTTTCATCGTCAACATAGCATACGAAAAGACCAAAACCTACAATGCATTTCTCCTACTTACTCTCCTACTTAAGTACGGAACAGCTACTTCCACTGGGCAAACAGACTACTGACGGATAGACTCTGAATTATCACATGAGCAGACACACAAAAGCACCTTCACTTCACGTGACTAAGTCACTTCACGTGACTTACACACCACACAAGCACACTTATTACATGCACACACTGCTGCTACTTACACTGTAGATATATATTTTTTTTTAATTGTATTATTATTATTGATCTGCTGTTTTTTTTACCTTGTAAAAAAACATTATACCTCGTATTGTATATGTAGACACGTGAATGTGTCCGACTGTCATTCTAACTGTTGTGTAATTATTGTGACCTGTTTTGCTTTGTGACCCATTTTGCTCTGGACTCAGTGAGACCTGGCGGAGGACTATCGCCAGGCGGAACTGGTGGGAGTTGGTCTGGCAACAGGTAGAGGTGACGAAGAAGCTGGGATCAAGGAGGAGTCTCACGGACGGAGCTTTCTCTTCGCCGTAATTCCCAGATGAGAGAGGACGTGTCGGCGGAGAGCCATCTACCTGCAGAACACGTGGAACGCCATGTGCATCGGAGCGAGTGAAAGTAGCGTTGTGCGCCGCGAGTTTAGCTTCCAAGTATAGTGAGTAGGGGCGAAACACGAAGAGGACGCTCAACAGAACAGAACGGCCATCGAAGCGTTGCGTGTTATACTGTATAGTCGGAGAGGTAGCCTAGCCGCCCCGGCTAGTTAGTTAGCTGACGTATAGCTGCAGCTTCCCGGACGTCCAAGGCATCACCACCTCTACCTACTCCCCGCCAGACCCACCCTGCCTTCGTGTCCCACAGGTGACGGTAGCTCAGAATCTTCACGGCCGAACCATCATCTGTTTTATTTTGATAGCATGCTCGCTAAGAGTGAAGGGGCTGCCACGTTTTGAGCCACCACGTTCCCAAGCCGCGAACGGGCGCTCCATCTTTTATTATTTCGGGTAATGCCGGCTTAGCTTTAGGGACTATTATTTCGTTTAAAAGTGTGGGCTCCACTTATTTTGGTTGTGTGTGTACGTTGTGTTGCAGCACCTATATGCTACAGGTGTTTTTCATCCAGGTAGCTCGTTCGAGCTTTGTGCTAACCTCCTCCAGATTGGGTACTGCATAGTGTATAATTATGGGAAGTGTGCAGAGAGAGTATTAACCCTTAAAGGGATTTTGTGCTGAACGTTAACCCATAGGGGTATGGTAATGAGCGTTAACCCATAGGTCAATGTTGTTATCTTTTGTTTGTTTGATTGTTGCAGTATCTTACAGTAAAAGGAGAGGCGAGTAACTGGATTCACTGTGTGTGTGTGTGGATTAATGTGCATTATCGTCGAACCTCTTTCATTATTCATTATTATTATCATCATTATCGTCTAGCCTCTTTTGATCCACGGTATATGTGTAATTGGGGAAGGTGCTCCTTACAGGTCTCCAACAGTCAGCAGTCAGTTATACCATCCACCACTACTGCCACCGGGTGTGAGGGGGTGTGGGACGTACTAGGGGAAGTGTGGGTGTTTAGGGGTTGCTGCGCATCGCCCTGGAGGGTGAGAAGGACCAGTACACACCACCTGGGTTAGTAAATCCTAGGCCCCATCCGCCCCATTTGTTAACCTCGAATCTAGTACCCTTACACTGCAGTCGGGGGCCCAGCCGGACTCAGCTCTGCCGGATTCCCACTACCCGGTGACAGTATAAATTCAGGATAGGATAATCCATCCTACTACATATAGTTTGCATAGGTAGACTATACGGTGTGTATTATGTTTACAAATCTACTACGGTTGAGCCGGGAAAAACACGAATCTCACCTTTTTTTCTGAATGTATGTATGTTTAAAAAAGCAGTACATGTGACAATAAAATAATCTGAATCTGAATTTGAATCTGGTCCATCTAGTCAACACCAGATGTAGCTCATAACCAGAAGTCATGGAACTCCATTGTTGTAAAAAGGGGAAAGAAAGGCTTAAAACATGATACCGAGCCGCACTGTTGCTTTGGTCAGCTTAACACAGTGTTGCTATGAACATGGGCATCATACTGTTGGTTTGGTCAGCTTAACACAGTGTTGCTATGAACATGGGCATCATACTGTTGCTTTGGTCAGCTTAACACAGTGTTGCTATGAACATGGGCATCATACTGTTGCTTTGGTCAGCTTAACACAGTGTTGCTATGAACATGGGCATCATACTGTTGCTTTGGTCAGCTTAACACAGTGTTGCTATGAACATGGGCATCATACTGTTGCTTTGGTCAGCTTAACACAGTGTTGCTATGAACATGGGCATCATACTGTTGCTTTGGTCAGCTTAACACAGTGTTGCTATGAACATGGGCATCATACTGTTGCTTTGGTCAGCTTAACACAGTGTTGCTATGAACATGGGCATCATACTGTTGCTTTGGTCAGCTTAACACAGTGTTGCTATGAACATGGGCATCATACTGTTGCTTTGGTCAGCTTAACACAGTGTTGCTATGAACATGGGCATCATACTGTTGCTTTGGTCAGCTTAACACAGTGTTGCTATGAACATGGGCATCATACTGTTGCTTTGGTCAGCTTAACACAGTGTTGCTATGAACATGGGCATCATACTGTTGCTTTGGTCAGCTTAACACAGTGTTGCTATGAACATGGGCATCATACTGTTGCTTTGGTCAGCTTAACACAGTGTTGCTATGAACATGGGCATCATACTGTTTCCTGGACAAGTGTAACGGGCAATGCACTTTCTTGGGAACTACACTGTTCTGTTTACTTACTGTATGTACAAGGAAAGATCGACAGAGCTTGTTACCTTTTGAAGTACATTTAGTTAATAAATACAATGCCCCTGTTTTTCATAATACATTATGATGTTTAAAACTGGAGATATGTGTTCACGAGCAGCATTTAATGATTTTAGCATTCAATGGGAACATAATGGCTTCCTGGTCGAGAGCTCCTAAGGGTAGGAGAGAGTAGGAAGAGTATTGACAATAGAAGAAATGCCTTGTAGGTTTAGTTTTTTTCCTTCTATGTTGACAATAAGAAAAAAATTAAACAACACTGCCTTATCCTTTAAAGGGGCACTTCACCCCTTGTTGTGTTAATTGCAGCTCAATTAAATTATAAGGTAGCAGTCCCTGTAAGACAAGGTATTGCTATTTTTTCATCTGCATCATTTCATTGAGCTGTAATTAACACAACACAACTATGCAATGTCCCTGATGACATCACTGGTGGCCATATTCAAACTAATTTACTCTCAATCTCTCAAACTGTCAAACTAAATGAATGTGTGCAAAACACATTTTTGGATGTGTGTGAGATTGTGTGCCAAACAAATCAGCATTCTTTTTTTGGTGAAGTGCCCCTTTAAGGCTGATGACTGATGAGCGGACGTCTTTGTTCAATTTGAGTGGAGGCACGCACGCACGCGCACACACGCGCACACACACACACACACACACACACACACACACACACACACACACACACACACACACACACACACACACACACACACACACACACACACACACACACACACACACACACACACACACACACACACACACACACACACACACACACACACACACACACACACACACACACACACACACACACACACACACAGTGTGTCAGTGGCAGACAGATGTGTGGTTCTTGTAAAAGGTGTCATTTAAGGCTGGTACCTCACCGAATCCAACGATGAGTGAATTTCTTTGATAAAATGTGAACGGAAGCACTTTGCTGTTTTCAGGATATTGCAACTGAAAAAGTCCTCGTGTGCAGGTGTTGTGTTGAGGCCGCTGTACACACACACACACACACACACACACACACACACACACGGTGTCCGGACAGCTGTGTGTTTTTGTTAAGGGTGTTATTTGAACAATGCACTGGTGGTGGTGGTGGTGGTGGTGGTGTTTGAACAGGTGTTGCTGTTCAGGGGGGCAGGTGTGTCTTACCCCCTCTGCCTTCGCTGTCTGCCGGCTTCACCTGGATAGGACGGTTCATCTGGGAAAGAAAAAGGTCACGCATCACGGTCAGGTTACATGTATTTAATCCAGGAGGAACCATCCAGAAGGTAAATGACCACACTTGAAGTGCATGAGGATGTTTGAAACAGTTTATAGGTCTCCAGAGATAACCCATACATTTAGCCTGTGGTACATAAACCAAATGTAGCTAGTGCTCTAATGTCACATTGACCAGGTCAGTAGGGATAGATTAGATTAGATAGGCACTATTAATCCACTACTCCTTTTATTAACATATACCCGACTAGTGAAATACTCTTTTAAATGTGCATATTGCTTTTGTTTTTCGTCGGAGACTGAACAGGAAAATATATATTTCTTGACACTACGGCTAGAGAAATCCCTGACCTGAATCTTGCAGTTACAACTGAATCCCTGTGTCTGGTTCCATGTGTTCCATGTGTCTGTAATGTTCCATGTGTCTAATGTTCCATGTCCATGTGTCTGTACGGTTCCATGTGTCTGTAATGTTCCATGTGTCTGTAATGTTCTGTACTGACGGCAGACTCCTGGGCAGAAGTAAGCCGATGTGCTCCAGCTCCTCGTCATCCAGTGACTTGTTCCGTTATATTTATAAAGTAGTCGGCTTGTTTTCTATGCGTTAGACTCAACTACTACATTTCTATCCCTAGTGATTAGTTGGTGTGCGTGTGTGTAATATACTGTATATGATCTATAGCTTCTATATGATTGGCTTTAATTCCTAAAAGCTTCATACCCATTTAGGAAGTATTTCAGAGCTCAATATTTCAAAACTACAAACGACTACATCCACTAAAACGTCATAGTTTTGCAAGAAAAGGCCTTAGCATATCTTAAAACTTAAAAGAATATTCCATTGGAGGTTTTACTGTCATGCCAGTAACGATTTTGTGAGAGTGGGAATACATTAAATGGAGCACACATTTAAAGGTAACTCTTAACATTGAGATGTATCCATATATGAATGAATACACAGGTACATAATAAAGATGTAATACACAGCGTTGTCCGCCTGCCTGTATACTAAATGTATGCGTGTGTGGCATGATGTATTGTATTCATATGTGCATA